>NC_080103.1:18144960-18448335 GCF_950005125.1 Chionomys nivalis
AGTCCCAGAGAAAATGACAGTTTGGTGGAGTAAGAGTCTGGGAGAAGGGCATGCCTATGAGATTTAAGTGGAAGATGATGGAGGAAGGTCATTGGTTAAATAATAAAGAAACTGCTTGGCCCTCATAGGTTAGAACATAGGTGGGTGGAGTAAACAGAACAGAATGCTGGGAGGAAGAGGAAGTGAGCTCAGATGCCATGCTCCCCTCTCCTGGGCAGACGTAATGAAGCCAGCCGCCAGGTCAGACATGCTGAATCTTTCCTGGTAAAACTGATGCTACACAGATTATTAGACATGGGTTGATCAGGATATGAGAATTAGCCAGTAAGGGCTAGAGCTAATGGGCCAAGCAGTGTTTAAAAGAATACAGTTTGTGAGTTGTTATTTCTGGTGTAAAGCTAGCCGGGCAGGAGCCAGGCAGGATGAAAAGCAGGCCCGCAGCTCCTACTACAGGAAGAATGAAATACAAGGAACCAAAAGAAGGGACCTGTGTAACTGGAGAACGGTGTTCGTTGCATAGTGTGAGCTCACTGAATACCACTTTACTGTACACATTAAAATAGCTGGCTAATTGCATGTAACTTCAATTTCACCTCAGTAATAAAAGGAGGGGCAGTGGTGGTGCACACCTTTAATCCCAGCACTTGGGAGGCAGAGGTAGGTCGATCTCCATGAGTATGAGGCCAGCCTGATCTACAAAGCAAGTTCCAGGACAGTCGGTGAGGTTACATAGAGAAACCCTAACTTGAAAAACCAAAGCCTTGTCAAAATGAGAAATTTTCATTGACAGCTGTGAATTTAACATTTTTTTTACCATTATTTTTAAAAGTCACTTTGAGAGGTAGGGAGATTGTTTCAGTCTTACCTGAGGTAAGAGATAGCTCCAGGTCAGTCTGAGCTACATAGGGAAGCCCTGTCTTGAAAAGTGGAGTGGGGGAGAAGAGAGAGGAAGAGGAGAAGTTCCTTTTAAAGGCATCCTATGTCTACAGCTACCTGTTATCATTTACATCCAGTACATCTACTGGGAAATCAGAAAGTCTGGGAGATGTGAACCACAAATACTTCAACACTGGTAACTGGGGGCCAGGGAGATGGCCCCATTGGTAAAGTGCCTGTCAAACAAATGTTGGACCCAAGTTCAAATCCCCAGCATCCTGAAAAACAAGTACGAAAACCTGAGTATGGATCCCAAGCACCCATGTAAAAGCCAGGTGCACCCTAACACCAGCACTGGGGATTGAGCAAAAGACAGAAACACACACATACACACATACACACCAACTGACCCAGGTTTGGCAGTTCACACTTATGATCCCAGCACTCAAAAGACAGAGGCAAAAGCAGAGGCAAGAAGTTTGAGGCCAGTCTAGGTTATGTAAAGAAATCTCATCTTACATAAAAAAGTCACTTGTTGGGCGGTGGTGGCGCACGCCTTTAATCCCAGCACTCAGGAGGCAGAGGCAGGCAGATCTCTGTGAGTTCGAGGCCAGCCTGGTCTACAAGAGCTAGTTCCAGGACAGGTGCCAAAGCCACAGAGAAACCCTGTCTCGAAAAAAACAAACAAACAAACAAACAAACAAACAAAAAACAAAAAAAGTCACATCCCCTAAATTTATTGGATTTTTGTTAATTAACCTTCGACAAGGATTTCTGCAGTCCTATCTTAACAAGCAGAGTCTAGAGCCTTATAAAGACTGCAATCTCTCAACCTTCATTTATGTCCTGTTCTGAATGGATACAGAATATTACAACTTGGTGACTTAAATGAATAGACCCAATTCAGACAGTTTGACTAGGATGTATGTATCTTTCATGAGAGCATTGCTTTAAGAGATGGGATATCCCTATGTTAGCCAGGCTGGCCTAGAACTCTTGAGTTCAGGCACTCTCTCCACAACAGCCAGCCAAGTAACTAGAACAAAGGGAGCACACAAGAGCATCTCAATCTTACTGAAGCTTACAGATCTCTCTGCTTAGATGCAGATATTCAAAGTTACATGTTTAGGGGCAGGGCTGGAAAGATGGTCCAGTGGTTAAGAGCACTGTCTAATTGAACTAGAGGACCCAGGTTCAATTCCCAGCACCCACATAGTGGCTCACAGCTGTCTGTAACTCCAGTTCCAGGAGACCCAATACCCTCAGCCAGACATATGTGCAGGCAAAACACCAATGTAGGGCTGGAGAGATGGCTCAGAGGTTAAGAGCACTGGTTGCTCTTCCAGAGGTCCTGAGTTCAATTCCCAGCAACCACATGGTGGCTCACAACCATCTGTACTGAGATCTGGCTCCCTCCTCTGGCGTGTGGGCATACATCAAGGCAGAATGTCGTATACATAATAAATAAATAAATCTTTAAAAAAAAAACCACCAATGTATATAAAATAAAAAAAATTAAAGAGTTGTATTTTTCAGTATTCATACTATTAAATATTCATGATCATTCAAATAACTTTCAAATATCAAGTGCTTTCTAATCAATTGTTTTTTCACTGAAAAATCCTAGCCTTAGGTGGGTATAATGACTCATGTTGATCCCAGGACTACAGACTGAGGCAGGAGGATTGTTGCAAGTTTGAGGCTAGCTGGACTAGAGTGTAAGATGACTGGGTGTGTAAGAACACTTACTGTCAAGTCTGATGACTTAAGTGGCCTTTAGGACCTACATAGCAGAAGGAGAGAACTGATTGCCACAAATTGTCCTCTGACAATGTCTGTCCACAAGCTTGCCACAGCATGCACATACACAATGCAAAATGAATTTTTCTTTCTTTTCTTTTCTTTTTTTTTTTTTTTTTGAGACAGGGTTTCTCTGTAGCTTTGGAGTCTGTCCTGAAACTCCCTCTGTAGACCAGGCTGGCCTCGAACTCACAGAGATCTGCCTGCCTCTGCCTTCCGAGTGCTGGGATTAAAGGCATGCGCCACCACCACCCGGCGCAAAATGAATTTCTTAAAGGAATCCTAGTCTCTCAGGAAATGTGACCTCTGATCCCAAGCCTATGGTGACTCCCAAGACAGTAAAACATGCTTTTGTATGTTTTTAAAAAGTATGAAAGATGTCTATTATAGGAAATACTGTTAATCTATAAAATATCTGTTACTTATAAATTGGCTCACTCTAGCTGGATGTGGTATTGCAGGAGGTGGTGCTCAGGCAGGAGGATCCTGAGTGGGAAGCCAACCAGGGTACAGAAGAGGATGGATGGATGGATGGATGGATGGATGGATGGATCATGGACAGAGTTTTGTGTGTACTTTTCCTTTGTGAAAGAAAAGGTATGCCCTAGAAGCTGCTTCTGTTAAAGAGAAGACTCTAAGAGATTCACCTCAGACCTGTGGTCAAGCCTCTTCCTAAACCCCAGTAGAGCTCACTATCATCTCTCACTGCTGCCAGAGTTTTCAGACTTGGTATCCTGCCTTCTTTCTTCTCTCCTCTCCATCTATTGCTATAAAAAATGTAACTCAGATCATAGCGCTCTACTTTAAAGCATCCTATAGCTTATGGCATTTAGAAAAGTCCAAGCTTCTGGCTTTAACCTATAAGTCACTTCTGAGATCTCCTGCCTCCCTCTCTGAGTTCATCTCCCCTTTTCTCCCCACGCCCCTACCCCCTCTCTCCTTGCTTTGTTTTTCAAGACAGTATTTCTCTGTAGCCTTATTGTCCTGGAACTTGCTCTGTAGACCAGGCTGGGCTCAAACTCAGAGAGCTGTCTGCCTCTACCTCCAATGGCTGGGATTAAAGGTGTGCATGTGCTACCATACCCACCCAGCCATTGTTAGTTTCTTGAAAGCCAAGAACTCTGCTTTATTTCCTGTTTAAAAGGAATGGTATTTGTTGAGGAAGGACAGTCTAAAAGATGTTTGTGAAGGCTAATCTTAGTCGTTAACCTGAGACACCTGGGAAGAGAGAACCTAAATTTAGGAACTGCCTCCATTGGATTGGCTTTTGGGCATATCTTTGGGGCATTTTCTTGATTACTGACTAATATAGGAGGGCTCAGCCCACTTGAGCAGTGGCATACCTTGGCGGGTGGGCTATTTAAGAAGGATAGCTGAACAAGCCAGGGAAAACAAGCCAGCAAGCAGAATTCCTCTCTTGAAGCTCCTACCTTGGCTTCCCTCAATGATGGACAATATATAGACTATAAGCTAAAACCAACCCTTCCCCCACCCAAATTGGTTTTGGTCGGTGTTTCATAACAACAACAAAATGCGAACTAAGACAACATTCAATCGCCTATTCATCCAGATTCATTAAAAATGTTTATTAAGAACCTGTGATACTGTCTACAAACTCAGACTGCAGCAGTGAGCAAAACAAACTAAAGTCAACCAAATGAAACATATTGGTGTTTACATTCGAGTAGAATAAGGTACATAAGAAACAACTACAGAATATTTCAAAAGTGTAAATGGGAGGAACAGAAAGGGAGACAGATGGTTACGATTTTATTTTATTTATTTATTTATGGGTTTTTTTTTTTTTTTTTTTGGTTTTTCGAGACAGTTGTTTTTTGAGACAGGGTTTCTCTGTGGTTTTGGAGCCTGTTCTGGAACTAGCTCTTGTAGACCAGGCTGGTCTCGAACTCACAGACATCTGCCTGCCTCTGCCTCCCGAGTGCTGGGATTAAAGGCATGCGCCACCACTGCCCGGCGATGGTTACGATTTTAAATAAGGTAGCTATGTTAGTCAGTCTTCCATTGACAGGACAAACTACCTGACATAAACTATCTAAAAGGAGGAAAGATATAGTTTGGGCTATAGTTTCAGAGGTCTCAGTCCATGGTGTCTCGACTGGTCACCATGGGCTTATGTTGAGACAGAACATTGTAGCAGAGAGTCCATGGCAGAGGAAAGCTGCTTGCCTCATGGGAGGCATAAAGTAGAGAGACAAAGAGGAAGGGTCAGAGATAAGATATATCCTTCATAGACATATACTCAGTGGCTTACTTCCTCCCTGTAGACTTTATCTCCTAATAGCCCATTCAACTACGAACTCATCAATAGATAAAGGCACCCTCATGATCCAACCACCAAGATGGAAACCAAGTCTTTGAAACATGACTTGCAAAGGAGATGTCATCTCCAAATTATAATAGAAATAAGTAAAACCTTGATGGGCAACAACTTGGATGAGGGAGCCATATGAGTGTCTGTCTGAAAGGGACACTCTAGAAAGAGAACAGGTGACGTGAAGGCTGCTTCCCACACTGGGGTAACTGCAAAGTTAGTAGGTGAAGGTGGCAAATCACATGGGCCATGTAGAACACTCAAGGAACTTTGACTTTTACTCTGAGTAAAAAACCTTTGGAGGATTTAAACAGAGAGCTAGTGTGATCTGATCCAAGTCATGCCCGCTGCAGGAACAGGACTGTATGTTTGTGGAGCAGAGAGGAGCAAGGGAGGAGCAGGAGGAATGCTCAGGAGGCTCCTGCAGTGGCTCAGAGAAGACACAAAGGTTTCCTGGACAAAGGTAGTGTGGAGGCGAGAAGGTGAAAAGCAGTAAGATTTAGGATTGTCTGCAGGTAGAGGTCACAGGATTTTCCGGCAGTGTGAGTGGAAAGGGAAAGAAAAGAGAAAGGACTAAATTCTAGCCTCATGACATGCACAAACCAACGTTGGCACTCAGGACGCAGAGGTGGATGATCTCTGTGAAATGGCAGCCAGCTTGGTTTACATAACAAGTTTGAGGTTAACAAGGGTTACACAGTGAGACCCATCTAAAACAAAACTGTTATGATTTTGTGTGTGTGTGCTCTGACAAATAAAGCTTGCCTTATTAGAGGGTGGAGCTAGCCCCTAGTTAACCACAGAAGCCTAGAATATGGCAGACTTTTCTGTGAAGCAGGATATTGTCCTTATACTGCATATCTGTTGCTACTTCTGCTTAAAGTATTACCTATACAGCTCATACCTATACAATTTGCTTTATTATGCAATATGAATTTTTGGTCCTTAAAAGCTATTCAGGATAATAAAGAAACACAGGCTAATAGCCATCCATATCTATCAAACTTATAGTCATGCTAGTTAGGTTTTCAAGGTAATACAGAGGTATATTTCAGTTAGATAGATAATCTTCAAACACTTCGAAGACCTACAGAATATGGCATTTAAAATGTTTTAATAACTTAGACTTTTCTGTACATGAGGCATATCTGCTCCTGTCAGCTCCAATTACTTCAAAGAGGATGATGGGCATTGAAGAAACTTGTTATGGAGTTTGTTTTCAATGTGGCAAGGCTAGCCATCTGGGCAAGAAACTACTCTTTCATGGACTGCTTGCCAGAATGAGGTATAAACTGGACATGCAGGGCCCACAGAAAAGTGACCGTTAAACTTTGTAAAAACAAGGCAGGATGGTCCTTCAGGGTTCCTGTTTCACAAAAGAAACTGTCAGACATTCTGCAAGACACAGAGAAAAGAGACTGATGAACTTTATCAAAATAGGTGGGACAATCCTTCAAATTTCCTGATTCACTGGAAAAGTCTGCCAGATACTGTAGGCCTGTAGGCTGAATATGGATGCCCCAATGTTACAGAAGAACTTTGGGTGACTGTCCAGGCAGTCAGTTGTTTCTGTCATTTCTAGAGTTTTAGAAGTTGCTTGCTTGCACTTCCTGTATACTCAAGTAATATTATATCTTTCAGGGGTCTCTGGTGGAGTTGAAGATAATTATAGTTTTCCTTAGTTATGATAAAAGATAAGTTAGATATGAAACTTTAGACTCATAAAGACAGGAGAGTTGATAGAGTATTTTCTTTAATTTTGCCAAATACAAATAGCTTAAATATTATAACTATAATTCTTGCTTGATAACTGTTTTGTTATATGTAATTTTACTAAGTTAAAGTTGAAATTTTCCATTTTGATTAGATAGAAAAGGGGAAATGCTGTGGAATGTCTTTCTGTATGCTGTGAATATGTGTTGCTCTCATTAGTTGATAAATAAAACTGCTTTGGCCGCTGGGCGATGGTGGCGCATGCCTTTAATCCCAGCACTTGGGAGGCAGAGGTAGGCGGATCTCTGTGAGTTCGAGACCAGCCTGGTCTACAGAGCTAGTTCCAGGACAGGCTCCAAAGCCACAGAGAAACCCTGTCTCGGGAAAAAAAAAAAAAAAAAAAAAAAAAAAAAAACTGCTTTGGCCTATGGCAAGGCAGGATAGAGCCAGGTGGGAAATCCAAGCAAAGATACAGGAGAAGAAGGGCAGAGTCTGGGATCCACCAGCCAGACACCAAGGAAGCAAGACGTGTAGAAAATTAGGTAACATCACAGACACATGGCAATACATAGATTAACAGAAATGGTTCATTTAAATATGAGCTAGCTAGTAATAAGTCTGAGCCATCAGTCAAACATTTATAATTAATATTAAGCCTCCGAATGGCTATTCAGGAACTGGTGGGTGGGAGAGAAACCCCTGTTTATACAAAACCAAACCAAATCAAAAACAAAACAAGACAATCACCAGCAACAACAGTTAATGAATTCTTGGAATAGAAAGATGGCTCAATGGTTAAGAGTACTTGTTGCTCTTACAGAGGACACAGGGTCGGTTTCCAGACCCACATCGCAGCTCACAATCATCTGAAACTCCAGTTCCAGGGGATCTAAAGCTCTCTACTGCCTTCCATCAGGCACCAAGTACATATGTGATACACATACATACACGCAGACAAAACACTTATCTTTTTCCTTTTTGGAGAGAGGGTATCACTATATAGTCTGGCTGGCTTCAAATGTACAGAGATACTCCTGTCTCTGCCTCCTGAGTACTGGGGTTAAATTCATACACCACCATGCTTGGCCTAAAGTTAAAAAATAATAATAATTTCTTTAAAAGTGAAATAAGAAATGGACCCCATTAGAGAAACATAATTGGATTTGTCAGCAGTGTGGAAGGCCATTTTAGTGTATGAGATCATGACATTAACTGGCCATGGTAGTATGCCTATAATCCCAGCACTCAAGGGGCTTAGGAAGGAGGATCATGAGTTTGAGACAAGCCTAAATTGCATAGTGAGATCCTTTATCAAGAGAGAAAAATAGAGGGAATAGAGAGATGGCTCAGTAGTTAAGAGCATTGGCTGTTCTTCCAGAGGACTCAGGTTTGATTTCCAGCATCCACATGATGGCTCAAACCATGTGATATTCCGGTTCCAGGAGATCCAAACCTTCTTCTGGCCTCTAAGGGCATCAGCTATATTTGGGGTATAGACATATGGGAAGGCAAAATACCTAAGCTAGCTATATTGGTGCCCACTTGTAATGTCCCTACTCAGTAGCCTGAGGCAAGAGAACAGCAAGTTCAGGGCCAGCCTGGGCTTCATGGCAAGACTGGTGTGTGTGTGTACGTGTGTGTGTCCATCCATGTGTACACACAGACGTGGGGGACAGAGGTTGATGTCAGGTGTTTTTCTCAATTTCTTGCCATCTTATTTTTGAGATGGGGTTTTCCACTGGATCTGGAGACTGGGTGGCCAGCAAGCCTTGGGGATCTGCCTGCGTCACCTCTCCAGCACTGGGGTTACAGGCTCATGTTTTCACATTCTACACGGCTTGGGGGCTGGAGTTCTGAACTCAGGTCTTCACGTTCTCATGTCAGGTACTTTCCTGACTAAGTCATCTTCCAAGATCTTGCTTTAAAATAAAATGAAAATAGCCCGGATGAATCATTTCTCCAAAAAACATACAGCTGCTCCAGTGAAGGCAGAATAGATAGTATGATTTATCCAGACGTGGGGTTTTTCAACGCAAGACTGTTTTCGTAAGAGAGACTAAGGAAGTGGTATTATCCTGATGGGTCACGGAATACAGTCAAGTAAAGGCAGGGATTGAAGCTTACAGAATTACGAAAGCAGAACATTGGCTATGCTGGTGCTTGAGCAAAGTCAACCGGGAGAAAGAATAACTTTGAGTTGAAATGCCAGATGTAGCACAATTTCTGGTAATGATAGGGTGGCAAAGACAGAGATTAAAGCTTTAGAGATGAGAAGTCAAGGAACCTGGGCATCCGCAGCACTGACATCATCTAACAAGATGACAGAATTATGAAGGAAAAGTTCTGAGTCAGTGACTCGGGTCGTAAACTGGGAGAGGCAAAGATGGTCTAGCCAGATGGCAGCCATTACCACAGGCAGAAAGAGGATAACAGGAAGCAGCAAGAGGAGCAAGGAGGACCTCAAGCTCACTTCCATACCTTAAGCATTGGGGAGAGAAAAGTGGCTTCTATAAGCAGGTCAGGCTGGCCTCAAACCTAGTGTGCTCGGAGTATGACCTTGAACTCGCGAACTATTGCTTCCACCTCCTAAGTGCTGGAATTACAGGAATGTTCCATCAAGTCTGGCAAAGTAGCTTGTCTTAGAGAGGCTTGCCAGAAAGCACTGTGCTCAGAGGTCAACCTGTCTTCAATTTAGCAATGGGAGGTAATGGAGTCGGTAAGACACTGAAGACAGGAATTTGCTTATCACAGACTTAGACCTGAGAGCCTGGTGAAGGAAGGGAGAGATAGGTGGGGATAAGACCTTAAAGACTGAACTCCTGAGTGCCCGGGGTTTAAATTGAGCTGCAAAGTACAGAAGCATTCAATTCTGACATCCTTGGGGTGAGCGTGAGCAATCACTTATTTCTGAGTTTCAAGGGTCTTGCTTCAGGGCGTCACGGCTTGGTACTCTAGATTTCTTCCTAGGGCTTCATGTGTTGCAACAGTTTGAATCATAAAGGTTTGGAATAACCACGGAGGCACAGGGAACAGGGATCAAGGACACGTGGGAATGGAAAGCAGCTTTGAAGATACCACAGGCTAAAATTTGTGGTGAAACTCCTGTGTTCTTTTCCAGTGAGTGGCTCTACCTTCTTATGTGGGAGTTGAAAAGAAAGGCAGAACTGATTCAAAGCTAATGATTTTTAAAGATGGCGTAGGACCTAGAATCAGATCAAACAGGTCCCTAGCCCCACTTACCTTCAGTATTCTAAAGTGCTCGCCCCAGACTCCTCTGCTCTGTGTGACTACATTTGGGCCCTCTGATCTACTGCTTGTTCTGCTCCTGGCCTTGTCTGAGAATTTTCCAATTAAACCAACCATTTCACGCCAATCCTTTTCCACTGGGACAAATGTATCCTTGAGTGCTTTGGCTAACAGCCCTTCTGGTTGTAATGACTAACCTAAACCCAGCCAGAAATTTTCTATGATTGAAAGATGATTCATAAGCTATCTGTCTATAAATAGAAACAAGGTCAAGATTTGGGGATATTCTTGTGATCTAGTGGGCCGCAGATGAGAAAGCAGGGGCTAGAGAGATGGCTCAGTTCTTATGAGCACTTGCTACTCTTCTAGAGGGCCCCAGTTCATTTCCAGAGCCTATGTTCTGCAACCCACAGCTTCCTATAACCCCAATTCTAGGGACTCCAGTGCCTCTGGCCTCTGTGGGCACACATGCACACATACCCATGCACTGACAAATAACGTAATTCAAAATAAAAAGGAAAATAAAGTTAAACACAAATAGTTAAGGTAGAGGGGCATCATTAAATAAACACGCTGTGGTCAAAAGAGAAACTGAACCATTCTGTGAATCCCTCGAGGGCAGTACAAACTGATGAGAAATGAGAGAAGCACCTCCAGTTCAGGTATAGGTGGGATGTCCTGCGGAGGAGAGAGGAAAAGCACCTGAATCCTGCTAGGGTTTTTTGGGAGGCAAAGTAGCAGCAAAAATGCGTGTGTGAATCCTCACACGGAATTTCTGCTTAAGAACTACTCAAAAACCGAGTATTGTGGTATGCACCTTTAATCCCAGCACGGGTGTGTGTGTATACACACACACACACACACGCGCGCGCGCGCGCGCGCGCGCGCGGAGGCAGGCATATCTTTGAGTCTGAGGTCAGTCTGGTCTGTTCCCGGAAAGCCAGGGCTACATAGAGAAACCTTGACTAAAAAAACAAAAAAAACAACCACTTCAAAAATGCAAAAAGAGATGCTGGAGAGTTGGCTCAACGGTCAAGAGCACTTGCTGTTTGCAAAGGACCCAGGTTCAATTCCCAGCATCCATATGGATGGAGGGTCACGACTAACTCAGGCACCAGGCACTCATGTGGCACACTGACATATATGACGACGTATGGCAAAACACTCATACACATAAAATACGATACATTTTTAAAAATGCAGAAAGAACTGTCTCTCTGGGAGTTGCCTTGGAGAACCTAGGTCAGAGGCTCTTTCCTAAAAAAAAAAAAACAAAAGCCAACTCATATGTCTCCTATTTCCTACCACAAAGGGCAATCTGGGTCAGTAGTGAGAGATGGTCCCTCAAAGCCTGCTAGGAAGATCCCCTTCCCCTGCCCTATAAAGGGACTCGAGCCTGTGGAAAAATACAAGATCTCCACCAATCACGAAACAAGTCACTAATGAATCTCTAGGGAATTTTCCCCCAGGCGCCTTTCAACCTAATTGAAAGACTGTCATATATTAGGGGTGGGGAGTGTCATGCTTAGATTCTAAAAATAAGGTCATTTTAATTGGTGACTTACAGACAGATGGGACAGTGTTACTACGTAAGAGTTCTGCGAAATCAAAGCAACTGCCCATCTCTATGATGTCGGAGATTTTTATCCAGTAAAACGGGATGGGGTCTTCTCATTATTAAAGCATAAACATACTGCCAAATGCTAAATTCCTCAAAGCCTTTCCTTCTGCTCTCAGCTGCGTCCACAGAAACGCTTCAAGGAACACGTATGACACAGCATGTGCCAAAAGCAGGCAGGCCCCTTGCTGCTAGAAGATAATACGGTGGCCCTGACGCTAGTGCCAGCTTTATCTCTTCCAGCCACCTGTGGGGGGAGGGCAGCACTAAGTGTTAGTAAACTATTGCTACTAAACATTAATCAGCAACACAAGAGCAACTGGCATGTGCTAATGTGTCATTCTAGTGACTGCATCTGACCTTGTTATCTTCTGCAGAAATAATGGAGACTTTCCTGGTGGGCAGTTTGTCACAATCTATATCAAGAACAGAAAACAGTAATTCTTTAATAATTTACTGTAAGGATATAAATTAACATGCCAAAATAGATGCACAAGTATGTTCCTTGAGGGCTGCCTAGCGTGTTCAATGCCCCGAGTTTGATCCCCAGCACTGCCAGAAGTTCATTGTAATATTCATAATTAAGAACAGTGTAAAGGCGCTGGAGAAACGCGCAGCAGTTAACATTTGTTGCTCTCGGAGAGGACCCCCATGTCCAGTTTCCAGCACCCATATGGTAACCCATAACCATCCATAAATCCAATTCCAGGAATTCAGCACTCTAGCCTGACTTCCACGGGCACCAGGCATGCATGCAGTCCACATAACATTTACAAAACACTTATACATAAAATAAATTATCTAAAGATTTTTTTAAAAGTACGCAAATATTGAATAATTTGTTATAAGTAATTTCTAATAATTTAGGTTGAGAATGGCTTATTAACATATATCCATATGCCATGACCCTATTAAAATGGGTTTTTTTTGTTTTGTTTTCTTTTTGGTTTTCCAAGACAGGGTTTCTCTGCAGCTTTTGGAGTCTGTCCTTGAACTAGCTCTTGTAGACCAAGCTGGCCTCGAACTCACAAGGATCCACCTGCCTCTGCCTCCTGAGTGCTGCAATTGAAGCACGCACCACCATCGCCCAGCAAAATCGGCTTTTTATATTGGCATTTTGAATCCCATTTAAGAAAAGCACAGCATTGAAAGCCATACACAGTATTATTCTCAGTCCCCCACTCTGCCCTTAACTATTGTTTGTGTATGGGCATGCATGCCAGTCAGCTGGAGGATAACTGTACAGACTCAATTCTCCTTTTCCACTTTCATGTGGGTTCTGGGGGTTGAACCCAGTTCACCAGTTTGTGTGGCAAGTGCCTTTATCCACCGAGTCATCTCACTGGACCCTTTAAAGTCTTTTTAAAAATTATTTTTCTTTGTGTATTGTGTGAGGCTGCACGAGTTTATGGAGGTCAGAGAGCATCAAACGCCCCCGGAACCTGAGTTAATACAGGTGGTTATGACCCACCCTATGTGAGTGCTGGGGACTGAATCCAGGTTCTCAGGAGCACAGTGAGAGCTCTTAACCATTGGACCATCTCTCCAACACCTTTACATTAAAAAAAAATATCGTGTGTGTGTGTGTGCAGGCACACATGTGTGAATTACCTTAATTCAGAAATGCATGCATTTAACATATTTAAATCCTCAGAAAGACCTGAAAAGGACTCATCAGTTTACATGGAAGACAGTTTATTTTGTATTTTTTTGGGGGGGGGGAGGGGTGGCTCAAGAGATCCACCTGCTACTTCTGTGATTAAAGGCATATAGCACCACCACCTAGCTCACTTTGTATTTTTAGAGGGTTTTTTGTTTGTTTTTTGGTTTTTCGAGACAGGGTTTCTCTGTGGCTTTAGAACCTGTCCTGGAACTAGCTCTGTAGACCAGGCTGGTCTTGAACTCACAGAGATCCGCTTGCCTCTGCCTCCCAAGTGCTGGGATTAAAGGCGTGCGCCACCACCACCTGGCTGTTGTTTGTTTTTTTGAGATGGGGTTTCTCGGTAACTTTGGCGCCTGTACTGGAACTAGCAGAGAATTGTTTTGAAGACTAAAGAGAATCAAGACTTTGTTACATTATTATTATTACTGCTGGCACTCAGGATAGAACCCAGGATTTTAGCTTGCTAAACACACATCTTACCAGTGCTATACCGTTAGCTACAAAAACCAATATCTGACATACTGTCATGTCCCAGAGACAGAGCTAGGGAATTTCACCAATAATCTAATCTACATAGCAATCATGGGAGATAGGCATCTCAGCCCCCACTTTACAGCTGAGTCAGGCTCCTCTATTTAAACGATTTGCCAGGTGCCCTGGATTCCAGCCCAGACGATGTCCAGGTTTCCTGCTGTACCACATACCTCACCTGCTGCAGCTCCTGTGGGGCCCTTAGAGGTTATAGGAAGGTCACTGACAAGAACAGCACAGTACAGTGTGTTCACGAGCAAAGCCTTACTTTGCTCTCTAAATTTCACTTCTCCTTCCCAAGGGTAAGAGACCGCCGTCTTCATTGCTAAGGCTCAAGGCTCCATGCTGAAGCTGCTTTTATCCTATGCCCAGTTCCTTGTCTGCACCCTCCCTGAGCACATTCCTCGGGGATGTGCTATCGGCTGCCTTGCTTACAGACTTGGCGTTTTGTTAGGTTATGGGCGGAACAGGAGAAACTGCACACTCTGACCCATTCCAGCCAGCGGGCTCCTTGTTCTCTCCCCTGGATACTAAAACAAACAAGCTCTGCACTCTGGCTTCCTCACTCAGACTGGTGGTGGTGGTGGGATCCCAGCTATGCGAACAATCATAGAAATATCTGGCAGCCTATTTATCTTTTATAGCTTTAACAAAGTAGTGTTTCCAGGTATCCAGTAGCTTGGACATATTCTAAGCTTTAATGTCAAGTTTATTCCGGGCCAGGTCCCTAACCCCCAAATGGCTCTGTTCCAGGTGGATTTCTCAGTTACTAACCGCCTTCATGAAAGAGGAAGGTGTTGTTTTCTCAACAGTTTCAAGACCTCTTCATGGTTTCCTGTTCCCTCCCTGAGGCAGAGACAGGAAGTTACCTGGATAGGGCCACAGCAAGTCAGTGACACTCAGAATTAGGACATGCTGCCCAAGCTACCACTTTATTCTCCAGCACCATGGTTTATAATTCGAAAATGAATAACCTAAGGACTTTTTATCTAGGAACAGAATGAAGGGGACTTGAGGGATATGACACATGGGACAAACCTGGTTCATTTTTGATTCAGATTCTACCATTTCCACTAAAAAACAAAAACAAACAAACAAAAACCCTGCATGTGGATAAAAGTTTAAGAAAAATTGGGTTAAACCAAGTTGAACAGATTAAGTAGCTATGGGACTAAGAACTTTTAATGTGCTTATGAACACTGGATATTTTACAATAAAGATGTTAAATATAATAAAACTAATATAAATAATAGTTATCAGCTATAAAGCTAAGGGTTTAATAGGCACCAGGACTCCATCACAAGCTTCAGAAGAGTCACTCCAGGGTGAGCCACAGGACTCTGGAAAGGAAGACACCCAACTTTTGCCACTGGTCATCATCCACTGTTCAACACCACAGAGATCCATCAGGACTGTTACACTGTACTCTTCTGGTACTTTTCCACTTGCTGGTCAAAGTTCCTAGAAGAGAACCTGGCTCGAAAGAAATTCACTGGAGTAAGAAGGTATTTTAGCGCCAGGCCCCTGGACTCGGCAGCTGGATGAGTGTCTTTGCTAACGTGAGACAGGGGAGAATCATAGTCTACCAGGCTTCTTTGGTTCCCTCGAGCTGGTGAGCCATTGCCGCCCCTAGGTATCATGGGGGACCCTAAGCCAATTTCCTCCCTGGTTTCTGCAGAGTTAAACTCATCTGCAGGCTGTAAGTGCACAGAAAATTGCAAAGGAGCAGTCAACACAGTCGCCATCTTCTTGGAGTCACAAAGAAGGACCGGCTCTTCACACTCTTTCCTGGAGAAGTCTGGGAACAACTGCTTCCTGGGCTGCAGAGGGTGCAGGCAGAGCTTCTCAGGGTCCCCGGGCTGGGGAGAGAGGTTTTCTTTCTTGTGCTTCTTTGAGTCTCTGTCAACTTTCCCCTGATCAGCTTTTTCCTCAGGGGATTCAAACACAACACCCTGGATTCTTGGCCTCTTTAGTCTCCTTTCTAACTGCCAGAGCATGTTTGTTTTCCTAGGGGAGGAACACATGTATTGTTGTACCGAGTGTGGAATCAGGGGTACAGAGAGCCTGGGACTCAAGCTGTCCTCAAAGAACTCTCCACAAGGCTGCCGACGGACAATGGGCACCACCTGGCAGGGCCGCAGAGCCGCAACGAAAGCCCGCAGCTCGGAGTAAGACGAATGGTCCGAGTAAGGGATGGTGTAGACGCCTGGATGAGGGCTCCGTATTGGCCGGCTTGTGGGAAGAATGGCAATGGTAGGGTGAGTCTTGTTCCACTGAAGCATGGCAGAGTGGCAGATCTCCGTATGGTCTACAGCATGGATGCGCCCAGCTTTTTCCTCAACCGTGAACACATCCGCGAGGCCCAGCAGCTGTACCAACTCCAGGCGTCGAGGATTCAGTACCACCCAGGTCCGAAACTCGAGAGCAAGTTGCTCCAACAATGATTCTTTTCCTAGGCTATAGAGTCCTAAATTACATTCAAGGAGTAGGGGGAAGAGAAGACAATGAAGGTATTAAAGACTCCTGATCTACCAGATGCTTAGCAAAAATATGCAAAATCTATGTGGTAATCCAGGAAGTGTATCAAGAAGGAAATGAAAAAAAAAAAGAAGGAAATGCATTTAGGATATATAGCAGATGTAGGCAGGGCGGTGGCACACGCATTTAATCCCAGCACTCGAGAGGCAGGTAGATCTCTGAGTTCAAAGTCAGCCTGGTCTACAAAGTGAGTACCAGGATAGCCAGAACTGCTACACAGAGAAACCATGTCTCGAAAAACAAAAACAAATTAGCAAATGCAGGGATGGAGCACACAAAAATCCATTTACTCTTTCAGTTCAACAAGAGGAAGTGTCTACCAAGCACTAGGCACTGAGAGAACAGATTAAGAAGGTTTAAGCTTTCCAGGAGTACCATCCACCTGCAGACTCAGACACAATGTAAAGAAAGGCAACGACACGCACAGGCATACGGTGTTATAAAGGCATGGAAGCTGATGAAATTAGGAAAAGCGTCTATAAAGTGACAGATGACAATTGAGCCAGGTCCATTTTTTTGATAGGTGATGGAAATTTTAAGTATTTCTTTGGGGGAGAAAACAGCGCACTTCCATTTAATTAAAAACAAAACAAAACTCACTTGTGCTCACTTTGGCAGCACATGTACTAAAATTGGAACAATACAGAGAGGGTTAGCATGGTCTCTGCACAAGGGTGACATATAAATTCATGAAGCATTCTATTTTAAAAAACAACAAAAATCTTGCTTGTACGATCTAGAGTCGATTTGTTTATTTACATATCTCTATTAAGCCATGAACTCACAGATCAACACGGGCTCCTTCCCATGGGTTCCCATGCCGAGTGTTTCTCTGGGCAGCACAGGTGGGCACTGCAGTTGAACCCAGGGGTCTTCCTCTTTGGCCTTTACTTTTCTGACCATTTTCCTTCACCTGTTCTATATGCCCTTTCACTCCATACAGTGCTCCATATGCTCAAAGTCCTCTTGGCAAGAGCCTTATCTTTAACTTGCTTGTTTACAACAATGCCAAGAGCATTCTGGGTAATGCTAGTAATTGTAACACTTCCTTTTTGAACAGAACCCAGTCTCTTGATGTCAATAATATCCACCTGTCTGGACATTCACATATATGCAGCCAAAGGAATACCTCCATGTTTTCCAAAAGGTTTAGAGACTATACATGAGCTGGGCGATGGTGGCGCACGCCTTTAATCCCAGCACTCGGGAGGCAGAGGCAGGCGGATCTTTGTGAGTTCAAAACCAGCCTGGTCTACAGAGCTAGTTTCAGGACAGGCTCCAAAGCCACAGAGAAACCCTGTCTCGAAAAAAAAAAAAAAAATAGAGACTATACATGAGGTAAATTTCCTCTTCTCCTTTGTGCTTGTCATTTTGGCAAATTAATGGAAGATGATCGTTCTGGCTCAAAGGAAACTGAGCTAGATCTTTTTTTTTTTTTTTTTTTTTAAAGATTTATTTATTTATTATGTATACAACATTCTGCCTTGATGTATGCCCACACACCAGAAGAGGGCACCAGATCTCAGTACAGATAGCTGTGAGCCACCATGTGGTTGCTGGGAATTGAACTCAGGACCTCTGGAAGAGCAGCCAGTGCTCTTAACCTCTGAGCCATCTCTCCAGCCCCTGAGCTAAATCTTAAAGGATAGATCAGGGTTAACCAGCAAGGAAAGGGTATAGTGAAAAATATTTGAAGAGGACCCACCTCAGTGTTACTAAAGTGAGCTATAGCTCTAGAAAGACAAGCCAACGTCATTTATTTTTGGTTGTCCTAGCCTTTAATGGCTGAGCCATCTCTCCAGCCCAACCAACATCATTTATTAGTGGGCCTTCCAAGTACTGAAAAAGAGAACTGCCAGGCGATAGTGGTGCACGCCTTAATCCCAGAACTTGGGAGGCAGAGGCAGGTGGATCTCTGAGTTCAAGGCCAGCCTGGTTGGTCTACAAGAGCTAGTTCCAGGACAGGCTCCAAAAACTAGAGAAACCCTGTCTCAAAAAACCAAGAGTTAGAACCTCATGCTATAGACGAAGCGGGGCTGTTGAGCAGTGTGAGGTAGAAAAGTATGAATTCTAATCATCAGAATACAACGATCAAAACGTGACAGAGCTATGAAATGCCTGAATGAGAAACTGGAAATTGAAGTTCCATCTGGAAGGCCAAATGTATGCACACAGAAGAAACGCAGAATTTTAGCAGTGGCTATGAGAAGAGATACGGGAAAGGCTATTTAACCACTGTCCTCAGACTTTACAACCTCACGACTAAACCATGAACTCAGAAGAAAGTTTGTTGTTTATCCACTACCCTTGATTATGATCCAAATTTACCTCTGAGCAAAATATTTCCCGCTCTCTATACATCTTTTTCCTACTTTGCGTCCTTCCTTATAGACAGGAAGCCCTTACCCCAGACACCATATTTTATTCAGATTTATATCCCCACCTCCTACTGTATATATAGCACATTACAGGACTAATTATATTTTTGCAAAATTAATCAAGCTCTACCACAGGCATTCTCCTAACCAGCTGTATTTCTCTGAGAAAATTCAACATGTCATACTTCAAGAATGGTCAGAGAGTATTTCTTCATGAATAGTTAAGTAATCCTGAGGGTGGGGAATATTCCTCAATCAGTTTGGTAGTTACCGTGGAAGGCATATAATCTTTTTCATTATTTTTATTTAAGGCCATTTTGAAACTCCTTTCAGAGTTGGGGCATATGCTTTAAGATATATTCATTTTCCAGCCGGGCAGTGGTGGCACACGCCTTTAATCCCAGCACTCAGGAGGCAAAGGGGCAGGTGGATCTCTGTGAGTTTGAGGTCAGCCTGGTCAACAAGAGCTAGTTCCAGGACAGCCAGGACATAAGAGAGGAACCCTGTCTCGAAAAACCAAAAAAAGAGATATTCATTTTCCTTTTTTGAGGACCTATAATTTTAGGAGTAACCAAAGAAGTTATTTAGAACAAAAGCTAGGTTTTTTTTTTAAGTTGATTTTCATAAACTATTTCTCAAAAAGCAACTTTAAGAGTCCCCAAAATGGCCAGGCGGTGGTGGCACATGCCTTTAATCCCAGCACTTGGGAGGCAGAGGCAGGTGGATCTCTGTGAGTTCGAGGCCAGCCTGGTCTGCAAGAGCTAGTTCCAGGACAGGCTCCGTAGCTACAGAGAAACCTTATCTTGAAAAAAACAAACCAAAAAAAAAAGTTCCCCAAATATTGTGTACTACTAGGGAGTCACCAGAACAACCAAACAGCTGTTTTCTCTGCACCGATTTAAAGCACACCAACCTTCTTATGAACATAGCAAATATTTACTGACTACCTCTTTCTCATTATGTAGGCACTTAGGACATAGCCATAAGAAATAAAGAACCTTGTCATGGTAGAACCTACATTCTAGCAGAAAAAACAGTAACGGTTAAAAGGACTACACGTGGAAACTATGGAATATATATTATGAGACAAGCGGAATACTGCTTCTCTTTCACTTGAATCATTCAACAGCTCCTCACTGAGTTTAGAATCAATTCAAAATGGCTAATACCACTCCACCCCTCTTGCCTTTTGGCTTCCTTGTCTACTACGTATCTGTTGCACTGCCTGCTGCCTCTCTGACACACAAAGCTTTCTCTTATCTTTTTGGGGTTTCTTTTCTTTTTTAAAAAAATACCTATTTATTTACTTTATTCTATGTGTATGTATGTGAGCCTGAGTGTATGTCTGTCTGTGTACCATGTGTGCAGAAGCCTTTAGAGGTGAGATAAGAAATTAGATCCCCTGGAACTGGAGTTATAGGTAGTTGTGAGCTGCCACGTGAGTGCTGGGAATTGAACCTGGGTCCTCTGAAAGAGTAGCCTGTGCTCTTAATCACTGAGCTGTCCCTCCAGCCTTCTCTTTTTTTTTTTTTTTTTTTTTAAATATTTATTTATTTATTATGTATACAATATTCTGTCTGTGTGTATGCCTGAAGGCCAGAAGAGGGCACCAGACCTCTTTACAGATAGATGGTTGTGAGCCACCATGTGGTTGCTGGGAATTGAACTCAGGACCTTTGGAAGAGCAGGCAATGCTCTTAACCACTGAGCCATCTCTCCAGCCCCCTCCCTCCAGCCTTCTTAAGGGTTTCTTGAGGCACAATTAATAAAAACTCAGAGAAACTGGGGTTCAACCTGAAGATCCAAAAAGCAAAACAGCCAGCCACTAGCTCTTACCTTGACCTCAGTCTGAAATGGTGATCCTACCTCCAGGAATGTCAGAATGAGACTGTTTCTGAGAGCTGTCTCCTCCCATTTTATAATCCTCTCTAGGGCTGGAATTAAAGGCGTGCACCACTGGTATTAAAAGTCATGCACCACCCAGTTTCTATGGCAACTAGTGTGACTACTGGGATTAAAGGTGTGTGTTACCACTGCCTGGTCTGAAAGGCTGACCAGTGAGGCTGTTTTATTCAGCTCTTTAAGTCACTTTATTTATTAAAATACACTTAAAGTGCCACTACAATTTCTTTTCTTCCTTCCCCTCCACCAAGACAGGGTTTCTCTGTGTAGTCCTGGCTGTCCTGGAATTCACTCTACAGACCAGTCGGCCTCAAACTCCTCTAGCCTCAAACTCAGAAATCTGCCTGTCTCTGCTTCTGAAGTACTGGGATTAAAAGTGAGCTATAGTTCACACTGGTGTGTGTGTACATTATCAGAGATACAAGCAACAGCGTATTTAAATATGTACAGAACACAGCAGGACGTGACAGGTACTATAAAGATGAGTAAGTCTGGGGCTAAGGACGTAGTTCAGTCGACAGAGTGCTTGCCTGGCAGGTACAAAAGCCCTGGGTTCAATGCCAGCACTATACCAACTGGCTGTGTTAGTCTGTAATCTTAGCACTAAGAAGAAAAACATTTTTAAGAAGAGGGTTCAACGGTACGGTACTTCCTAACATATGTGAGACCCTGGAGTTAATACAGAGCTGGGGGAAGGGTTGAGAGTGATGGTGGGCAGGTTCAATTGTTTGCTTTTTAGACAGGGTCTTTCTTACTGGAACTCACTATGTACACCAGGCTGCTTCTGCCTGGGATTAAAGGTCTGAGTCACCAAGCCAGCTGGGAGGTTCAATTTTAAATTAGATTATCATAGTAGGTTTTACAAGGAAGGTGAGGCCTGCACAAAGACTTGAAAACAACGAAAACCTTCAAGGAATTTAGGTTCACTAAGCACGAACGAACGAGAGAAAAAGGGAACCACTCACCAATCTTTATGTTATGTTGCGGGAACTGCCGAATGAGCTGGACAATCTGCCTAGTAGCTTCTTGTCGGGTAGGAAGAACCAGGGCTGGATTGCAATTGGTGTTGTCGAGATATAAAGTATCAATTTGTTTCCCCAGACTCAGGGCAGGCTCCTTCAGCATGGATGGTGTATATCGAAAATCACCTGGAAGCACAACATAGGAGGCGGGAGAACGGGGCGAAGACCAAAGGATAGAAGGCAAGCCTCTCCTGCCTTTAGCAACAGGTGGGCATTAGTTACTGGATTTTTATGTTTGTTTGTCTGTTTGTTTTTAAGATTTACTTATTATGTAGATTGGGTTTTTTTTTTTTTTTTTTTTTTTTTTGGTTTTTCGAGACAGGGTTTCTCTGTGGCTTTGGAGCCTGTCCTGGAACTAGCTCTGTAGACCAGGCTGGTCTCGAACTCACAGAGATCCGCCTGCCTCTGCCTCCCGAGTGCTGGGATTAAAGGCGTGCGCCACCACCGCCCAGCTAGATTGGGGTTTTGCCTATGCAAGAATGCCAAGCCGGGTGGTGGTGGCATACGCCTTTAATCCCAGCACTCAGGAGGCAGAGATAGGTATATCTCTGTGAGGTCAGCCTGGTCTACAAGCAAGAGAGCTAGTTTCAGGTCAGCTAGGGCTGTTACACAAAGAAACCAGAAACAAACAAACAAAAAAGTCAGATTCCAGTTGGGTGGTGGTGGCACATATCTCTTTAATCCCAGCACCTGGGAGGCAGAGGCTGCTGGGATGAGAGCCGTGTATCACCACTACACTTAGCCTGCTCTTGTGTTTTTACTTGCATATTCTTTTTTTTTAAACAAACAAACAAAAAAAAAAGATTTATTTATTATGTATACAACATTTGGTCTTTGTATACCTGCAGACCAGAAGAGGGCACCAGATCTCATTACAGATGGTTGTGAACCACCATGTGGTTGCTGGGAATTGAACTCAGGACCTCTGGAAGAGCAGTCAGAACTCTTAACCTCTGAACCATCTCTCCAGCCTCTACCTGCATATTCTTAACAAGATTTAGATGGTCAAAGAGTAGGAAATCAGTTGGAAAGGGTCACTGTGCCTATATGGGATGAAGCTACAAGGCCAATCTTGGTGAATGACACAGCCGGAGAGAGGGATATCTTGGGGGAAGCTCACCTGTGTAGAGGATTGTTCCAAAGTATCCTTCAAAGAGAAACATGACGGAACCAGGGCAGTGGTTGGCATCTAGAAGGGTTACAGTCATGGTTTCTTGCCCAATTTCGTCGAGAGGCAATACATGGCTCTCACCAACCTCCAGCGCTCGGATCCACTGCTTAGACACCTGAGGAAACAGTTGGTCACCCTATTAACCACAGACTCCTCTCCTGGATCAGGAACTAACATCCATCAAGGAAAGCTGACCAACTCCTGAAACACTCTCGTGTAAGCTGTAATAAGGGTTCCCAAAAGATCTATCCTTCTTCTTCTGGCTCCCCACCTTTTGAATCGATTTAAACTCAGAATCTGAAAACAATCTAGATAGATTCTCAAACTTTCTTCTATCATAATCCCAACAGGGGAAATTCCAGTCAGGCCACCAGGGCTCCTACCGGCCAAGCCTACTGAATCAGACAAGAACAGGAGAGGTTAGATAATATGATTTTATCTAGCACAACAGATGAATTACTGGGGATGGGCAGTGTTGGGGATCTAACTAGGGTCTTGCACATGTTTAACAAATGCTCTAGCAATGAGCTACATCTTCAGTCTGATGAATTCTTAAAGAAAACCAGGGAGGCACTGGCCTAGCGTCTATGAAATGATAGGAATAATTTCCTTGTTTAAATTTACAGCTAAAATCTTCGGTTAGCTAGCAGGAGGCTAGTTTTATTCTAGGATCAACTCCCACATTTGTAAAAATTCAGTCTTCAGGGCGCCCACTCTGTGATCTCCAAACTGTGATAGATCGTAAGTCCCCACCCAGATTCCTAAAAGAGGTCTCAGAGGCCAAATCCAGCCCCAGTACCTGTAGGTGACGGTGGAGGAGGTGGGCAGTGATTGGGGAGCAGTAGAGGGGCCGTGCCCAAGTGCTAGACAAGCCCACCGTGTGGTCGGAGTGCATGTGGGATAAGAAGAACAGCCGCGCGGTACCAGCACGGCGCAGGCTCCAAAAGTCCACAGCAATGGGCGTTTGGGGGATCACGACCCCGTTCATGGTGGCAGGGTTGGAAAGCCACCCTCGGGGTCTTCGGAGGAACAGCACTCCCGCGTGAGGCTTCCACGATTGCGGCCCGACGACATGCGGACGCAAGGAGAAGGGAAAAGCAACCCAGAAGTGGACGAAGTCGAGAGTGAGCCAAAAGAAGGCGGCCAAAGTGGAAGAGCCCAACGCGGAAGAAGCCCCGGGAGCATCACTCACACCCGCGCGCGGGAACCCAGGGCCCACACTTTGACAAAGTGCGCGCGGCGGCGAGGAGACAGACCCAAGTAGCCGATCGCCGATGGTCGGTCGCGGCCCAGGCACGGCGAGCTGCGCGCCTGCGCCGAGAGGTGTGTGTGGGGGCGGGGGAGCCCTCAGGTCGGTCCCGCCTGCGCTCGGCGCTCGGCGCGTTGCAGGGCGAGGGGGCGGGATTTCCGCAGGAAGCTGGCTGGGGCATTGAGTGATGGCCTCGGCGGCTGGGACTGGAGGGCAAGGATGCGATAGATCTGCCTTTCGCTGATTTGGTAGCGAATGCCTAACCCGGCCTAGAGATAGTTGAGGACACCCGAAGGCAGAGCGAACGGCCTGTGGGGTTCCGGTCGGCGCCTGAAGGGCCGTGGTCGGGCTCGCCAGAGGCCCGAGAGGTGACATTTGTGTTCCGCCCTAGGGACGGCACTGCCAAGTGACACCTCGCCTTTAGGGTTTTCCCTGTCCACATTTCCTCTACTCAGGCGCCCACATCGGGACTAGAAGGAGTCCACGGATTCGCCACGGAGCCCCGTGACTGTTGGCGAAGATGCCATACCTTGGCTCCGAGGAGGTGGTGAAGGAACTGAAGAAGGCTCTCTGTAACCCTCATATTCAGGCTGATAGGCTGCGCTACCGGAATGTCATCCAGCGAGTTATTAGGTATCACCGACCTTAGAATTGTAATTCCCACCCCCACCTTCCCCACCCTGCCCTATTTTTAATCCTTTCCGGCACCCACTCTGAGAAAGTAAATGAACCTGCAAACACGGCAGTTGTCTCTTTTGGCTTTGAGACTGCAATTCTGGATTGTCAGTCACTGCAGTCTTCCTACCCCAGCTGAGAGGTTTCCTTCACGTCACAGACTTCAGCTAACTGAAGCTAACTTGCTGCTGACCCCTGGTGCCATGACTTAACCTAGTACAGTTCTATTATTATTATTATTATTTAAGATGCAGACCTATTTATCCCTCTGCTTGCTTGACATTTCCACCTGGATAGTTCTTCAAAGATATGGCCAAATTAATACCAGCATTCTTCTCCTCATCAGACCTGCCATTCTGCCTGTATTTGTGTTATGAATGTCACCAGGCATCCTACTAAACATGATAGTCAACTTTGACGACACTAGTGTTTTGAAAAATTCTAAAAATCCCCTTTGTTATTGAGACTGTAGTGTTGGCTCAGGCTGTCATAAGCACAGCCTATTGTGGTAATTTATTAATAAGTGGCCTTGTCTCCTCCCTTCATTTGGGACTTTTTGGTTATATACATTTGAACACATAATTAATCTGTAGCTATAGCTCAAAAATGTTAATAGGGCACAAAAGTCCCTTGGGGTGCTTTTTAAAGAAGTGTGACCTGGGAACTGACTCTGATTTCATTAGGATGAGATACAATTCAGGGACTGTATTTTTTTTTTTTTTTTTTTTTTTTTTGGTTTTTCGAGACAGGGTTTCTCTGTGGTTTTGGAGCCTGTCCTGGAACTAGCTCTTGTAGACCAGGCTGGTCTCGAACTCGCAGAGATCCACCTGCCTCTGCCTCCCAAGTGCTGGGATTAAAGGCGTGCGCCACCACCGCCCGGCCAGGGACTGTATTTTTAAGAAACTTCTCAGCTGAGCCTATGTAATAGTATGGTTCCATTTAGAAAGTACCAGTGCTATGAAGTCCAAATTTTGAATCATGTCACCCAAGGAACAAAACAAAAGTTCAGTTCCTGTCCACGCCTTATAGCATGGATTATTAGCTGTATCCCATTTGCCTAGCCAACTGATCATTAGCCAAGCATTCTGTGAGAAGTGTTTTCTGACTTCCATAGTAGCATGTGGATGTGGATCTTCTTGGTCTGTGTTCTGTGCATCAGTTCAAGTACTCACACTGGAGTTTTTAAATCAGTGATATTCTTGGTTTCCTTCTTAGTTGATCTTGAATTTCTAATCATCTGAGGCTACACCTGCCACCCACTCTGTTCGGTTTTTATCTTGCTTTGAGACAGCCTTGGCTGTTCTGGGAACTCACTATGTAGACCAGTCTGGCCTCGGACTCGCAGAGGTCCACCTGCCTCTGCCTAACAAGTGCTCAGATTACAGTTGTGCGTCACCATGCCCAGCTTTCCATTTTTACTTTTATGTGTATAAGTAAGTTTCCTGCATTGTAAGTATACAGTGTGTATGCCTGGTGCCTGTGTGTGTCACAAGGCTTCAGTTCCCCTGGAACTGTAATTATGGATGGTTACAAGCTACCATGTTGGTGCTGGGAACTAAACTCAGCTTTTTTGCAAGAGCAACCAAATGCTAGTTAACCATTGAGCTTCCTCTCCAGCCTATACCTTCGAAAGATGTTGTCCACTTATCGTATCTCTGGAATGATAAAGTTGAATGTACCATGTACCATCTCTGTGTCATTTCCTTGCAGTCGACTAAGGATTCAGGTGTTGAACACATAAGGCAACAGTTAGTTGCAGGCCCATAATAGGAAGTGTTATAATAGACAAGGTAGACACAATTATAGCTCGCTGAGAGATCATAATTTAGTTAGATAACCAGAACATATATAAATAAAATTCCTCTTACAGATTGGGGATTGTGTGTTTACTTCTTTCTGTTCTTTCTATGTTTTACAGGCACATGACTCAGGGCTTGGACATGTCTGGTGTTTTCATGGAAATGGTGAAGGCCAGTGCCACTGTAGATATTGTTCAGAAAAAGTTGGTTTATCTGTATATGGGCACATACGCACCTTTGAAACCAGACCTGGCGCTCTTGGCTATCAATACACTATGCAAAGACTGCTCCGATCCCAACCCAATGGTGCGAGGACTGGCTCTACGGAGCATGTGCAGCCTCAGGTGAGCACTTTTACTCCTGCCTGGCCCTCAGTGACTGATGGATTAACAGATTTTTAATGAGGACAGCTCAGGTTCCCTAATACTAAGGAAAGTACTGTTCTTTCTCTAACTCAAATTTTCAGCCATTACTTTTACCTTCTAAACTATATCTCATGGTTTTATTTAAATTTGGGTTTTCTTTATCTTGGTAAAATAGTTCTGAGTTTAAGTTAAATATGTTTAATAAGGCCAGGCGGTGGTGGTACAAGCCTTTAATCCCAGCACTCGGGAAGCAGAGGTAGGTGGACTCTGTGAATTCAAGGCCAGCCTGGTCTACAAGAGCTAGTTCCAGGACAGGCTGCGGAGAAAATGTGTCTCAAAAAAAAAAAAAAAAAAAAAAGAAGAAGAAGAAGAAAAGATGTTTAATAAGCTATTATTGTAACAATTTTTGCTGCCTCTGGAGCAGTATTCCAAACAAAAAAATCAAATTATAGCTTTTTAAATTTGGTAGAAGCTTTCTCCAATTTCTTGTGATCTGACAGACGTTCAAATATGAATTATTAAATCACACTTAAATATGTCAAAGCTGGTATTTCAAGATCTGCCTGACTCTAGAATGCGTTTCAGGATGCCTGGTGTGCAGGAATATATCCAACAGCCTATTCTTAATGGTCTGCGGGATAAGGCTTCCTATGTCAGAAGAGTGGCAGTCCTTGGCTGTGCCAAGATGCATAATCTTCATGGAGACTCTGAAGTGGGTAAGATCATCTGCCATGCTCAATGTTTACTTGTGCCTCTATGGTGTGTATAATTTCAGAAGAAGAAAAAAATTATATTGCTTGGTAAAAAACGACAGTGTGCATGTCTCTCTAAATCAGATGCTTGTTTTTATTCCAGCTCCTCTTTTCAGTCTTTGAAAGAAATTTCTCAATATGTATGGCCTATCTGATACCCAAAATGATGTTATTTGTTGTTGCTTTTGGTTTTGGTTTTTGTTTTAGCAGAAATATGGCTTTGTCTGCCCAGAGCCATTACTGTCCCTATGACTCAAGTTTTTCTCAATTTGTAATCTTTGGTCTTTGTTTCAGATGGTGCTCTAGTCAATGAGTTATACAGCCTCCTGCGTGACCAGGATCCAATTGTGGTTGTGAACTGTCTGAGGTCTCTAGAGGAAATTTTAAAACAGGAAGGAGGTGTTGTCATTAATAAGCCCATTGCCCACCATCTCTTAAATAGGTTTGGATGCTCTTTTTATTATGAAATATGAATCATGGTATGATCTTGTTGATGTATTAAACTAAGTCTTATTTTATTATTGTGTATAATGGGGGTGGTGATGTGGGTTTGCATATACATGTGCTCCAGCAGAAGTATGAAGGTCAGACAACTCAGAGGCATTGATTCTCTTCTTCCACTTTTATGTGGGTTCCAATAGAACTCAAATCATTAGGCTTACATAGCAAATGCTTTTACCCACTGAACCATTTGCAAGCCCAGAAGTAACTTCAAGTTTACTGCAATTATTAATTTCCTCATATTTC
The DNA here is from genome assembly GCF_950005125.1 of Chionomys nivalis. Lineage (NCBI taxonomy): Eukaryota > Metazoa > Chordata > Mammalia > Rodentia > Cricetidae > Chionomys > Chionomys nivalis. The sequence goes on from NC_080103.1 coordinate 18,173,338, forward strand.
GCTGGGAGAATTTCTGATGTATTTGTCTTGATATGTAAAGACGGTAGAAACAATCTATGGAGATAAATTCCTTCTGTAGTACCTATTATGTCCCTGAAACTAAGCCATTTATCTTAAAATTAGAAAATCTGGACTCTTGTAGAGATGGCTAAGTAGCTAAGAGTACTGACTGCTCTTCCAGAGGACCCAGGTTCAATTCCCACCATCCACATTTTTACTCACAACTGCCTATGACTCCAGTTTTAGGGGATCCAACACCCTCTTCTGACCTCCTAGAGGGTCGCATGCAGTACACTTAAATGTAGACAAAATACTCATACACAAAAACAAATAGACCTAGGGAAAAATAATAGCAAATTTGCCTGTGTTGTGGACTGTAAAGATTATGTTTTAGAATGTAAAAATTATTTGATCATGGCATATCAAATTCTCTCCCCCTTTTGTTACGATGAACCTCTACTTGGTTTATGGCAGTCATATGTAGAATATTCCATTTGTTGTTAAAATAGTGTTTTTGTTTTCATTTTGGACAGAATGCCGAAACTGGATCAATGGGGCCAGGCTGAAGTATTGAACTTTCTGCTCCGCTACCAACCCCGCAGCGAGGAGGAACTGTTTGATATTCTCAATTTGTTGGACAGCTATCTCAAGAGCAGCAGCACAGGTGTGGTGATGGGAGCCACCAAACTCTTTCTGACCTTGGCAAAAAACTTCCCCCATGTACAAACTGATGTGCTTGTACGAGTCAAGGGACCCCTGCTAGCTGCCTGTTCTTCAGAGAGTCGTGAGCTCTGCTTCGCTGCTCTCTGTCATGTCCGCCAAGTCTTGCATAGTTTGCCAGGTCACTTTAGCGGTCACTACAAAAAGTTCTTCTGCTCCTACTCGGAGCCCCACTACATCAAGCTTCAGAAGGTGGAGGTGCTGTGTGAGCTGGTGAATGACGAGAACGTGCAGCAGGTGCTAGAAGAGCTCCGAGGATACTGCACTGATGTGTCTGCTGACTTTGCACAGGCTGCCATCTTTGCCATAGGTAAAGTACTTGTGCTTTTCCTTCTTGGGACCCATGTCAGCCTGCTAAAGACTGTAGTCAGGAACACCATGGAGGACAGTAGTAAATGAATCTTGTTTCAAAGTATCATGCATTTTGGGTCATATTTTGGGTCAGTGATTACATGCAAGGGAAAAGAGTTGTTTTTTAAATAAGGGCAGATGTTTCTCAGGGCAAACAATATATGTAAGGCAAACAACAATACTTAAAATTTATGTTGTCTTTATGTTATCGTCTATCCAAAATGTTTTTATATATATCATCTTATGGTCTTGTAAGGCAGTCAAGAATAGTGGGTATTTTAAAGACAAAGAAACTTAAGTACAGAAAGGTTACTAAGTGGCCAAAAGATCTTATATTTTTCAAACTGAATGGAACCCAACTCCTTTGACTAAAAGTCCTCTACTGTAATGGGCTATATTACAGTATATAGTGCTAAGTGTAGACCAATAGAGTAATCCCTTAATTTTAGAGATGTTCTGACTGCTCAGTCTGGAACCTAAGAGGCTTGAAAGACTAAAAGAATGAAAACAGCTGACAAGCTAAAATTGAGAGGGCTAAAACTAGATGGGGATGAGGAACCCTATATTTGAAATAAAGTTTCTCTAGAGGCAAAAAAGACACTAAGATTCTTAAACTAAAAGATTGCTCTCCCGTAGCTCCAGCAGTAATATTCCTATTTAGTGTGTTGCATCCAGAAGGGTGCCTCAATCAAATGTGGTATGTGCCTGTGATTCCAGCGCTCAAGACCGAAGCAGGAGAATCACAAGTTCAAGACCACCCTGTGTGCTACAGCAAGACCCTGTGTCAAACAAACAGACCAGAAACTGCTACCCATTCTTCGTCATTGTGCTTTCAGCCTTGTGCTTGGGGACTTTTGTTTTTTCCATATGGTTTCTTTTGCTCAGTTGAAAACAACTGAATTTATTTTAACCATAATTCCCAGCACAGCAGACTTAGAGTCTTACTTCATTGTGATTAGTGATTTTATTTTCTTTTAAAGATGTCTTTGGAAAGGGAGTTCCAGGACAGACTCCAGAGCTACAGAGAAACCCTGTCTCGAAAAACAAAACAAAACAAAACAAAAAAACAAACCAAAGATGTCTTTGGTTATTATATTAGTTATTTTTCTTGTTCCTATGACCCGAATACCTGATATGAAGCTAATTGAGGAGAGAAGAATTTATGTTGGCTTATAGTCTGAGGGGATACAGTCCAACATGACAGGAGTGTGAGGCAGCTGGTCTTTCTGCATTTTCATTCAGGAAGTAGAGAAGAAAAAGTTTACTTCTTCCTGTTAATTCATTCTGAGATCCCTACCCACATGATGGTGCCTTTCACATTCAGGATGGGTCCCCTCTTTTCAAATAAACCTTTGTGGAAACACTCTTAGAGACATACCTATAGGTGTGGTGTTTCCATGGTGGATATAAATCCAATCAACTTGACAGAGATTAACCGTCTTAGACAGCTTTGTCTTTTTTCTTTGTTTTTCATTTTTAAAATAGTCTTGCTGTGTAGTCCAGACTAGCATCTAATTTGTGGTCCTCAACTTGTGTTTGCCTCTGACTAATGGGAAATGGCTTTAGAATAACATGCTAGAATTTCACCTTTCCGCCCTCTGTAGGTAGCATTGCCAAGACTTACACAGACCAGTGTGTACAGATTCTAACAGAGTTGCTGGGGCTCCGACAAGAGCACATCACTACAGGTAATGCCTGACTTCCTAGAATCGTTTTCTTTCCTTTTTTTTTTTTTTTAACCAAGTAGCTAGCTAACAGTAATTGTTTAAAAAAATCTTTTCTTATTAACTGAATTTCAATTATATCGACTTAACCATGTCCTGTGTCATTATCTGTTGCCATCAGAGAAGATTGGCAGGGTAGCCTCTTCTGGCTGCTGGAGCGACAAGGCTGCTCTGTGGATAATGAAGGCACTAGGAAGGTCTCTTAGCTGTACCCCTCTTTTCTCTTCATCCAGATTCCAATGCTGGGCTGGAGTGAGGCAAGGAAGGCCTTATTCTCAGACTTTTATAAGTGCCAGTCACATGTGTCTTCTTAAATTGTGCAATTTAGGCACCTCATCTTCATGTCAAATTTATCTTTGTGCAAAATTCATGTGTCTCTTCTGTTTCTCAATTAATAACTACCCCTCCAAACCCTGTTTTCCCGAAGTTCAGTGAAAAATCTAATCCAAACACACGCATCTTCTCAGGATTCTTTCCTGCACGGACGCTAACCCGTGCCCTTGTGTCCCCCCTGCTGTAGTGGTGGTGCAGACTTTCCGAGACCTGGTGTGGCTGTGCCCTCAGTGTACTGAAGCTGTGTGTCAGGCCCTGCCTGGCTGTGAGGAGAACATTCAAGACACTGAGGTAGAATGTAATTCTCTTTCCACTTGTAATCACAGAAGGGATTACAGGACCTGTCTTCTGAAATGGCGTAGTGGTGTAGGATTTGTATTTTGATAAATCTTTCCTGAAGAGCAGAGGCAAAGCTAAAGCCACTAGAGGTCAGGCCATGGTGACACACACCTTTAATCCCAGGATTTGGGAGACAGAGTCAGAGGGATCTCTGAATTCAAGGCCGCCCTGGGCCACATGATCAGTGCAGAAACAAACCCAGGTGGTGGAGGCTCACACCTTTAATCCCAGCACTAGAGGGAATATAACATGGAACACAGAGAGAGGCTTAATCTGTTCAGTTTGCAGTCGTCCAGCCTTGCTAGAAGTAGCACTTCTCTAATGGCTGGCTGCTTTCCTTTTCTGGTTTTCAGGTTGAACCCCAGTTTTTGTCTCTGGGTTTTTATTATTCATGCTACAAAATGGAGTCTGTATCTGTTTGGTCTTGTGGTGCTGGGTATCAGACTCACACTAGGTATACACTTTTACCACTGAGAAAGTCTCTAGCCCTAAAATGGAAGTCAGTTACTCTTTTTACTATCCTGTGTCCAAGTAGGAACTCAAGCTTGCTTATATCTCAGGTTATTTGGGGGCATAAATAACACAAAAGTTAGAAAAAGGAAACTTATCTGTAGTTTTAATTACAAATTCTTTGATACCATTGTCCTCTTGAATAATTATGAGTCAGAGATTTAGACTATGGAATTTTTTGTTGTTGTTGTTGGTAGTTTTTTTGTTTGTTAACACCTACATAGCCCTGGCTGGTATGGTACTTGGTATGTAGACTAGACTTGCCTGCCTCCTGAGTGCTGGCATTAAAGATGTGCTCCACCATGACTGGCCTGTGTGGTACTTTTTGTTTGCGATTTTTACAGAAATTTATTTCCTTCCTCCCCACAAAATTTGCTGAATTAAATATCTAGGGGTGGGGAGATCTAGACAGATGGGCTTTTAAGAAACATCACAGATGATTCTGGTGTATCTTCTAAGTTAGTAACTACTTTCATAAAAAGATTTCAAGAAATTCTTTGAGTGGTTTTTATTGAAACATGAAATCTCAGTACACACCTTTGGTTCCAGCACTTGGAAACAGAGGTAGTGGATCTCTGAGTTTAAGACCAGTCTGGTCTGTACACTGAATCCACAACAGCCAGAGCTACATAGTCAAAAACAAACAAACAAAAAACAACAACAAAAGAAACATTAAATGTAGCATGAATTCTAATTGTTCTTAATAATAAAAACCCAGAGTCAGGTATTGGCTTAAAGCTGAAGGATCAGAGAAGCAGAGAAGCAGAATCAGAGTAGTAGCCGGCCAGCCACTAGAGTTCTTACTTCTACCAATGCTCAGACCAAAGGGTGATCCTGTCTGTACAAATCTTCAGACTGCTGCTGTCTCTATGAATCCTCAGACTGCATCCTCAGACTGCACCCATCTCTATGAATCCTCAGACTGCATCCTCAGACTGCACCCATCTCTATGAATCCTCAGACTGCATCCTCAGACTGCACCCATCTCTATGAATCTTCAGACTGCATCCTCAGACTGCACCCATCTCTATGAATCCTCAGACTGCATCCTCAGACTGCACCCATCTCTATGAATCTTCAGACTGCATCCTCAGACTGCACCCATCTCTATGAATCCTCAGACTTAATCCTCAGACTGTATTTGAGCTCCTGTCTCCTCCTGCTTTATATTCTTCTCTCTGCCCAGCCATATCACTCCTGTCTCCACCTCCCTAGTGCTGGGATTAAAGGTGTGTGATCCCAAGTACTGAGATCACCTTTGTGTGAGTTCTGTTTCTCTTTTAGACAGATTCAATCTCATGTAGTCTAGAGTTGCCTTGACTCCGTCCCCCTGTCTCCCAAGTGCTGGGATTAAAGGTGTGAGCCACTACTGCCTGGCCTGTGTGGCTGACTAGTGGTTTAGCTCTGCACTCTGACCTTCAGACAAGCTTTATTTGTTAGATTACAAGCAAAGTATCCCTACAATTAAACCTTAAATTGGACAAAAGGCCCCAAACCGAGAAAGCTTTAATTGCTTAGTCAGCATAGCCTTACAAAAGTTTTGGGTTTCCATTTATGCATTACAGTGTGTTCTCTCTCTCTCTCTCTCTCTCTCTCTCTCTCTCTCTCTCTCTCTCTCTCTCTCCCTCTCTTGTTCTCTTTATCTCTAATGTCTCACATATAGCCCTGGCTGGCATCAAACTCACTGGGTAGCTAACTTTGACCTTGGACTCTCATCCTCCTGCCTCCATCAGCTGAGTGAGGAGTTATAGGTGTGATCCTCACACCTGACAGGGTTTCTCTGTGTAGCTCTGGCTATCCTGGAACTGACTCTGTAGACCAGGCTAGCCTCAAACTCAGATCTACCTGCCTCTGCCTCCTAAGTGCTGGGATTAAAGGCATGGACCACCCCTGCCTGGCTTTATTTTTTTTAACCTCACCCCAGTTTTTTGATGCTGGGCATCAAACTCAGGGTCTTATGCCTGCTCTGTTGGCATTTTGTCAAGTGCACTGCATCCCTAACCCCAGTCCCATTGCATTAGAATTTTATTCTTGTTTATTTTCGAGAAGTAGTGGAGCAAGATGTACAGTGCACGTTGATACCAATGAAAGGGTATAGTTTATCTGTTGGCACTAGGGGAAAAACTAAACTCATGGCTGTCTTCTGTTTCCTTGTTCTCATTCCTAGGGGAAACAGGCACTTATTTGGTTACTTGGGGTCCATGGGGAAAAAATCCCCAATGCTCCTTATGTGTTGGAGGAGTTTGTAGAAAATGTGAAGTCGGAGACATTTGCTGCCGTTAAGATGGAGCTGCTGACTGCACTAATGCGCCTTTTCCTCTTGCGCCCTGCGGAGTGCCAGGACATGCTGGGACGGCTGTTACATTACTGTATAGGTAGGTTTCCCAGAGCATGGCACCTGCTGAGACTCAGCTAAAAGTCCTCGCAGCCTGCATTGCTGGTAAATCATGTCTGGAACTTGGAAAGGAAATGATACTCTCTAAAGTTTCTTGCTTTTCTCCTCTTATGGTTGGCACAAAGGTTGGAGGGAGTAGGGTGTCTGTTTGTTTGTTTAACTCAATCCGTTGTTTTCTCAGAGGAAGAAAAGGATATGGCTGTACGAGACCGAGGTCTCTTCTATTATCGTCTCCTGTTAATTGGCATTGATAAAGTTAAGCAGATCCTGTGTAGTCCTAAGTCTGACCCTTCTCTGGGACTTTTGGAGGATCAGCCAGAACGACCTGTGAATAGCTGGGCTTCAGATTTCAACACACTGGTGCCAGTGTATGGCAAAGCCCACTGGGCAACTATCTCTAAATGCCAGAAGGGAGAGCCTCGTCACCTTGAGCTGCCTCCCAATGCATCCTTGGCCACACCAGGTAAAAATAGTGTTTACCTTCTATCTTGTCATGGTAAAACTTTCCACCACCCCTTGTGGGAACTGGTGGAAAGTAAAATACTGTAGCTAAATTTCAGATGCTTGCCTGAATTTGTGGGCATGAGGAGAGTTCGTCATTCATGGCTATTTAACCATTTATCTGAAGACAGCAGTCACCGTATATGTGTTTTGCTTTTGATGTTTATGAGCTACAATGGCCTTGAGCTGGGTGTGTACCCAAGGCTTCCCTTTCAGCCTTGGTCCTCCTGCTTTCACCCCCACCCCAAGTACTAGGAGTACAAGTGGGTACCACCGTGCTTGGCAACACATTGGGTATTTTGGAATGTAAGGTAAAAGTGTTGCTGAGAGCATCTCTTATAAAAGTCTTCTGTTGTTTTAGGTCACTTGATTTCTGAAGAGAACAAAGAAGGAATACAAGAATCTCCTGATCCTGAAGCTCTCGTGCTGGTCCCCAATCTCCAGCTTACTGCTGAGTATTTTGAGAAAACATGGCTTAGCCTCAAAGTTGCTCATCAACAGGTGTTTCCTTGGCAGGGAGAAGTCCAGCCCGACACTCTTCAAATGGCTCTAAGAGTAGTGAACATTCAGACCATCGCCATGAGCAGGGCTGGAGCAAAGCCCTGGAAAGCCTACCTCAGCGCTCAGGATGACACTGGCTGTGTCTTCTTAACTGAACTGCTGCTGAAGCCTGAGAACTCGGAAATGCAGACCTCTGTGAAGCAGAGCGTGGTGAGGACTGAAACACTGCGTGGGTTCGTGTCTGTGCTAGAGACTGTGATTGGAACCATCGGAGACATAACATCTTAACACTGCCTCGCTGCCTGCCTTGGGGTGAGATGGACACTTTCAGAGTTCCTTCACTTTCTTACAGAGCTGCTGTGAGTCCACGTATCAAATGCAGGAGAGAGTGGGCAGTCTGGGAATCCCAGCTCTTATTTTTACCCTAAGTCTCTTCCCTGTTCCCTTCCAGCCTGTCAGAGATTGATCCCATTTTTAAAGGAGAGTGTTACACAGTAGTATTGGTAAGGGTAAAGATAGGATGGGGTTGTTTCTCTGATCATTTTAGGGATTATAATTATTAAATATACCTGGTGCCTGTGGAAATTGGTAGCTGTCACCATTTTTGAGGGTCTTTTTTTTTTTCCTTCAGTAAACTGTTCTTGTATTACTAGGCTGCTTTTTAGGTTAGGATCCAAAAGTCCTTAATGTGGTCTAAAGTACTCTCCAGTGTCATGGCTCCCCACTCCAGAGACAGCCTCTCTTCTGACACAGTGGTTTACCAAAGAAGAAAACAAACAACTGGCTATTGTAATCTCTGAGTGCTCTTTCATCCCAGGCCTTAACATCTGTTCCTCGCTCTCACGTCTCAGCACGCAGTGTGTCTTTCTTAGCTGTGGGTCTTCCGGGTATTTTTGTGACTCTCTCTGCCTTAACTAGGGCTCTGCACTCGAGCTGTCACAGCTGCCACTCAGGACCGGAGGAGGAAGCTCGGGGGTAGAGTCCTCGATCAGCATGCACGGACCCCAAGTTCCAGCTATAGTACCACATAAAGTGGAGTATGGTGGTGCATGCCTGGAATCCCAGGGCTCAGGAGCTGGAAGCAGGAGGATTAGAAGTTCGAGGTCAGTGTCAGCTACAGTAGGGTGCTTTGAGGCCAGTTTGGGATACACGAGACACTGTCAGCCAAAAAAGAGGAGTCCTGGTGAGATGGTTCAGCAGGTGAGGTGCTTGCTACCAAGCTTGCAAACCTGAGTTGATACCCTTGGCCCACATTGTTGAAGGAGAGAACCATCTTAACACATGTTTATTCTCTGACATCCATCCACACATATACTGTGGGATAAAGTATGCTCCACTATATTCAGTAAATAACTTTTTAATTTTAATTTATTTTAATCTTTTCTCATTTTATACACCAAATCCATTTCCCACTCAACAAATAAATTTTAAAATAATTGTCTGGCATGGTGACTTAGTGTGTAAATTACCTATCTCCAAGCTTGAGGACCTGAGATCAATCCCCAGGACCCAATGATAGAAGGAGAGAACTGGCTCCCAAAGGTTGTTGTCTGACCTTCATTCATACACTGTGCCATGTGTGTATGTGCCCCCCCAAATAAATAATTTAAAAATGTTTTTAAGTTGGCATCCATACTTCTAGCAGCTCTATTGCCATTGTTTTCTTATTGTTTATGCTCAGTTTTTATTTTATTTATACTTGACTATATTTTATACAGTGATATCACTAATGCTCTAGATGCAACAGAATAACAGCAATCTGTGTTAAGACTCAGCTGTCCAGAAAGGGAGAATGAAATACCAGTTAATCCCAGTGTGTTGGGTGGGGAAATAGATGTTTACAGAGGATAGAGCTGAGGCATTAGCCTCAGATTTGGCTTTATGAACAATTTGGGCTTTTTCCTCAACTGCTGCCACGGTGTTCGGTCCCTCCAAGGAACCTGAGGCCACACTGGGGTGAGGCCCTCACTTCCTCCAGCGACTAGCACTCTGCCAGCCGTCCACACCATGGCCTCCGCCTCTGAGCTCGCCTATATCTACTCTGCCCTCATCCTCCACCCTGGCAAGGTGGTGGTCATGGAGGATAAGATCAGCGTCCTCATTAGTGAAGCCGGCACCAATGCTGAACCTTTCTGGCCTGGCTTGTTTGCAAAGGGCCTCGCCAACGTCAGCACTGGCAGTCTCGCCGCACCAGCAGGCGGTCCTGCCTTCTCCACCACTGCTGCCCCAGCTGAGGAGAAGAAAGTGGAAGAAAAGAAGGAAGACTCCAAGGCTTCTGATGACGACATGGGCTTTGGTGTTTTTCACTCAATATTTTGTTAACATGCCCAATAAAAAGATGAACCTGTAAAAAAAAATGATTTGGCAGTCAGAATGAAGGGAAGCATTTCTTTGTCATATTTTTTTCTTACTACGTTGTGTGTGAGTGTGTGTGTGTGTGTGTGTGTGTGTGTGTGTGTGTGTAAAGTGTGGAAGTCAGAGAACAATTTACCCTGTGGGTTCTGGATATCTTCAAATTTTGTGCAATCCTATTTGACCACTCATCCATCTCTCCAGCCCTGTCACCAGATTTTAATTTGTAAGAGAAATGTGCATGTATTTCTGTGGGTGACATGAAGTGATAGGTGCAGGATCCTCATAGGAAGTTAGTAAAGAGTTTCGTATGACATTTTCCTTATGGAAGCAGAGAGCATAACAAGCCGAGCTCAAGGCGCACCTTTGAGGGCTTACGGTAGCATTTCACCAACTAGCTTAGCTCAAGAATGTCTGTCTAGATATGTAAATTGCATGGTCGGCTTTGTTTTTGTGATTTTGAGACAGGGTTTTAATGTAAAGCCCTGGCTGGCCTGGAATAGACTATTCTGGCCTCAAACTCAACAGAGATCCTCCTGCCTCTGCGTCCTAAGTGCTGGAATTAAAGACTCATGCCATCATGCCTGGTTAAATTATCTTAACAGATAATTTTTCACTCATGATTTCTCTCAACTAGGTTCTAATAGATTGAATGGTAGGTAGTATTGACTTATTTAATAGGGAAGAGCCTATGTTTTGGGAACTGCTTATCAAGGAGTCTTCCAAAAGTGAATAATTCTAAGGGCAGTGAAGGTCTTGTTACACTTATGTCTACAATACATTCACCATATTTCCTAGTGAATATTTGTTGAGTGAATAGCTGTAGGGAATTAATGGTATTCTTAAAGTATTTATTTTGTGCATGTATGTGTGGAGGTGTGAGTGCTAGGGTGTGTGTTTATAAGTCAGTACAACTTAATTTCACGTTCTGCTGTGTGGGTAACAGGAATTGAACTCAGGACATCAGGTATAGCATCAGGCAGCTTTACTCATTGGGCCATCTTATTGACTCCTAGACTAATCTGAGGTTGATGTCTGAAATATGTTTTATTATAGTCTGTTAACTATACAGAAAGTAATGGGATGCCATTTAGACCAGAATTTCTTTTAGTTTGTTTGTTTTTGTTTTTTTTCAGACTGGGCCTTACTATGTTGCTATGTAGACCAGACTGACCTTTAACCCAAGATCTGCTGCCTGCCTGTGCCTTTAGAGTACTGGGATGGTTTTGAACCACCATGTGGGTACAAGTACTCAAACCCAGGTCCTCTGCAAGAACAGGTGCTCTTGACCTCTGAGCCATCTGCCCCACCCTGAGAAATTGCTTTTGGAAGATGTACTTTATTTATTTGTCTCAGAGTCACAGGTCCTGCTGTTACAGGTAAGCATCGCTACACCTGACCTGGAAGTGTACTTTAGATTTTTAAAAAGTTTAATTATTCCTGGTGGGGAGTAGGAGGGGTATATGTGTGCATCTCAAAGGATGCTGGTGGAGATTAGAAGACAGCATTTGAGAGGAGGTGCTGTTCTTGCACTGTGTTCTGAGGATACAACTCAAGTCTTCAGGCTTGCTCAGCAAGTGCTTTTACCTGCTAAGCCGTCTTATGAGCCCCTGGAAAGTGTACTTTCCAGATGGTCTCAGGGAAGTACTGATTTTTCCATTTGCTTGGCTTTGCTAATTTGTAAACAACATGACCAACATGTTGTGTACCATGAATTTACTAATCCCTAGCACCTTAGGAGCTCCGTTTATCTTCTGTGAACAGGTGGCCTGATGAGATGATATAAATGGATGCTTGCTTTTCTTTTAAACTCCCTAGGGCACCTCATCCTAGCTTCTAAGAACAATGGCCCAGTCTCAGCCTTAGTTGATAGGTAAGCATTATGTAACCACGTAATGAGAACTTAAGAAAAACATTGCCAAGGCAGCCATTTGTATCTTAACGGACCATAGTTTATCGCTATGAACTAGTAACAGTTATATATCTTTTTCTTCTCTCTATCTGGATGAGGGTTCTGATGATTTTTTTCTTAGCTATTGGGTGTTTGGGGGAGAAAGGGAACATGACTTATTTTCTTAGAGGTTTCCATACTAAGAGAACCTACATCTGGGAAATTCACCCATATACACTTGGTGTTGCTGATGGAAGAACACAGGCTTTGGGCCAGGATCCTATAATGAGACAAGACTTTAAGGGGACTTATGCCTGCTGTTGTGGTTAGATGGTGGCAAAAAACCCAACAACAACAACAACAAAATGACTGTAAAGTATTATGGCCTTATCATTTCCCAGTAGAAAATAGGAACATGATGTTAGGACTGAAGGGAGGTGGGCTGCAGGGAAGAGATTGTTTAGGAAGGAACTGCATTGAAAGTCCAAAAAAGTAAATAAGGTGTGAAAATTTATTCCACAATATCCCCAGGGGCCTATACTCTGTTTATATAACCTTATTTATTATCGATACATTAATTATACAAAATAATACAAAGAAGTTGAGACTACATTCCAAAGATGACATTTGCCCATAAGCATATCAGTAGTGAAATGGTGGTTTACTATTGTGAGAAAAACTTGTGTTTAAGGTAAGACAGACTTTTATTACTTTATTGTTAGTGTGTGTATATGTGTTTGTGTGTGTGTGCCGGTACAAATGTTTGTGCATACCTGTTTAGCAGAATATCATTAGGCTATTAGGAATCATTTCATTGACTTTTTTTTTTTTTTTTTTTTGCCAGTTATGTCTAGGTCTATCCTGAGTCTCTGGTTCCTGGCCACAGGCAGTGTCAGGTGTTGGGAGCCCTCTCATGGCATGGGTCTCAGGTTGGACCAGTCATTGGTAGGCCCCTCAACACAAGTTCCACATCACCATTGCCCTCACATGTCCTGCAGGCAGGATTGTAGGTCGAAGGTTTTTTTGTTTGTTTGTTTGTTTGTTTGTTTGTTTTTTCGAGACAGGGTTTCTCTGTGGTTTTGGAACCTGTCCTGGAACTAGCTCTTGTAGACCAGGCTGGTCTCGAACTCACAAAGATCCACCTGTCTCTGCCTCCTGAGTGCTGGGATTAAAGGCGTGCGCCACCACCGCCCGGCTAGGTCGAAGGTTTTACGGCTGGGTTGATGTCACAGTCACACTGCTTCAGGCTCAGTTTCAGCCCCATTACTCGGAGACTTTCCTAGAGTCACTCTCATAGATTCCAGGGAGTTTCCACTGCCCTGTTTCTACATCCCACTCCAAATGCCCCCCTATTCCAGTAGTTTCTCCCAGTGCTCTTTCCCTCTGTCTCTCCCCACCCTTCTGTCTGGTTTCCTCCTGTTTTCATCCCTACCCAGCACCAGTCCACTTGCAAAATCTGTTCTATTTGCCCTTCCCAGGGATATCCATGCGTCCCCACTTGAGCGTTTCTTGTTATTTAGCCTTTCTGGGTCTGTGGATCATGGTATGGTGGATCATGTAAAGGAAAAGTTGTCTTTTCCTTTACAACTCATCCCCTCTTTTGAGTGTATGCATATCATGTTGTTTTGTTTGTTTGTTTTTCGGGTCTGGGTTACCTCACTCAGGATGATCTTTTCTAGTTCCATCTATTTGCCTGAAAATTTCATGATGTAATTGTTTTTAACAGCTGAATAATGCTCCATTGTGTAAATGTACCACATTTTCTTTATCCACTCTTCCATTGTGAGACATCTAGGTTGTTTTCAGCTTCTGGCTATTATGAATAAAACTGCAATAAACATGGCCAAAAAGTGTCCTTGTGGCCGGGTGGTGGTGGCGCATGCCTTTAATCCCAGCACTCGGGAGGCAGAGGCAGGCGGATCTCTGTGAGTTCGAGGCCAGCCTGGTCTACAAGAGCTAGTTCCAGGACAGGAACCAAAAAGCTACGGAGAAACCCTGTCTCGAAAAATCCAAAAAGAAAGAAAAAAGTGTCCTTGTGGTATAATGGAACATCCTTTGAGTATATGCCCAAGAGTGGTATAGTTGATCTTGATGTAGATTGACTCCCAGTTTCCTGAGGAACTGCCACGTTGTTTTCCTTAGTGGCTGTACTAGTTTGCACTCCCACCAGCAAAGGAGGAGTGTTCCCCTTACTCCACATCCTTGCCAGCATGAGCTGTCACTTGTGGTTTTTAATTTTAGCCAATTAGGTGTAAGATGGTCTTTCAGAGTCATTTTGATTTGCATTTCCCTGATGACTAAGGACATTGAACATTTCTTTAAGTGCTTCTTGGCCATTTGAGATTCCTTTGTTGATAATTCTCTGTATCTTATTTTTAAATTGGATCATTTGGTCTGTTGATATCTAGTTTCTTGAGTTTTTTATATATTTTGGGTATTAGCCCTCTGTCAGATGTGGAGTTGGTGAAAATCTTTTCCCATCCTGTAGGCTGCTATTCTGTCCTGTTGATCTTAGTGCCTGCACTATTGGTGTTCTGTTTAGGAAGTTGTTTCCTGTGCCAAAGTGTTCAAGGCTTTTCCTCACTTTTCTTCTATTAAGTTCAATGTATCTGATCTTTGATCCATTTGGACTTGAATTTTGTGCAGGATGATAGGTATGAGTCTATTTGATGTAAGCAGAGACTGTTTTTTCATTCCTGGCCACCCAGACACAAATAATCACACAAAACTGTATTAATTACAACACTGTTTGGCCAATGGCTCAGGTGTATTTCTTACTATCTCTTACATCTTAAATTACCCCATTTCTATTAATCTATGTATCACCATGAGGCTGTGGCTTACTGGGTAAGGTTCTGTTCTGACATCTTTTTCCTTTGGCTACATGGCATCTCCCTGACTCCTCCTGCTCTTTCTTTATATCTCTGTTCAGATTTCCTGCCTGACTTTACTCTGCTAAGCCATTGGCCAAGGCAGCTTCTTTATTAATCAATGATAATAAAACATTCATAGCATACAACGGGGAATCCCACATCATCTTCATTTTTCTGTCTAAATAAAAGGAAGATTTTAACTTTAATATAGTAAAATTACATATAACAAAATAGGTATCAAGCAAGAATTACAGTTACAATATATATACCTGATTTATTTTTTATCATAACTTAGGAAAATTGTAATTATAACTATCTGTTTTCAACTCCATCAAAGGCCCCAGAAGGATATAATATTGCCTAAGTAAACAGGAAGTGCATTGTAAGCAACTTCTAAACCACTAGAATTAAAATTGACAGGTACAGCTCACTGCCTGGACAGTCACCCAAAGTTCTTCTGTAATGTTGGGGCATCCATCTTGAGCCTACAGGTCCATAGTATCTGCTAGACTTTTCCACAAAGCAGGAAATTTGAAATACTGTTTTGCCTATATTGACAGTTTGTCAGTCACTTTCTTCTGTGTCCTTCAGAATGTTTGTGAGACTCTTTCATGAAGCAGGACCCCTGAGGGACTGTCTCACCTTCTTTAGAAAAGTTCAGCAGTGATTTTTCTGTGGATCCTACATGTCCAGTTTATACAGCATACCATCAAAGCAGTACAGGAAAGAGCAGTTTCTTGCCCAAATGACTAGCCCTTTCACATTGAAGACAAATTCCATAACAAGTTTCTTCAATGCCCATCGACCTCTCTGAAGTGTTTGGTGCTGCCAGAAGCAGACATGTTTTACTGTTGAGAAAAGTCTAAATTCTTAAAACATTTCAAATGCCATATTCTATAGGTCTTTGAAAGGTTTGAAGAATACCTGTCTATCTGAAATATATCTCTGTAAATATAGAAAACCTAACATGACAACAAGTTTGACTGTTATAAATGACTATCTATTAATCTATATCTTTTAATTATACATTATATTTTTCATACCTTAAACAAGAATAATAATATACATATAACAAAATTAACCTTAAATTTAAATCAATAAACGAAGATCCATACCAGTTCAGAGTATTCATTTCTTTATCATATTCCCCTTTAAATGAAAACAAACATTTATAAATAATCATTTTGGGAATTTGGGCATTGTTTCCTCCAAACTGCTTCCTGATTTTTTTGTTGGGCTAAGTATTTTTAGGGTTCATGGAGGTCTTTCAGGGAGTCTTGTTCCATCAAACAACATTAGCTTGGAAGGAATCCACAGGTTCTCATCTTCTGTGGAAACAAAAACAGAATCTCTTTTCCAAAGTAACATATTTATTTCAAAGTATACATTGGGCTGGAGAGATGGCTCAGCGGTTAAGAGCACTGACTGCTCTTCCAGAGGTTCTGAGTTCAATTCCCAGCAACCATGTGGTGGCTCACAATCACCTATAATGAGATCTGGTGCCCTCTTCTGGCCTATAGGCAGGATACTATATAAATAAATAAATCTAAAACAAAACACAAACAAAGTATATATTTAGACTCAGATTTTGAAGTCAAGATACCTTTATAATATATATCTTGGTTTAGCTTTGCAGCCCCCAGAATCAAATGTCTCTCTACAGTAAAAAAAATTCAATGAAAATACAATAATACACATAATCTAGACTCTCTGTGTATTTTCCATTTTTATGTGGCTTATTCTTTTTACTCTATTACTTTTTATTATTTTATTATCTCTACTACTTTAATCTATTGCTGTCTGTGCTCTTTCTTCTCTCTCTCTTAAGCCCATGTACATTTATCCTACACTATGACCCATTCAGAGGTCTTTTTCATCTGAATCTGACCTATTGTGTATCTGAAATCCTTTTCTGACAAGAAGTATGTTTTTAAATGCTAAGCAGGTATGACTAGGATTATCACTGTGGCTTTTCCAGTTGACTCTGCCCTGTCCAACATGGCAGAGGTATGATCACTGCCTCTGCAAGTCATGCTCACTGCGCTCCAGTTCCAGGGACGCAGTGGGTCTATCTCACCATTGAGCAACTAGTAGTGTGCTACTTGCAAACCCCATTCAAGTGCTCCTTAACAGGACCCCCCAAAAGAGCCAGAGCCATTTGTGCCACCAGCACGAACCAGGAAGCTGTTTCTTAAAGGTGTAGTGCAGTTTTTGCTGCTTAAACTGAGTCAGGAAGCCTTCTTTTAAAGGAGCTGCACCTCTGCTTGCTGCCAGCAAACAAAGCCTATCTAAAAATATGTGGCTACCAAGAAGCTCCAATTGACTCCCGTTTTTGTGGGTCTAGAAGCTCTTTTATTATGGTTTCTTAGGCTTTATGTAGAGGTACATTGCCCCACATTGGGTGCCATTTTGTAGATGGAGACTGCACATTGGTTTCCCAGCTGCCCCAGTTGCCCAGACCCAAATAATCACACAGAAATTTTATTAATTACAACACTGTTTGGCCAATAGCTTAAGTGCATTTCTACATAGCTCTTATATCTTAAATTAACTCATTTCTATTGATCTGTGTATCACCATGAGACTATGGCCTACTGGTAAGGTTCTGGCATCTTCCTTCTTTGGCAGTTACATGGTGTCTGCCTGACTCCACCTTCTTTCTCCCTGCATTCAGTTTAGTTTTCCTGCCTAGCTCTATTTTGCCCTGCCATAGGCCAAAGCAGTTTTCTTTTTAAATTAACAAATGGTAATAAAACAGTCATAGCATACAGAGGGGAGTCCCAACAACCTCTACATATACACTTCTTAAAAGATAAAAAAATGTAGCTGGGTGGTAGTGATGGACACCTCTAATCCCAGCACTTGGGAGACAGAGGCAGGCAGATCTCAGTGAGTTTGAAGCCAGCCTGGTCTACAAAGTAAGTTCCAGGACAGTCAGGACTGTTACACAGAGAAACCCTGTCTTGAAAAACCTAAATAAATAAATAAATAAGCATAATTATGCATGTGTTATATGTATGTGTGTGTGTGCCTACGTGCGTTTATGTGCATCACGATGTGTGTGAAGGTCTGAGGAGGCCTGAAAGGGTCAGTTCCCTCCTTCTACCTTGTGAGTCCTGGAGATAAAACTCAGGTCAGCAGTGTTGTAATTTAAAAAGTGGTGTGCCAGAGAAAGACACCATGCAGCAGAGCTCATGTGGAGGGGGCTTTTATTAAGGGAAAGGGAATGGAAAAGTGGGGAGAGGAGAGGAAAGGCCAGCCTCTGGGGACAGGAATGGTGGAAGAGAAGAGAGAGGAAGAGAGGAGGGACAGAGAGAAAGAGAGACTGACACAGAAATTGAGGGAAGGAGAGAGGGAGGGAAGGAGGGAGGCAGAGAGGGGGGTGTTGGCAGGGCCCACCTTTAAAAGGGAACATAGTGAATGTGCCTGCAGCCGAGGGTATTTCCTGTCAGAGCCCCAAGGGCAGGGTAGATGTCTGAACACTAACAAGCCATCTCACTGCTGCCCTCCCCGTTATCATTTGTAGTGTTGATATGATTTTAGACTTATGAAGAAGTACAAGAAATTCCAAGAAACCTTTAGTCCACATGAAGCATTTTGGTCTGCCTTATGTCTTATGATCTCTTTTTCCCTATAGTATTTACACAAGTGCCATACACAGCCCCATGTTTGTCTACCTTTTCTGAACTACTCGAGCTATGCTGGAGATTCACCCTCAGCTGGTGTGGACGGTCTTCCTAAGAATGAAGACATGTCCATGTACAGTTCCAGCACAGTTAGCACACTCAGGGCCTTTAGTATTTTTACAGTCCCATCTACAGGACACATCCCATTCCATCTTTTATTTGTGCTTCTATATTTTCCTAGTCAGGATCTATCCCAGGATCTTACGTTCCACTTAGTTGTCATAGCTCATTAGCTTCTTTTATACTGTAATAGTTACTAACTCTCTCTGTATTGCTTGACATTAACTTTTAGCAGTGGGGCTTGGAATCGAAATTAAATTTAGGGCATACTAGGCAAGAGGCATATATATCTCCACCCACCTACCCCTTTAGATAAAGTCTCGTGTCATTCAAACTGATCATGAACTCATGCAGTCCTCCTGCATCAATCTCCTGAGTTGATTATAGGTTGAGTCATTATGCCTAGCTATCCACAGAGTGTGTAAAGGCTTCAGAAATTTTGGTTCAGAGCTAAAGAGGTGTCTCAGTTTGTAGATTGCTTGCCTAGCCTGCAGGAAGCTCAGGGTACTATCTTTAGCACTACGTAAAGCCAGACATGGTAGTACATGCTTGTAATCCCAGACCTCAAGAGGCGGAGGCAGGAACATAAAAAGTTCAAGATAACCCTTGGCTATAAAGTGAATTAGAGGTCACCCTGTCTCAAAAGAGAAAAGAAGATAAGGTTTCTTAATATAGTCCATATTAAAAACCACACTTCAGGAGAGAACTTGATCACTCAATAGTGGCTAAAGCCCAGGTAGTATAGGTACCCGGTCAGGAGCTGAATTCCAGATCTAATATTTGCTAGCCCTCATTAAAACAATAACAACAACAACAACAAATAGCCACACAAAGGCCTAGGACCTCCACAGCCAGTCTATTGAATGAACACAATGATGCTGATGGTAACAGCACCCATGCTATCTTTTGCTGGGTTCAAAATGTGTTAGATAGGACACTCAGAGTCAGTGTTGTGGGGCATGCCTGTAATTCCAGCACGTAGGCCAGCCTGGGGGACAGCCTGGGGGAGGGGGCAGACTTAAAACAATTTTTGGGACAAAAAAAAAATGCTCAGTGTTACTACTATCACTTATGATTGAAAAAAAAAAATCCTAGTGAAACCGGAAGTGTATATACTACCCTGACCTGAAAAGACAATCAATGTTTTGCATCTTTTTGTTTGAGGTCCTTGTTTGCTGATAAAGTAATTGAGTAGGACTTAGGCACAACGATGTAAAAAAAAAAAAAAAAATACAGGACCAGGGAGATGAAGACCTGTGTCCCAGCTTTATCTTAGTCTAGAAGTTTCTGTGTGATCTCTGAAAATTCCCTTGATGTCTCTGAGCCTCTGTTTTCTCACATGAAGAATTATGAATACTGGGTATTAAGTAGTATAAGATTAACTAGGCTGGCTTTGGGTCATGTAAAACTGATCTTGGGACTAAAGAGAAGGCTCAGCAGGAGACAGTACTTGCTCTTTCAGAGGGCCTGGGTTTGACTTTCAGTGACAAGAGCAAATACTTAATATCCACCTGTAACTCCTGCTTCAGGGGATCTAGTGCCCTCTTCTGGCCTTTGTGTGCACTGGACCGGCATGGCATATACTAACACATAGAAATGAAGAAAAATAACATTTAAAATAATTCAAAACTGGGTCTTAATTGTGACCTTTCAACTTAACGTGCAAGCTCCTCACCTACCTCTTCTAAAGATACAGACTCCCAGCCAGGTGGGGTGCTGCACCCAGCGGAAGTTCTAGGCCAGTCTGGATAACTGGGGCCTTATCAGAAATCAACAAAAAGGCACAAATCCTATCATGTTCCCACTCTCACGACCGCATCTGAATCTAATCTGCCTCCCAAAGACTCTTTTCAAAAAGTCATCGAATTTATTCCATCTTTGATGTATGCCTTTTGTAGAAAGGCAAACATTTATTGCAGAAGGAACCCAAAGATGTGACTACCAGGAAACCCACTGGGGGACATTTGCAAAACGGCTGTCACAGGAAGAAATTGGATTTGAACTGTGGTGATTGTACAGATGAGGGGACAGCCTCAATCTGGGCTGCTGGGTCGAGAGTTAAGCACCGCCCAGCGTTATTAAACGCTACCAAATCGTATTAAAGGCTGGTAGAACTGTTTGTTCTGAGCTTTTGCTACATCTTTATTATAAACACCCTTTTAGTGTTTCTGGGAATGGCTGGACTGCGGGGAGTTGGCTGTCGTGCCGTGGTCAGGGAACTGTTACCCGAGCAGCTCCTCAGCTGGCACCTGGCTGGACTGCCCACATGGCAGCCTGGTTGTTTTGGGGACTTTATTGATACTCAGTGGCCAAGGTCCATTTCCATGACAGCTGAACACGTGCTCCAGTTGTGACTGTTCTGGACAACACCGGCTAAGAAAACAGCGCTGTATGCAATAGAGCAATTCCCCGGGCGTGCCAGGCATGGTTGTGCATTCCTAGGACTCAAGAGATGCACAGGAGGGTCAAGAATTCAAGGTTAGCCTCTACTGTGATTTTAAGGTCATCTTGGGCTACATCAGCTCTATCTATAAAAAAGATCAATCAATCCATAATAACTATGCTGGTTACTCTTCAGCTGTCTCGTTCAGATCAGAGGGAAGATTTCCATCGCAACCCCCACCTCCATTCCCCGACCTTCACTCTGACCCAGCAAAAAGACACGGGGTGTTGTAGATGGTAATCCTTCATTTGCATGAAGAGCTGTACCATGACTAGTGCAGGCATCCCTGCTACACACACCACCTGGTAATGGAACCAAACTTTCCAGTTCACTATTCAAATCAGCTGTGAGTCGCCCTTCTCTGCTGCTCCCTGGAGTTAGAAAAGCATTAAGGCTCAATAAATGGAGTATGGTGGGTTGAAAGAAAATTTGGCCCCCCAGGGAATGACACTATTAGGACCTGTGGCCTTGTTGGAGGAAGTGCGTCACTGTGGGGTGGGCTTTGAGGGCTCCTATGCTCAGTGTCACAGTTTCCTTCTTGTTGCCCGCAGATGTAGAACTCTCAGCTCCTCCAGCACCATGTCTGCCTGCATGCCAGCCAACATGATGAAAATGGACTAACCTCTGAACTCTAAGCCAGCCCCAATTAAATGTTTTCCTGCATAAGAGTTGCTGTGATCATGGTGTCTCTTCACAGCAAGAGAAACCCTAAGTCAAATGGTCTCTCCCAAATGGTTTTTTCTTTCTTTCTTTCTTTCTTTCTTTCTTTCTTTCTTTCTTTCTTTCTTTCTTTCTTTCTTCTCTCTATCATCTATCTATCTACTATCTCTCTATCATCTATCTATCTATCTATCTATCTATCATCTATCTACTATCTATCTGCTATCCATCTATCTGTCTGTCTATCATCTATCTATCTATCTATCTATCTATCTATCTATCTATCTATCTATCTATTATCTATCTCTCATTTCTAAGTCAGGCTCTCACTATTTAGCTCTGTCTAGCCTGGAAAATATGTAGACCAGGCTGGCCTTGAACTCACAGAGGCTCCCTTGCTTTTGCCTCCTGAGTGCTGAAACTGAACTTTGCTGATTTTTGATTTCTGTCACACACGGGCTGAGCTGCTGAGAGGAAGAGAGACAGCAGAGCAGCTACGACAGCAGCAGCAGCGGTGAGAGAGCATCCATAGTTCCCCGGAGCAGAACACAGACAGCGATGTCACACACGGGCTGAGCTGCTGAGAGGAAGAGAGACAGCAGAGCAGCTATGACAGCAGCAGCAGCGGTGAGAGAGCATCCATAGTTCCCCGGAGCAGAACACAGACAGCAAGCTGGTACAGGACCTGGAAATGGAGAAAACGTTCTCAAAGGCCCTGGGGACTAGAAGAGCTCCAGGAAGCTGCTAAGCCTTAGGAGTTAAGGATCCTTGTCCCTATGGCAGGAGAGACAGAAGATGTAGAGCTTACAGCTGAGGTTTGGGAACTCCAACACTAGCTGATAGTTGCTGTTGCTGCTGCTGCTGCAAGTCTGAGATTACATTGGCTACTACTGAGAGCTGCGACAGCCCAGAGAGAGATAAGCCTCTGACCTGAGCACCTGTAGTCATAGTCTCCGGACCCAAGTGCCTGGCACCATAGCCCTTAAGTACTCAGGACTTAAAGCTATAAGGTCCTGAGTCTGTCAGCACAGCCACAAGCCTTCGGAATTCAAGGGTCCCGGTCTACCAACATTAGACTAGCTACCTCTCTCAGAGGGTTTCCACTTGAGAGGAGCAAAGGCACCCAGTCAGCTGACTAGTAGCACAAGATGCCTCTTGATTAAAGAATATCATGACTGGCAAGATGGCCTAGGATGCAAGGTGCTTGCCCCAACCCTAAGGACCTGAGTTCAAGTTCTGGGATCCACATGGTAGGAGACAACCTGCTTTTTCAGGTTGTCCTTAGACCTCCACACCTCCCATAAGGTACATAAGCACACACATGAAATACATATTAACAATTTTAAGTACAATCATAGTAATATGAAGCAACATTACCCATTTTACAGTCATCTAAGAGTGCAAAGATACTAATAAACATGGGAGAGGCAGATAAAGGGGGAGAGGGATACGGCTACAAAAAATGCACAAGACAGGCATGGTGGTCCACACCTGTGGTCCCAGCACTGGCAGGCTGAGGAGAGAGGACTGCCCCAGATTTGAGGCTGCCCTGAGCTACATAGTGACTTGGAGGCCAGAGACAGTGAGTGACCTGACATTGTTCATTCTTCCATACCAGTCTCAAGATGGGCTTGTTCTGCCTGCCACCCTAGATAAATAACGGTGACCTTTAGTCTTGGGAGAGTTGCGGTTTCTGACTGAGGTTTTACCTGTGAGAAGGTGTGGGTACCAGCAGAACCAGCCTGGGAAGAGACCAGTTCTTCCCACAGGTGGACTGGAGCTTTGGTCAGCCCTCTGCCAGCCTGGGGACTGTGGAGACGAAGGGCTGTCAGAGATCACGCCTGTCAGTGCCCCCGGGGCCAGCGGGTTGGTAGGGAACGGAAACTCATTTAAAACTACACCCAAGGACTCAACGCCGTGTCGTTTTTTTTACAAATCTCCTTTCATCATCATCAACTCGGAGAGGTGAGCTGAGCAATCTGTGAGTCTCTGTTGGACGTGAATGCATCTAGTAAATCCGTACTGAATGCTTACTGTGTGTTCTGGGAACACAGCCCTGAACATAGCACACAGCGCTCTATCCCCACGAGAGAAGGCAGTGGTGGAAAGGGACCTTAGGCAGGAAGTAATCTGACAGGCTTAAACGGGGTGGACAGACAGGAAGTCACTGTGTTTGTAGGTGGTGGTCAGGGAAGACCTGGCTTGCCTTGGAGCAGGGACCTGAGGATGGGGTAGAGACGGCAAATGCAAAGGCCCAGGGGTGGAGCTGGGCTTGGGGGCTCTCGAAAATAATCCCTTTTTTTTTTTTTTCTGAGACAGGGTTTTTCTGCAGCTTTGGAGCCTGCCTTGGAACTCGCTACATGACTTCAGGCAAGTTATTAAACTCCTCTGGGTCTCAGTTTACCTACCTGTAAAGTAGGGTTCATGTTAATTTATTGATTGTGATAGGGAGCTTTTAAAATGATTCGTAATAATTGTGTGTGTTCATCCCTCCGCCCCGTGAATGTGAACTGAGTTAGTTGGTGGTTCACTTCTAATTTATACAACCAAGGCTCGCTTGCTCATTTTCTACCGATGCTGTCACAAACCTCCATAGGCGTGATGGCTTAAAGTAATCCGGTTTTCTAATCTGCAGCTCTGGGAGGCACTCATTGAAGTGGGTCTTCCTGAGCTACAGTGAAGGATCACACGGTTCCTCCCTCCCTCCATGCCATCCTTCCTTTTCCTTCCTTGCTCTTTCTTTCTCTCCTTTTCAACCCCAGGGCCTTGCACGTTCTGGGCATACACCCTACCCACTGTTTCTCCAGATTGGCTTCTTTCCTTCTGGAAGCTTCAGGGAAGAATCTGTTTCCTTAGCTTGTCCCTTCAATCCAGAGACTGCTTGTATGGCTTAGCTCATGGTCTCTTCCTCCATCTTCCAAGTGCATTGCTCCAAATTCCTGCCCATCATCCCACCTGTCACTCACTCTGACTCTCCTGGGCCTCCTCTTCCCGCTTAGAAGGATCCTCATGACAAGACTGAGCTCATCCGTGCAGTCTAGAACACTCTTCCCATCTCAAACTCCTTCAAAAGCAAAACCCCTTTCCATGTAAGCTGCTTTATGAACTGTGGCAGTTGTGTCCTGCGTGTTTTGAGGGGCAGGACTGTGAATTCAGTCTGCCACAGACAGGTACATCACATTTAATATGAGTAGGCAATAAAAAGACAGTGGCCTTTCTCTGGGGGGTTCTGTCTCTAACTCTTCATTTTGGGGAAAGTCAGATGCAGCAAGAGGCAGCTGCATGCAGGGATCTATTTAGCTAAGAACTGCCGCTTTCACTAAAGGCCGGCCCCGTCATCGTGAGTAAACTCTGAAATGGCTTCTGCATGCAGCCCTGGCCAACAGCCGGATCTCGGTCTCAGGGGCCAACCTGAGTGACCGTGCAGCTATGCAGCCCCCAGATTTCAGACTCAGAAGTGGTGTGAGAGGGATTACCTGGAAGACGTTGCTAAGCTTGGGGTCATTTGTAATGTAACAAGGGACAGTCACATCCATTTAGCTTATATCTATTGAGTGGCTGTGGTGGTCTGAAAGAAAATGGCCCCTAAAGGGCGTGGTACTATGAGGAGCTGTGGCTTTGTTGGAGGAAGTGTGTCACTGTGGGGTGGGCTTTGAGGTCTCTTTTGCTCAAGCTTCCCTCAGTGTGACTGTCAGTTTCTTCCTGTTCCCTGCAAGACACAGCACTCTCAGCTCCAGCACCATGTCTGCCTGCACGCGGGCGTGCTCCCCGCCAAGATGGACTGCACCTCTGAAACTGTAAGCAAGCCACCCTTATTAAAGGTTTTCTTTATAAGAATTGCTGTGGTCATGGTGTCCATTCATGACGATATTAACCTGGTCAAGTTTTACTTGATGTGTTGGGGAGTAGCCTTGAATGACACTGAGAAACCCCGTTCTCACAGACATTAGACCACCAGAGGAGACGGATGGGAACACAGTGCATAGGTCATAGGACATGTCACAAGCTGACATTATTTTGTAGGTTTTTGTTTTGTTTTGAGTCAGGGACTATGTTACCTTGGCTGGCCTTGAACTCACAGACATTCACATCTCTATGCCTCCTAAGTGCCGGGATTAAAGGTGAACGCCACCATGCTTGGTAACATAGTAAAGGATGGGTTTGCTGAAAAGCTGGTGTTTAAACAGAGACTTGAAGATGAGGGAGGGAACCATTCATTTTGGGGGAAGAATATTCTAGGTATAGAGGGCACCAAGTGCTAAGGACCTGTGCAGTGAGCCTTGCTCTTTTTCTACCAGGGGGAAGATTTGCTTGGCTCTTTATTCTGGGTCTGGCTCATTTCCTCTCAGGCGTAGACTGTAGGATGGAAGCTGCAGAGGGTGGCTCATCTCGTGAAGGGAGGGAAATTCCAGGATCATTTATAGGAGGGAAGGGAGATAAGAAAACAAAACAAAACAAAATCCCTTAGGATGCTGGACAAGCTCTGTTCTTCCAGCTCTGCGCTTCGGGAGGAGTCCTCAGCAGTGCGCCAGCGCCCCCTGGTGGTCACCAGGAAGGCCCATTTAGCTGCAGTCTGGCAGTGTGTGGAGGGCTGAGCAAGTTTTTCTGCTGGCCAGGACCTCCAAAGTTGTACCCTGTTCACTTGAGGTCCATAAGCTTAATTATTCGTTTATTTAGGGTTTTTGTTTGTTTTGTTTGAGCCACGCTGTCATGTAGCCCAGGCTGGCCTCAAGCTCACTACATAGTAGGAGAATGACTGATCCTACCTCATCCTGGCATCCCTGGAATTACAGGTGTCCCACCATGCTTGTCCTAGCCCTGGGCACTTTAAAAAGTACCTTTCTGTTTGAGGCCCAGTGCTAAGTACTTTGCAGGTGCCCTCACTTAATCCTCTTAGTCAGCCCTGTTAGGTGTGGCTGTGGCAGCTCCCAGTTTACAGGATAAGGGTGGGAGGAGACAGCTAGCTAGTGTCCACTGACTCCAGGCCCTCCTGTTTCTGAAAGGACAAGATTATGGCAGGAAGCGTCTCAAAGTGCTGGCCATAGCCACGTATCGTGCAAGTGTTAGCCCACATATCATGCATGTGGACTATTAATGTCCATTTACCAGCGGGGGAGATTGATGTGGAGGGCTTAGGTATTTGCCTCAGATCATAGAGAGAGTGAAGAGGACCAAGCAAGAACTGGAACATGGGGGCTGAAGAGAAATAGGAAAGCATTGAGCAGCTTTGGCTTGTCCCTTTGTTCTGTTCCCAAATACTAAGTGTACATCCAGGAGGTGCTGGTCCCTGTGTGCAGCTCAGTGTGCGGCATGCAGGAGAGAGAGAGAGAGAGAGAGAGAGAGAGAGAGAGAGAGAGAGAGAGAGAGAGAGATCATCTGCAAAATGAATTCCTGAACACAGGAGCTTAAAGGAGCACGGAATGGTTCAAACCCAGTCCCACACAGAAGTAGATGTGAACAGGTGACCCTGCCAGGGAAAGAAAGGAGACACCTTAAGTGAACACAAACTTTTTACAGTGAGACTCAGTAGTTGTAGCACAGGTAAGCCCCAATTTAAGGCTTAGCTGGATAAACCACTTTCAAAGAAAGCAAGGCAGCCTCCATTCTCCTGAGACAATTGAGAAGGAGTAACTCGGGGGAAGGGTATTGAAATCCTGGGTGTGAAGAGGAGTCTGGCAACTCGGTGTGATTTTGAGGGGGTGCTCAGCAACAGGCATCTACTATCAGCTCTTCTTGCTCCACACCTCTGGCCTGGCTGTGCATCAGACTCCCAGGAGTGGCCATGCAGGGTGATTGATCCCAGCCCCCACACTGGCTAGGCTGTTCCCTCCCTCTGACACAGGCCCTGCAGACCACTGTCAGAGACTTGCTCTGCCTGTATGTGGGAGAAGCCGCTACCCAGGAGGCCCCGCCGAGGTGGGTCTCCAAGGATGAGCCTGCTGTGCTGCGCCTGAGACTATCAGCGCTGGAGGAGCTCCTCACACACTTCCTCCCCAGGACAGACTATTTTTTTTCAGTATCTATAGGTAAGTCAGCTTTTGATTACTAATGCCTGAGATACTCATCTTTAAGGGAGAAAAGTTTCTTTCTTTTTATTAAGAATTTTTTATGATACAATCTTTTCCAATTTTTCATACCTATCCCCATTCTCACTCACTCCCCTCCTCCCTCTCCCTCCACTTTTCCCCACCCCAGCTCCCTGTCTCAGAAAGGGCAATGCTTCCCATGCGGGAGTCAACAAAATCTGACACTTTCAGGCTGGCAAGACCAAGGCCCTCCCCCCTATATCTAGGCTGAGTAAGATATTCTTGTAACACTATGAAAAAAAGTGTTTTTTTTTTTTTTTAAAGTTCCCAGTTTTTAGGATATGTGTTACATTGGGGAAGAGGTTTTGCTTTGGTTTCCACAGGAGAAGAAAGTCTAGGGATACCATCAAAGTTGAAAAAGATTACATTCAAACAGGAGAAAATTCATGATTAGAAGAGGTGATAGTCCATGAAACTGTGTGACCATTCAAGCTAAACTAACATATAGAACTAACAAAAGCCTTTCATAGAACAATGCTCAAATTCATACGGAAAAACAAAACAAAACAAAAAACAGAGGGGCCAAATCAATCATGTAAACAAAAGAACTTCTGGAGGTATCAAAATCCTGGACCTCAAACTCTACTATATAGCTAAATTGATGAAAACAGCCTGATATGGGAAAAAAACAGACAGGAGAACCAATGGAATTGAATCAAAGACCCAGATATCAATCCATACACATAGGATTTTGAAGAGGAAAAAGTATAAAATAGAAAAAAGAATGCATATTCAACAAGTGGTGCTGGCATAAGTGGATATCAACATGTAAGAGAACCCAGATAGATCAATATCTATCCCCATGCACAAAACTTAAGTCCAAATGGATCAAGGACCTCAACAGAAATCCAGCCACACTGAGCATCTCCCCGAACCAGTGCCATCTGCTCGGGGAAACTGCTAGGCCGTGCACAAGCTGTGTGAACACCGTGACCACAATTCACATTATAAGAAACAAACACGAACCATTTATTAAAACCAATATTTACACTAACAATACATGAAAATATCCAGAAGAATAAAAAAAACTATGACTCAGGAGAGGGGAAGCTGGCTGGGGAGTGCTGCTGGGTTAAAATCAGGGGTGATTCTGTGGGGAACAACAGGACTGGTGCTGTCTGCAGAGCGGAGAGATGAGGGATGCCCAGAGGAGCAAGGGGGCCAGGCCGTTCCTGGGGGAGTTAACCCACAGACGAAGCTACATTGTGTCTGCTGACAGGGCGAGAAGTAGAGTAGCTTCAGCATCCACAGCTGATGGCAGGAGTGGGGACCCGACTGTGCTCCAGCTGCACATGGGTCACAGATCTTTCTCATGGGTTTTCTGCTCTCCTGCTCAGTGCACAAGATGGGTCAGGCTCAAGAGTAGCTGTCTTCTTTGCTGGTTAGATCGTCCATGTGCTGCATGCAGCTCTGTGGACCTAAGGATGGAGACAGATGTGCTGCTGATGCAAGCATCTCTAGAAGGGGAAGTGGCAATGGAGAGACAGGAGGGGAGCATATGCCCAGGATGAGACCTCAGCCTTTGCAAACACACATGTCTGCCTGGATTCCCAGATGCTATCCCACAAAGGGCCATGGTCTCAGGCTAGTGTCCATTGACTGCTCCTTCAAAGAGGAGCCTCTCAGTGATGCCCCAATCATTCCAGGTCCTCCTAGGGTGTCAAGCACCCACCTATGCTTACCTCAATCGCCCTCCCTGAATCACTGGCCACTTGTCTTTGATTTGGTGTGGCGCTCATAGACACTAACGAGCACATCTGTGTAGAGCATGTTCAACATCAAGTATGTCTTCACCTTCTTCATAATTGACAGCTCCGAAGTCTTGGAAAAATCCTCTGGGACCTCGTCAACCCATGTGTCCAGGAGGGTGCGGATGATGCTGGAGGAAAGGGACAGACAGCATCGTAAGGGGTCTGGACTTTCCTCTTCCACCCCTTGCTAGACTCTGTGCATGTGAGACTTCAAGGGAGAAGATCTCCAGCCCTTATGCATATGAGGACAATGAGCAGGGCTGAGAGCTCCATGTGAACAGGGAGCTCCACAGAGCCCATGCTCAAGCTCTAATGGAGCACAGCTGAGCAGGTCCTTCATGACATGCACTGTGATGATGGCAGAGTCTCACCGGGGCACCAGAGGGCACCTACTTTTCCCATATTCCCATTTGTAAGGACCCTGCCCATGCCTTACTTCTCACCCTCCAGGTAATGCTTAGACATCAGTGTGGTAGTAGAAATCAGGAGCGTGAGACCCAAGCATCGGCTGTCTCTAACCCTTGGTACCCAGAGAGCCCACCCTGCAGAGCCAAGGCCTTTCTCATGTTATAAAGCCCACTTACTTTTTTATTTCTTCATCCTCTTCACAGTCATACCTGTGGGAAGACAAGGATGTTACCTGTGGAGTGCCAAGTCCCCACCTAAAAGACATCTAGGGGGCTCTATAGATTTCTGGAGCAGAATCAAAGTCCAGATCCTAAAAGTTCTGTCTGCTCTCAGGTTATTAGTTCACTTCTGTTAAGTGGTGTTTCAAATAATTCTGTGCGGTGGGTAAGTGCACGTATGTCTACCCAGGCATCTGTGGACACGGGTTCCCTCGCGTTACCCTCCATGTTAAACTCCAGACCTATCTCTATTCAGTGTTCCAATATGAATTCTAGAATCTCCTTTTCAGTCAGAGAAGTGCTTTGATCAAGGCTTCAGAAAAACTGGCCAAGGATAGGGAACTTCCTGAAGGTGCAGAGGACACCCACACTCACAGGGTCTCTTGTGTGGACAAGGCAGTTCCTAGGGCACAACCTGGAGGAAGCTATGTCTAACTTCATGTTCCTGGCTTCTACAAGACTAACAACCAAGTGGCTCAGAGAAAGGCAGAGGTTTCCCATTAAGAACAAGAGGACCTGAGGTCTCTGAACTTGGAGGTTGGCACTCACCCCCTGAAGAGCAGGTCGAGCACCTGCTGGATGATGGTATTCATTGAGGAAGTGCAGAGGAAAGCTATGAGAGAATGGCGGTCCTCATCCTGCATGGAGGACAACATGCTATCCACCAACACACCCAGCGAGTTGAAGGGGGACTTTGGGTCCCTTGGGGCTGACTCCGTGTCCTTTGGAGCAGTCTCCTTCGGGTCATTTAAAGCATACTCCTCTGGGTCCTTTGGACCAGACACCTTCAGGTTGTTTGGGACAAACTCATTCATGTCCTCTGGGGCAGCTTCCTTCGGGACCTTTGAGGCAGACTCCTTCTCCACCTGAGGAGACATCAGGGTGGATGGTTCAAACAGGCACAGGATTGCAACGTTATGATCGGTTATTATCATTCCACATTTTCCTGATCCTTTACACTGTCAAAGACCAAGAGTGAAATTTGGGAAAATGGAGATTTCAGAGTGGTTTACCTGGTCTATGCGGTCCTGGCCCTGGCTGCCCTGACTCAAGGTTTTTTCTTTCTGGCCAAATGGCCAGATGCGCTGGAGCCAGGAGTAAACCCAGCTTCTCTGGGAACCACCATGGTCTCCATCGTGGCCTCTAATTTTCTCGTTCTTGACGTCTGAGGCTCCACGAACTCGAAAACAACAGGAGAACATCCTGCTTTCTCTCCTGTCTGACGACAAGTGAGCCTACTGGGCTGTCTCTAGGCAGTTGGCTGCCTGGTTGCAGGGTTCTGCATTGTGATGTCATCATTGAGGAAGTGAGGTCACTCCTGGGGTCCCCTTGCTTGAGTCTTCTCCTCACACAGAGCTTTCCCAAAAGTCTCCTAGGTCCCCCTCCTCCCAGGTGCACTACTTGACACAGATACAAAGGTGCTTCTCATCCCACTGCTCCTATGGATGTCTGGGTACAGGCAGCACCTCTACTTTGCAATCTGAGCCCCTACTTTTGACCTACGTCTGTTACCCTGATTCTAAACCCAACCCCAACTGCCCCAGCACACCGTAAACCTTGCCATGTTGCCTTGCTTCTAGGCTACTATGTGTGTGTTCTGTGTGAATATGAGCACACATCACCTGTGTGTGTTGTGTCTTCATGAGGACTAGAGTGGGACTTTTTTTAAAATAAATTTTTCAAAAATTTCTGTTTTGTATTATTTTGTTTTCAGACAGGATTTGTTTGTATAGCCTTGATTGTTCTGGAACACACCGTATAGATCAGGCTGGCCTTGAACTTCACCTGTTTCTGCTTCCTGAGTACTGGGAATGAAGGTGTGCACCACAACCAGGGCCCAAAGTGGGGTGTTTGTATAGTTAAATAAAATCACGTGCTCTGTTGAACTAATGTTCAATTGGGTTCAATCTTCCTTTTCTCTTTGCTATTTTTGTTACAAAACCCCTCAGTTCTCTACACCTAAGCATTGCTGACGTCACCTCTTTTATTCTGAACGTTTGCCAGCATGGGAGGATGAGCAGGGAAGACACTGGGGTCCACTTCCCATCTTTCCCTAAGGCTGCTGCTCTTCAGTACTGTGCCCGTGTGGACGGAGAGGACACAGCAGGTGAGAACACCAGTAGAAAAGTCACCTTCAGTGCAGTAGAATCATTTTAAGAATAAGAAGGCCTAAGGGGAGGTAGGAGAGATGACTCAGCTTTGAAGCACACTGGCTGCTATTTCTGAGGCCCTGAGTTCAAATCCCAGCAAGCACATAGTGGTTCACACCCATCTGTAATGCAATCTGGTGCCCTCTTCTGGTCTGGCATGCAAACATACATGCAGACAGAGCACTGCATGCATAAAAAATATTAAACTATATAAATGTAAAACTTAGAAAAACAAAAAGAACGTCTGAGGGTAGATTTCACTGGGCAAATTGAAATGACACAGCATATCCCACAAACATGTACAAGTACTATAGATATGTCAATTAAACATAAAGATGACTTCAAATGGACATTAAAAATCCTCAAAATATCTAAAATATCTGAAAAATATATTTAACCTATAAAATATTTTTGACAACATGGAAATCTGCAAACACAGAGCCCTGTTTCAGAGTTGACTAATTAGTTATTAAGAGGTCAGTTTCCTCAGATTCATTCCTGACAGGACACTGGTCCTGTTTTCCATAAATGTTCCATAATTCCCAGGACAACTGCCATTTGAGCAGAGCCCTTGAGTGAGGTGGTTCAAGGCTACATTATTATCCTTGAAACAGAAACAAAAACAAAAACAAAAAAATACTCTGAAAAAAAAAAGAAAAAAAATACTCTGTTTTTTTTCACAGTGACAAACATGTTCTCATAAGGGAGCTAAGAGGAAGCAGGAACCTTTCTTTTCCAATATTTTGCTTCTGTGTGGCTTCTCACCAAGTATTTGGATGGGCTGCCTGCACACCTCTGGACGTCCTGCATGCCCAAGGACCGTCATCGTCTCTGAAGGTAGAACCAGCAGTCCCTGGCCACTGTGGAAGGCAGCAGTTCTCATTCAGGCTGCAGAACGCCCCTCTTTCCAGGTCTCTTCATCTGCTCTCCAGAATCTTCTCTTCATTTCCATCGTTCTTCCTGTCTGTTCTTTTGCCAATACCAGGCTGTTTTCAGTACTGTAGCTCTGTAGGAGAGTTTGAAGTCAGGGACTGTGATGCCTCCAGAAGTTCTTTTATAGTGCCCAGGATTGTTTTGGCTATCCTGGCTTTTTTGCTTTTCCATATGAAGTTGAGCACCGTTATTTCGAGGTCTGTGAAGAATTACCAGTACAGCCAAGTCAGCACGAGAGGCACCACCAATCATATTTGGGACAGAACTCTTATGGCCAGGAGCATCTAGAGTTGTAAAATGCTTCTTTTGGGTTTCAAAATAGGCACGGCCCACTTCTACCGTTTTCTCCTTGTCTTGTTCTTCCTGGTTTGTGTCTAAGGCCCAAGACGAGTACCAAGTTTCTCTGTTTTTAGGGGAGGATGGGAGGAGCTCGGGGGATTAGGATGGTTGGGATATAGGAAGGGAGGATACGGGAGCAGCGAAGTATATATCCTAACTAAGAGAGCCATCTTAGGGTTGGCAAGAAACTTGACTCTAGAGGGGTTCGCAGGTGTCCAGGGAGATGTCCCCAACTGGTACCTTGGGCAACTGAGGAGAGGGAACCTGAAATGACCCTATCCTATACTGATGAATATCTTGCATATCACCTTAGAACCTTCATCTGGCGATGGATCAAGGTAGAGACAGAGTCTCAGTTTGGAGCAACAGTCTGAGCTCTTAAGGTCCAAATGAGGAGCAGAAGGAGGGAGAACATGAGCAAGGAAGTCAGGACCACGAGGGATGCACCCACCCACTGTGACAGTGGAACTGATTTATTGTGAGCCCACCAAGGCCAGCTGGTCTGGGACTGAATAAGCATGGGTTGAAACTGGACTCTCTGAGCATGGAGGACAATGAAGGCTGATGAGAAGTCAAGGACAATGGCACTAGGTTTAGATCCTAATACATGAACTGGCTTTGTGGGTGCTTAGCCTGTTTAGACGCTCACCTTCCTGGACATAGATAGAAGACCTTCGTCTTCCCACAGGGCAGAGAATTTGGACTGCTCTTCAGTATCAAGAGGGAGGGGGAATGGTGTGGGGGGAGGAGAAGAGGAGTGGGGATAGGGGGAGAGGACTGGGGGGAGGGGGCAATATTTGGGAGGAGGGGAGGGAAATGGGAAACGGGGAGCAGGTGGAAATTTTAATTAAAAAAGAATAAAAAAAAGAAAAAAAAAGAAAAAAAAAGTTTCTCTGTTTTTTTCTTTAGCTTCTTGTTCGTATTTCTCAAGTGTCCTTTTGTCAATCTTTCCAGTCAAATACATTATTTGTCCTCCATCAACTGCCCAAAGAACACTACATTTACATGTTCTTTCTTAGGAGCACCTGGTGGTGCCACCACCGACTTAGGTTTTGGTATTTCTTCTTCTTCCTTCTCCACCATTTCTTGGGCACTTTCCCCTGGTGGCCTTCCATCTCCTGAGGAACCAACCCTGACCCTGCTTCAATTATTTCTTCTTTGTGCTCCCATGATTCTCCTGGGGACAGTTCTGTGTCTCCATTTTGAACAGTTTCTGAAAGGTCCGTGCTAACTGCTGAATGTGATGGCTGTTCTTAAGAGGACTCCACAGGTGCTGAAGGATCTCCCCAGCTGCGGCCTGCTCCGTGGTCACCACCATTCGCGCCAGCGAGGGATGGTGGCGGCCGGGCCTGACCCCAGAGGAAGGACGGCACGAATTCTGCTGCGTGGACGTTGGGGACGAAGGGCTTGGCGTTGACGGTGAGTTGCCTGCTGAAGGCCGCGCTGGGGTTCTCAAACTGGGTCTTGTCCCCGCCGCCATGGAGTCATGGCGGAAGCCGGCTCTGCAAGGCCCTGGCCTGGGGGCCTTCATATCCTCTGGTCCCAGCAGTCGGGCGCAGAGTCGCTGCTGCTGCTGCTCCCGCCACTGCCTCCTCAGCCGCCTCCTCCACCTCTGCCGCCCCTGCCGTTGCCAGGGCCCTGTGTGGTGAAGCGAGGGTGGGAAATGGAGGCGGGGGGCCGACCGGGGAGGAGCAGGCCGCGCCGACCCAGCGAGGACCCTGAGACCAAGGACTCACTCCTTTTGGGCTGCAGCTGCAGGAACTCCACCCTCCTCCTGTGTGAAAGGATCTCCTCCCACTAAACCTCAACTACTGCCGCCGGCCTCACCGAGTTTCTTGTATTTTCATAGGTATGTCCTTCTCCAGTTTGGGAATATTGGTATTAGTTCTTCTATGAAAATCTTGTAGAATTCTCTGCTGAAACCTTCTGGCTTTGGGCTTTTTTAGGTTGGGAGACTTTTGATGACTGTTTCTATTTCTTTAGCTGTTATATGTCTGTCTATTTAACTCGTTTATCTGATCTTAACTTAATTTTGGTATGTGGTACTTATCCAGAAAATTGTCCATTTCCTTTCAATTTTCCAATTTTGTGGAGTACAGATTTTTAAAGTCTGACCTGATGATTCTTGGATTTTCTTTGTGTCTGTTGTTATAGCCCTCTTTTCCTTCCGGATTTTGTGAATTTAGATATTCCTTCTCTGTCTTTTGGCTAGTTTGGACAAAGGTTTGGCTATCCTGTTGATTTTCTTGAAGAACCAGGTCTTTGTCTCATTGTTTCTTTGTATTTTTTTTTTTTTTGTATCTACATTATAGATTTCAGCCCTCAATCTGATCATTTCCAGTGGTCTAGTCCACCTGGTAAGTTTGCTGCTTTTCGTTCCAGAGCTTTCAATGTTCTGTAAATTGGCTATTGTGGGATTTCTCTGGTTTCTTCATTAGGCATTTAGTGCTATGAACTTTCCTCTTGTCCCTGCTTTCACTGTGCTCCCTAAGTTTGGGTATGTTGTGCCATCATTTTCACTGAACTCTAGGAAGTCTTTAATTTCTTTCTTTTCTCGTTCCTTGACCCAGGGGTTCGTGTTGAGCATTGTTCAATTTCTATGAGTTTGTGGGCTTTCTGCAGTTAGTGTTGTTATTGAATTCTAATTTTAAGTGATGGTGATCTGATAAGATACAGGGGGTTATTTCAATTTGTTTGTATCTGTTGAGGTCTGCTTTGTTACCTAGTATGTGGCCAGGGTTAAAGAGGGTTCCATGAGGCTGAGAAGAATGTACATTCTTCTGCATTTGGGTGGAATGGTCTGTAGACATCTCTTAGGCCCATTTGCATAGTAAAACTGTTAATTCTTTTCTATCTCTGTTTAGTTTCTGTCTGGTAGACCTGTCCAGTGGTGAGAGTGTGGTATTGAAGTCTCCCACTGTTAGTGTCTGGGGTTTGATTTGTGACTTAAGCTTTAGTAATGTTTCTTTACAAATGAGGGTGTCCTTGTATTTGGGGTATAGATGTTCAGAATTGAGACTCATCTTGATTGATTTTTCCTGTGGCAAATATGAAATGACCTTCTTCATCTCTTTTGACAAATTTTAGTTTGAAATGTATTTTTTTAGATATTAAGATACCCACACCAGCTTGTTTCTCAGGATGATTTGATTGGAAAATCTTTTCCCAACACTTCATTCTGAATATTGTCTGTCTTTATATTTGATGTGCGTTTCTTGTATGAAGGAGAAAGATGGATTCTGTTTTCATATCCAGTTGTTTAGCCTGTGTCTTTTTATAGGTGGATCAAGTCCATTGATATGAAGGGATAATAATCCAGTGATTACTGGTTCTTGTTATTTTTTGTTTTTGTTTTTTTCAAGACAGAGTTCCTCTGTAGCTTGGAGTCTGTCCTAGAAACTAGCTCTTGAAGACCAAGCTGGCCTCGAAGTTATAGAGATTGGCCTGCCTCTGCCTCCCGAGTGCTGAGGTTAAAAGAATGCACCACTACCACCCGGGTTAGTTCTTGTTATTTTTGTTTTTGTTGGTGGTGTTGGTATTGTGTGTATGTATGTGTGTATGTATGTATTTCTCTTCTTAGGGATTTGCTGATATTGGATTATCAATTGCCTGTGTTTTGTGGTTGTAGCTAACTCCTTGGGTTGGACTTTTCCGTCTAGTATCCTCTGTAGCGCTGGTTTTGTGGATATATAATGATTAAATCTGGTTCTCTCAAGGAACATCTTGTTTTCTTCATCTATGATAAATTAAAACTTTGCTGGATATAGTAGTCTGGGTTGACATCTGTTGTCTCATAGTGTCTGCGATAACACCGTTCCAGAACCTTCTTTCTGACTTTCATTCATCATTTCCATTGAGAAGTTGGAGGTAAGTCTGATAGGTCTGCTTTTGTATGTTATTTGATCTTTATCCTTTGCAGCTCTTAATATTCTTTCCTTTTTTTGTATGTTTAGTGTTTTGATTTTTATGTGGCAAGGGGTGTTTATATATTTATTTATTTTTTGGTTCAGTCTATTTGGTCTTCTGTAAGTTTCTTGTATTTTCATAGGTATGTTCTTCTTCAGTTTGGGGAAGTTTACTTCTATGATTTTGTTGAATTATTTTCTTTTATTTTTATTTGTAATTCTTTTCCATCTTTTATCCCTAATATTCTTCAGTTCAGTCTTTTCATGGTGTCCTTGATTCCCGAAATATTTTGTCTTAAGCATTTTTTGGATTTCATATAATTCTATGTCCTCTATCGTGCCCATGATTCTCTCTTCTATCTCTTGTATTCTGTTGTTTATGCTTGCATCTTTAGTTCCTGATCATTTACCCAGCTTTTCCATTTCCAGGATTCCCTTTGTTTGTGTTTCCTTTATTGCTTTTTTTTTCTTTCAGTTTTTAAGTCTTGAGTGTTTCCTTCACCTGTTTGCTTTCAGTATCTTGGATTTCTTCAAGGGATTTTGTTGATCTCTTCCAATTTTTTTTTGATTGTCTTCTCTTCTATTTATTTAAGGGAATTTTTTCTTTCCTCTGTAAGGGCCTTCACCATTTTCATGAAGTTATTTTTAGTGTCATTTTCTTCTGCTTCACCCGTTGGAGCGTTCATGTCTTCTCGAGGTAGAATAACTGACGAGTTTCTGGTGTTGCTGTATCGTTGTGTTGTTTAGTGTATTCCTGTCTTATTGTCTATCCACCTCTTCCTCCAATCTGTGTGGATGAAGCCTGTGTGACCTTCAACTGGTCCCTCTTCTGCCAATTGGTGAGGCTGGTGGTTGTGGCTCCCTTGAATGCTCTTTCTGGTGCAGGCAGGGTTGACACCCTGGCGAGGGCTCCTCCAGGTGTTTATGGCCCAAAGCTCAGATGATCATTTTTTTAGGTGTAGGCGGGGCCATGACTTCAGAGTTCTCTCTTCCAGGTGTAGGCGGTGTCCTGTCTCTGCTATTACTAGTCTTAGATGCAGGTGGGGCTGAGGCTGAGGCTTCTTTGGTCAGGTAGTCTCTGGTACCACCAAGGCCATGCTGTGTTGCCTTCAGGCAGCTCAGCCCTGTCCTGACTGGCCTTACAGTGGCCCTGTCCCAGCCGATACTTGGCAGGGCATGTGTGTTGTTTCTGCAGCTGTGAGAAGTAGACCCCGGAGCTCAACAAACCCATGTAGGAGCTAATTTTTTATTTTTATTTAATTTTTTAATTTAATTTTTTCCTTGTTTGTTCGTTATTGTTTTTCAAGACAGGGTTTCTCTGGAGCCTGTCCTGGAACTAGCTCTTGTAGACCAGGCTGGCCTCGAACTCAGAGATCCGCCTGCCTCTACCTCCCGAGTGCAAGGATTAAAGGCGTGCGCCACCACACCCAGGATTAGGAGTTTATTGGGGAAGGGCAGGATTAAGGGGATGGAAATATGGTTGACCAGTAGGCACCAAGGCTTCTCATCCCAGTCCCGGGATGGCCATTGGCCAGGGTGGCCTCCTGAGAGAGCAGGCACTTTTGGTCGGTGCAGGCAGATCCAGAGGGGTGACAGTTCACAGCTGATCTTCTGGGGGGGCGGGGCGGTGAGAGTTCACCTCCTGAGAGAGCAGGCAGTCCTCCTCATGGTGCCCAGATCCGGAGGTCTGTGACTTCACTGCACGATGTGCTCCAGGGAGTGTGACCGAGTCTAAGGAGTGGGGTGGGGGGAGCGACCACGGAACTGCATTTCTGGTGTGGGTCTTACTGCTGTGATGCCAGGGGTCATTGGAAAATACCAGCGACTCTGAGCGCGTTGCGGCCCAGTGTGCAGACTCAACAGTGAGTGAGGTGACTCTGGTGGAGGAGACAGAGGAAGGGCCTGGTGGCGGGAAATCTGTGGCAGAGGCTGCAGCTCTGGCTGGAGGCCCCCAAGCAGAGGGTCCTAGTAGAGGCCGACCTGGTCTCTGATTCAAGCTACAGAAAATGTGGAGGGGAGCACTGAGCAGGCTCAATGCGGCCTCTGCTGTGAGCGCGAGGAGGGCGGGGCCAGCATAGTGAGGGAATCCTAACAGCTTGGTGAAGCCACGGCCAGGCACCGGTGATGCCTTGCCTGGCAATGGCCTCAGAATCGTTTTAAATATGAGCACATATTAGTATAAATGTTCATTTTCTGGCTGCCTTGAGCTGTCTCAGCTTTTCTTTTTCTTTTCCTTTTTTCCCCTTTTTTTGGGGGGTAACTTTGAATTGGAGGGTTGTAAACCTCACATAGCCTGCTTAGAAAGTTTTCTTGCTTTGAAGCCTAGTTAATTTTTCAAGATATGAAGAAAATGACATAGATTAAACAATCTATTAGACTTACAGCACACATCCTTCTTCTGGATCCAAAACCATCTGATTGATGCCAAAACCCCTGCTCTCCACAGGACAGCATGCTGAAGATGTGTGCTCCATACGTTTACCTGAACTCGGGATGGGTCAGGATCGATAGAGACAAAGCATCCCGATAGTTCTTTCGTAAAAGATCCTGGGGGCGGCCAACTCAAAAGGCTGTCTGAGCTATCTGAGAGCCTTGAGACGTTGGGAGTTTGGGAAGCAGTTCTAAGGAAGCGTCTGGGGTGTATTACATCCTGTCAAGCTCTGAGGTGATGCTGATGTTGGAGTCTTGAGCGGACTCTAGACCATTTTGTGATAGCAGGATCACAAGAGCGCATTCAGACCCAGGAGGAGGCTTTTCATGTACACCTCTGTTAAGCTCCAGGAAAAGCCTTGCAGAAGAAAGTCAATAAGTTCAGTGGACTTGAGAAAGCTCTTGTCTCCCAAGAGTGGCTTTTTTTCTGGGGTCCAGGGAACTGAAACCTGGTGTCTTACATGTGCTAGACAAGCGCTCTGTCCCTGAGCTCCCAGAACATCCTTCCCCGGGGATATCTGGACGCTAGAATTCTTACAGTAAATGCACAGAAGGGGATCAACAAATGCTTTCCTTAAAGGGTCAGCTGGGGCTTTAGGCTGTGCAAGTTTCGCAGTGGCAGCTACTCAACTCTGTTGTCGTCACAGGAAGCACCTGAGCCG
Organism: Chionomys nivalis; assembly: GCF_950005125.1. NCBI lineage: Eukaryota > Metazoa > Chordata > Mammalia > Rodentia > Cricetidae > Chionomys > Chionomys nivalis. The sequence goes on from NC_080103.1 coordinate 18,213,559, forward strand.
GGCGGTGGTGGCGCACGCATTTAATCCCAGCACTCGGGCGGCAGAGGCAGGCGGATCTCTGGGAGTTCGAGGCCAGCCTGGGCTGCAAAGGGAGTTCCAGGACAGGCTCCAAAGCTAGAGAAACCCTGTCTCAAAAAAACAAAACAAAAAAAAAAAAAAAAAAAAGCACCCGAGAGACAGAGATCAGCCCACATGAGAACAATCCAACATCTCACATCCAGACAGGCCCAGATCAGATGGCCTGTGTTGTACTCAACCTTCTTGCATGCCATTATAAACTCCATAAACTAATTCTGCTCCATGATTATAAGGGGTTTTCGTGTGTTTGTGTGGTGCTGACAGAGACTATCAGTCTCAGCAAGTTCAGATGTCCATGGAGAGATCAGTCAGTGAGCACACACTGACAATTGTTTGCGCCTTTGAGAAAAATGTCAGGACCTGGGCACCCTCTTCTGTTAGCCAAATGTATCATGGTTGCTCACAAAGCTCATGTGTAAACATCCTGTGAGAATACAGAAAGGGCGGCTCTCATCTTATAGTGCGTGAGCTGGGAGAGTGCGCTGAGAAACATGAACCTCGGAAGCCACAAAGGAAAAGATCATATCATAAGAACCTAGATGAGAAAATCGACTTAATGGTCAGAGGGAATTGTGGAATTAGCTTTAAAATGCACGACTTCCAATTATGAAATTACTCAGTTAAAAAAAAATTTAGCCGGGCAGTGGTGGCGCACGCCTTTAATCCCAGCACTCAGGAGGCAGAGGCAGGCGGATCTCTGTGAGTTCGAGGCCAGCCTGGTCTACAAGAGCTAGTTCCAGGACAGGAACCAAAAGCTACGGAGAAACCCTGTCTCAAAAAATCCAAAAAAAAAAAAAAAAAAAAAAAAAAAAAAAAAAATTAACAGAGAATCATAAACAACCTAGATGCAAAGAGATACAATCCTTAGGGTACAAATTGCCCATTAGTTCCTGTTACATGAGTGGGTGCTGAGAAAAGAAGGGCTCTATCCAGACCAGAATGGTCTGAATCTGTCTCCTATAGACAGGTCAGCTCCTGCCTTGGCTTCTGGGATCGCATATCCTTCTGCTGTTGCTTTAAAGGATACTTCCATGTGGAATTCAGCCACCATGCGAGAAGAGGCCCCTTGGAATCTCCAGCTCTCAAGTCCTGCTGGGCCCAGGCCTGAGCCTGAAATGGCCTCCTGATGGCTCCTGCTGTCCGCCTCAGACTTTCTGACAGGTTCTGTTTTCATTTTTATTTGTCTTTGGAAATATGAAAATTTCCTGTCTTCTTTCTTGGATGACCCACGACTGTTCTTTCAGTAACCCATTCTTTAGTCTCCATGTATTTGGGGGTTTGGGTCTTTTCTAGAGTGTTGATTCCAGTTTCACTTCGCTATGGTCTGATAAGATTTAGTTTTTGTTTTTGTTGAATTGGGGTTGATTCATTTGGGAGAAGGTTCCATGTGCTGCTGAGAAAATGTGTATTTCTTATCCCTTGGGGGAATATTCTATACATCTCTTCAGTTCACTTCATCAGTAGAATATTTTAGCTCTGAAGATTGTTTCTAGTTTGTACGACCTATGTAAATATGGGAGTGGAGTATTAAGGTCCCCCTATGTGGTCTTTTATTTATTTATTTTTAAAAGAGACTCAAGTTTCTGGAATTTTGGTCCATTAAAGTTTACACTAGTTTTTCTTCTTAATGTATCATTCCTTTTAGCGATATGTAGTGTCTCTTTATTTCTTCTAATTAAATTTGCTATGAAGTTTAATTTCCCTTATAGAAAATAGCAATATCTTCTTGTTTATATTTTCCATTTGCTTGATATATTATTCAGGGTTCTGTAGAGGAACAGATTGATAGATTGAATGTGTGTATGTGTGTGTGCTGTTTGTGTGTGTGTGTGTGTGTGTGTATGTGCGCTTGTGTTGTATATAAATTATTAGAGTGACTTCTCTGCTGTGGTCCAAGTAGTTCAAAAAATATCATCCCATTAGACTGGATGTCTCAGCAGTCCCAATTGCGGATGGGTCTCCGGGAGTCCTAGAGAGCTGCTAGTGTTCAGTCTCTGTTGGATTCTGAAGATCTGGTACCAGCAAAGGAATGGCTCAACCACAGGGTAGGTGAGCTTCACAGTGAGAGTGAGGATGAGCAGGCAAATAGCAAAAGCTTCCATCTTCCACGTCCTTTCCTATGGGCTGTCCCCAGAAGGTATGGCCCAGATTTAGGGTAGTTCTTCGAACCTCAAAAGATCCAGATTTGGATCATGTGATTTACTCATGAAAACCCCTTGCCTGTGTGCCCAGCTGCTAAGGTTTCAGTTGATTACAGATGTAGTTAAGGTGACAACCGAGATTGGCAATCACACTTGATAGTTTGTTTTCCATCCTTTGATTTTTGGATTTCTTTTCTTTGCTGGCTAAGTGTGTTTCTTGGAGACAATATCTCGTTGGTTCTTATTTTTTATTGTAGTCCATCAGACTGTACTTTTTAGTGACGAATTGAGACCGTTTGCATTTAAGGTAATTATAGCGTGGGGGCTTGCTCTTTCGTCGAAATTTGGTAGGTGATGGTCTTCTATTTTACTGGCTTATTGGTATTTATTTTTTTTTCTCCCATATTGGTTTGAGGGCTTTCTGAGTTGCTGTGTCGGAGGTGGTTCTTTTATTCTCAAGTCTACCTTATGTGTTGTTTCATAAAGTGTATGTTCTATGTTCATGCATTCATGTGAAGAAACATGACTTTGTTCTCCCTGTAATGCATGCCATTATAAACCTTCTGCAGTAGCTCACGGGTTGTCATCAACAGCCTTAATGTGTTTGTCTTGGATATCTTTATTTCACCACCAATATTGACAGGCGGCTTTGCAGAGCATAGCATTCTTGGACCACAGTCTGCTTGTAGAGCTGGAATAACCCACCCTCTATTGCTTAGGGTCTTAGCTGGGTTCATCCTGGAGGATTCTTGGGTATTCATTTAGACCCAGGTTTCTTGCTAAGCTCATAATGGTTCTCTCAATCTTGATATCTCTTTCCTTGCTCTCATATCTGTCCTTCCTTCATCTCAACTATCCTATTCCCTCAAGTTCTCCTCAATACTTACTTTCTTCCAAGTGAGGGGCCACTGGCAGTGACTGGGATTTCTCTCTACTGTATGTTCTGGCCTTTCTGTCATCCTGTTCTCTTTGAATGTCTACCTTGCTCAGCCTAAATGTAGTTGGGAGGGCCTTGAATCTCCCACAAAGCAAAGTTCCTTACCTTTTCTTAGGATTAGATAGGGGTGGGGTAGGAGGGTGTGTGAAGGGAATGGAAGGAGGGGTAGGAGTGGAAATTTAGATTGGTGTTTTTTTTTTAAATCTAATAAATTTAAAAAAATTAAAAAAAGATATAACTGATTCCGCGGTCTTCTGGCCTCTGGGGATGCTGATGGAAAGTCTGCAGCGGCTCCGATCTTTCTGCCTTGAATGGAGTTGTTGTCCTTCTCATGCTGCTTTGAGAATTATTTATTAACCTGTATTTTTGAAATCATGACTGCTGTATGTTGTGGGGAGTTTTCTCTGTTTGTCTATTCAGAGTTCTATGTATCTGTATCTTTCTGTAAATGCGAGACCTCTTTTTGCTGTAATTTCCTTAGTTTTTCTATGCCGTTCAATTTTACACCTGTTCCCTCTTCTATACTATCACCTCTAACATCATCCTCTTGAAAGTATTCAAGATGATTTGTAAATATCATTCATGAGCCTTAGGTTTTTATCCCCATTATATAACGTCTGTTTGTATTGTCTCAACTTTGTCTTCCATTCATGAAAATCGATCTTATCCATGGTCTTGTGTGTTTCAGGTGGTGTCTTTTGTAGATTTTGTTTAGTTAACAATTTTCTGTTTTGCTGGGCGATGGTGGCGCACGCCTTTAATCCCAGCACTCGGGAGGCAGAGGCAAGCGGATCTCTGTGAGTTCGAGACCAGCCTGGTCTACAGAGCTAGTTCCAGGACAGGCTCCAAAACCACAGAGAAACCCTGTCTCGAAAAACAAAAAAAAAAAAAAAAAGAAAAGAAATTAAAGGCACTCACAGCAGGATATCAAAAAAGGTTGGAATATGAAGGCTGATGCAGAGGCCATGGAGGAGTGTTGCTTACTGGCTTGCTCAGCCTGCTTTTTCATTTACAAATCAGGGTTTCCCTCCTCTTAGTACAGGTGTGGCTTAGACAATCAGACGTTTTGACCATGGGAGCCTGTCCCTATTTCTCATCTCTCTTGTGGTGGCTTGAGTATGGGAGAGAGACTCTCCCCAGCTCCACTCAGCTATCAACACGTGGGGTAGATGGGAGAGCTGGCCCTGGGGTCGTGAGAACTGGAGAGCTGTCTCTGACCCCCACCGGCACAAACTCAGGCGAGAGGGCCATGCTCCTCTGCTAGGCAACACAGTGAGGTCAATTCTGTTGGCGCAGGAGAAGGTGAGCAAGCAGCAAAGTCGTGAGCATGGGAGAACTGTCCCCATCCCTCATCTGCCTTGTGGTGGCCTGGTGGGGGAAAGTGGTCATCCCCCTGTCTCTGTGCTGCTCATCAATGCCTGAGGCAGTGTGAGAAGTGACACTGAGGTCAAGACCTGGGGTCTTTCCCTGCCCCTTCCTGGTTGCAACACTTGGAGAGCAGTCCTGTACCTCCTCTGGGGAGCACAATAGAGCCCATCTTGTTGGCAGAAGCATGGGTGAGCCAGCCCCGCTGAAGTTGTAATAGTGGGAGAGCCGTCCCCACTATTTGTCTCTCAAGTGGTGCTGTTAGAGGCTGAAAGACTCCCCCTTTTTCCTTCACTTCTTACCAACTGCAACAGACAACTTACCAACTGCAACGGACAAGATAGCTGACCCTGTCCAGTACCAGCTAAGTCCTCAGGAAACAGACCCTGCCCCTCAGTGAGGTAGCACAGCACAGCTTCCTGGTGGTTGGAGGCAGGGGTAGGGGTGTGCCAATGCCCCAGGGTTGTGAGCAAAGGAGAGCTGTCCCCATTACCCATCAGACATGTGGTAGCTCAGGTGCAGAAGAGATGCCCTCCCCCCCACCTTGTTCTTACCAGTGCTTGAGAAGATGGAGGAGCTGGCTCCGGAGTCCTCAGGGGAGGAGGCTGTCCTTAACCCTTACCAACTGTTACTACTGGAAACACTGTAGATCTGGGCCTGACCTGTAGGTGTGTGAGAACCCACCCTGAGGGTGGAAAAGAAGGAGAACTGCCCCACCCCACCCTCATTGCCGCCAGAGGTGAATCAGCCAGGGTCATGCTGGAGAGCTCCCCCTGGTGGTGAGGACAGGGAAACTGGCTGGCAGACCATCCCTGCAACTGTCCTGAACCAGAACCAGGGATACAACTGTGTGTGCCCCAACATCTACCTCATCTATGATCTGCTGGAGCATATGAAGGAACGTGACCTGCTGACCCAACGATGCAGGATCTCCACAACACAGGGCCGTGCCAGGACATCCAAGAAGAGTACGAGTGAGGGCCCAGCATCACAGAGTAGGAGAAAGCAGAGGCCTCGAACCAGACCGACAACTCTGCAGTGAACACTTGGAGGTCAAGACGTATGGACACGGGGTTACTGCATGACTCCTTGTGTCGTTCTGCAGCTTCCGGGATGAGATCTCTACATTTTTCCCATTTGTTCTTTCTTTTTTCTCTTAAATTTTGTTTTATTTAGGGGTAGGACTTCAGGGGTTTAGAAGATGTTTCCCAGGGGACAGGGAAATCAGTGAGATCAGGATACATGATGTAAAAGGCCCATAGAATAAATGAAAAGAACGAGACAGGATTCCTCCGTGTAGCCCTGGCTGCCCTGGTACTGGCTCTGTAGGCCACAAGCCTGGCTATGAAAAGTCAGTCCCCAGAGCCCATTGTTAAGGTGCAGGGAGAGAAATGATGCCGTACAATTACCTTACAACTTCCATCCTTTTGCCGTGGATCAGACCCTTTCCCCTCATGCACGGTAGTAATAAGTAATTTTTAGTAGCCAGTCAGAGTGCCATACATTTTATATCTCATCCCTTGGGAAGCAGAGGCAGGCAGATCTCTGTGTTCAAGACCAACCTGGTCTGCATAGTCTGCATAACAAGCTGCAGGCAACCTAGACCCTGTCTCAAGTTTCTCTTTGAATATGAAATTCAAGGTGCTTAGCAGTTAACAGCACTTGCTGCCTTTCCAGCACCTACAGTGAGAAATTCACACTTAAATATATCTCCTGTTCCAGACGTGGAAATCCTATTCATGCTCTGTGGTCACATTCTTGCTTGTGTGCATAGACATTCACATAATAATAGATTTAAAAAGGATTAAGATCCGTCCAGGTTTAGTAGTACCCACTGCTAACCCCAGCACTTGGGGGTCAGAGATAGGCAGACCTTCATGAGGTTGAGAACACCCTGGGCTACCTAGTGAGGCCTGTCTTGAAAATTACAGTTGTATATTTTGAGTTCATCCTCAGTTTCATAGTGAATTTGAATCTAGTTTGGGATACATGGGGTCTACCACATACACACACACACACACACACACACATAAACACAAAGAGAAGGAAAAGGAAAAATGCATTTCATTCAGCCGTCAGACCTATACTGCTTCTCATGACCATCAGTACCATATGACAAAGTCTTTGTCAGGGTTTATTTTGCTGTGGAAAGACGCCCTGGCCACGGCAACACTACTTCTTGTTTCTTTTCTCGTCATTTGTAGTCTAGTTTTGGACTTTTGGCATTTTTGCTTTGTGGTTTTTTTGGTCCTTGAGGTAGGTTTCCTGTGTAACAGCTCTGGCTGTCCTGGAACTTGTATTGTAGACCAGGCTGGCCCGAACACCCAGAGCTCTACCTGCCTCTGCCTCCGGTGTGCCGTGATCAAAGGAATGTGCCTACACTGCCCTGCTGACCATGCAAACTTTATGAGGAAATCATTGAACTGGGGCTCACGGTGTCAGAGCTTCGATCCCTTATCATCATGGTGGCGTGCCGTCAGACATGGAGCTGGAGAAGAAGCTGAGAGTTCAGCATCCTGATCTGCGGGCGGCAGAAACAACTGTGGACTGGGCCTAACTTGAGCATAAATGACACCTCAAATCCTGCCTCCACAGTGAATCACGTGTTCCAACAAGGCCAGGCCTCCTGATAGTGTTACTTCCTATGTGCCGAGCAAGCACACTCATGAGTCTGCGGGGTCATGGGAAGACATGACTTCCTTCACCTTACACTTCCTGGTAATAGTCCATCACTGAAAGAAGTCAAGGCAGAAACAGGCAGGGCCTGCAGCAGAAGCCATGGAGGAATGTGGCTCACAGGATTGCTCTCCATGTCTGTTCTGGCTGCTTCCTTATACAACCCAGAACCACCACTCCCAGGGCACTGGGCCCACCTACTTCATATTTGCCTAAAGGCCAATCAGATGGAGACATTTTCTCAACTGTCCTTTCTCTTCGTCAAGACCCACTAGTGACTGGGGCCAAGGGATTGATCGAAATGGTTTGAACTTTGACAGACTCAGGGTGCTCTGCATGATTATTGTCCATGGCCCTTCACTGGGCTTCTCTGGAGCTTTTATCTCAAGACAGCTCGAGGTTGAGAGCAGGGACAGAGAAGCACCGGTAAACCTGCAGAGTGGTTGCCACTGCCACCAGTAGGGCTCAAAAGTGTCACAGCTGAGTATGGAGTTTGAGAGTCACTGAAAAAATACAGGTTAAATTAAAATCAGCCTTCTAGTTAGGAGTTACCCATAGTCCTATAAAAAGCAGAAGCTGGGGGAACCGATGAGGCCAGCTTTACAGCCGACAGTCACGATTCTATCGCTGTGTTCATAACTGATCCGGCTGTGTGGATCAGATGAGAGCTATTTCCAGTGTTGAAGAACACCAGGAAACTAGAGTCCACACAATGTTTAGGCTGTAAATGATGAATTAGTGTCAGCTCGTGTTTTGTTTGAAGTTCCTTCATTTCTGTTTCTAAATCACCTCACACAGTAGCCATGTTTTCAAGTCTGAGCTCTTCTCATTCATTACCTGTGCTAATGCTCATCTGTTCTCTCTCTCTCTCTCTCTCTCTCTCTCTCTCTCTCTCTCTCTCTCCCTGCCTCTCTTTCTTTCTCTCAACAGCATTAGAGAAACAGCCTGATAGACATGTTTGGGTCTGAAGTAGGTGGTCCAAATCCCATTAAAAGCCAGCTTTTTACCGAGCTGAAACAGCACATGACAATATATATTTATGTATACATATATTAAATATTATCCATACCCAACGGGCATTTGAACCATACATCAAAGGAAAGTAGGAAGTATCTTTACAACTAAAAATTAGAAACAAAAGCAATAGTATCCAGGCTTGGTAAGGCAGAAGCAAAGGCAGACTACAGGCTTAAGCGTGGAATCTTAAGCACAGGGAGACTGACCATCTCAGAGGAAGCAGGCCTGGAGAGCGAATGTCACTGCAGGCTGCTCTGTGCTCCTCTGAACACCTTTGCTGTTTGAATTGAGTGTAGAGCCGTGACATTCTCTGCTAGCGTTGTCAAAGGCCAGCATTTCTAATGGCGTGTCTCTAAGATCAGGCTGAGAAACGGTCTTCTCGTGCCACCAAGTCCTGAAACGAAAGAACTCAGCAGGTTCAAACACTCCCGGCCAGCTTGCCCCAGCCGTGGGGGATCAGTGGCCCTGTTTCAGTTGTCCTTCTGAACACTCCTATCATACATGGATCAGTGACCCTGTTTCAATTGTCTTTCTCAACTCTACCATCATACCGGGAGATGGAGGTCTGTAACACAGATAGTTTGTTTACCATCACTAAGTACCGTATCCAGAACAGGCTCCAATCTGCACATATTCCCTTCTCAGGAAACTTATCATCAGCTCTCCCTCTAAAGGGTTAGAATGAATTGGTCCTTCAAAGTGCCCCAGAGAGCTGTGCCTCAAGGTCCCCTTGCTTCTGGGCTAACTGAGTCCTGGGGTAGAGCAGAAGCACCAGCTCTAGGGATGCAGAGGAATGAATGCATAGCAGAGAACCTTTCATCTCCTGAATGATCAACCGAGTCAGAAAAGATGAAGGGAGACAAAGGAGGAAGGCAGGGCTCCTTTACACCACCGTCTCATTTCTGTCGGAAAGAGCTGTCTGTCCTGAGACGCCTCCTGCCACTGACAGGGCAGGTGTCACCAGCCTCTCCCAGAACCAGTACCATCTGCTTGTGGAAGCAGCTAGGCTGTGTGCAAGCGTGCTGTGTGAGCACCACGACCACAATTTATACAATGAACAACAAGAAGAACCATTTATTAAAACCAATATTAAAACTAACACAAATAGAAAACATCCTTAAGAATAAAAAAACTATGACTCAGGGGAGGGAAGCTGGTTGGGGGTCTGGGAGTGCTGCTGGGCTGAGATCAGGGGAGATTCTGTGGGGAACAACAGGACTGGTGCTGTCTGCAGAGAGGAGATGCCCAGAGGAGCAAGGGGGCCAGGCCATTCCCGGGGAAGTTAACCCCCCACAGAAGAACTTGCACTGTCTGCTGACAGGGTGAGAGGCTGAGCGTCCACAGCATCCACGGGTGATGGCAGGAGTGGGGACTCGACTATTGCTCCAGCTTCACACGTGGCACAGATGTTTCTCATGGGTTTTCTGCTCTTCGGCTTAGTGCACAAAGTGGTTCAGGCTTGAAAGTAGCTGGTTAACAGGCTTTGATGTTGGTTAACAGCCTTGAGGTCTAGATCTGTCCATGTGCCACTTTCCCTGCAGCTCTGCAGATCTAAGGATGGAGACAGATGTGCTGCTGATGCAAGCATCTCTAGAAGGAGAAGGACAGTGGAGGGACAGGAGGGGAGCACATGCCCAGGATGAGACCTCCTTCTCAGACTTTGTAAACACAGGGGGGACCATGTCTGCCTGTATTCCCAGATGCTATCCTACAAAAGTATATGTGCCCAGGCTAGGGTCCAGTGACTGCTCCTGCAAAGAGGAGCCTCTTAAGGATCCCACGAGCATTTCAGGTCTTGAGCCCACCTCAAAGGGTGTCACGTAGCTACCTGGGCTTACTCATTCGCTGTCCTCTGAATCACTGTCCACTTCTGCCTCCAGATTCATATGGATCTCATGGAAACGCACAAGAAGGTCTGAGTATGGCATGTTCAACATCAGATAGGTCTTCACCTTCTTAAGAAGGGACAGGTCTGTGGTGTTTGAAAAATCCCCGGGGAACTCGTCCATCCACATGTGCAGGAGGGTACAGATGATGCTGGCAGAAAGGGGCAGACAGCACAGTCAGGGACCTGGACTTTTCTTTGTAACCCCTCCCAAGATTCTGTGCATCTGAGTCTACAAGGGAGAATATCTCCAGCCCTTATGCATATGAGGACAATGAGCAGGGCTGAGAGCTCCATGTGAGCAGGGAGCTCCACACAGCCCATGCTCAGGCTCTAATGGAGCACAGCTGACCAAGCCTTCATGACAGGACTGAGATGAAGGTAGGGTCTCACAGTGGCACAGGAGGCGACAGGCTTTCTGCATATCCGCACTTGTAAGGACCCTCCAGGTAATGCTTAGACATCCATCTGGTAGTACAAACCAGGAACATGAGACCCAAGCATCGGCCATCCCTCGCCCTGGGTACCCAAGGGAGCCCACCCTGCAGAGCCAAGGCCTTTCTCATGTTGTAAAGCCCACTTACTTCTTTACTTTTTCATCCTCTTCACATTCAGGGCGGAAGTATGCATACCTGGGGAAGACCAGGAAGGAAGTCACCTGTGGAGTCCTAAGTCTCCACCTAAAAGACATCTATGTGACCTATTGATTTCTGGAGCAGAATCAAAGTCCAGAGCCTAGAAGTTCTGTCTGCTCTTGAGTTATTAGTTCACCTGTATTCAGTAGGTGCTTCAAATATGTTCGTGCAGTGGGTGATCACAAGTATGTCTACTAAACATCTCAGTGGGCACAGGTGCCCTTAGATTCCCCTCCACGGGTCTCCTCCACTCAAGACCCATCTCTTTTTTGTGCTCCAATAGGAGTTCTAGAATCTCCTTTACGATTGGAGAAGTGATTTGACCAAGATTCCAGAAAAACTGGCCGAGGATAGGGAGCTTCTTGAAGGTGCAGAGGACCCCCACACTCATTAGGGTCTCAGCTGTTCACATGCCAGTTCCTAGGGCACAACCTGGAGGAAGCAACATCTCATATCATACTGCTGGCTTCTACAAAACTCTAACAACTAAATGGGCTCAGAGAAAGGCAGAGGCTTCCCATAAACAACAAGAGGACCTGAGGCCTCTGAGCTTGGAGGTGGGCACTTACCGCCTGAAGATTACGTCGAGTATCTGCTGGATGGTGGCACACATCGGGTATACACACAGGAAGGCTATCAGGGAATTATGGTCCCCATCCCGCACAGCAGTCAACATGTTATCCACCAGCACATCCAGCGTGTTGAAGCAGAACTCCTTTGGCTCATTTGGGGCAAACACCCCCGGCTCCTTTGGACCATGCTCCTTCGCGTCCCTTAGACCAGACTCTTCAAGGTCATTTGGGACAGACTCCTTCCTCTCCTCTGGGGCAGTCTTCTTCAGGACAATTGGGGCAGACTCCTTTGGTGCAGACTCCTTCTCCACCTGAGGAGAGACCAAAGAGGATGATTCAAACAGGCACAGGACTGCAATGTTATGGCTATTATCATTCTACGTTTTCCTGCTCCTTTACACTGCCAAACTCCAAGAGTGAAATTTGGGAAAATGGAGATTTCAGAGTGGTTACCTGGTCTGAGCGGTCCTGGTCCTGGCTGCCCTGACTCAAGGATTTTTCTTTCTGGCCAAATGGCCAGAGGCAGTGGAGCCAGGAGTGAACCCAGTGTCTCTGGGAACCACCATGGTCTCCATCATGGCCTCTAATTTTCTCGTTCTTGACGTCTGAGTCTCCACGAACTCGAAAACAACAGGAGAACATCCTGCTTTCTCTCCTGTCTGACGACAAGTGAGCCTACTGGGCTGTCTCTAGGCAAGTTGGCTGCCTGGTTGCAGGGTTCTGCATTGTGATGTCATCATTAAGGAAGTGAGGTCACTCCTGGGGTCCCCTTGCTTGAGTCTTCTCCTCACACAGAGCTTTCCCAAAAGTCTCCTAGGCCCCCCTCCTCCCAGGTGCACTACTTGATACAGATACAAAGGTGCTTCTCATCCCACTGCTCCTATGGATGTCTGGGTACAGGCAGCACCTCGGTTTTGCAATCTGAGCCCCTACTGTTGACCTGCATCTGCTACCCTGATTCTAAACTCAACTTTAATTGGCCCAGCACACTGTAAACCCTTGTCATATGCCTTGGTCTAGGCTACTATGTGTGTGTTCTGTGTGAAATATGAGCACACATCACCTGTGTGGGTTGGGTTTTCATGAGGACTAGCATTTACCCCATCTAGGTCCTGATGAAACTCATGAAGGATCTGTGTTGCTTTCATTGGTTAATTAATAAAGAAACTGCCTAGGCCCATTTGATAGGCCAACCCTTAGGTGGGTGGAGTAAACAGAAGAGAATGCTGGGAGAAAAAAGCCAAGTCAGTGAGTCGCCATGATTCTCTCACTCCAGACAGACGCAGGTTGAGATCTTTCCTGGTAAGCCAGCTCGTGGTACTACACAGAATATTAGAAATGGGTTAGATCAATATGTAAGAGCTAGCCAATAAGAGGCTGGAACTAATGGGCTAGACAGTGTTCAAAAGAATACAGTTTCCGTGTAATTATTTTGGGGCATAAGCCATGTGGGCGGGCGGCCGGGTGCCGGGGACACAGCCCCACCGCTCATATTACTACAGATCTGGTTCTGTAGAATGATACCCGCAAGATCTCCAAGCTACAGGATACCCCAGAAGAGCTCTGATGAAGGTCCAGTGAGGATGGTTTATCAAAAATCTGAGGCCTTGAGACAGAACAGTGACTCATTGCAATGAACAGTTGCCGATCGAGACCAGTCTCAGCCTCTTCCTATAACCTCCATCAAAGGCTACTCACGCTAGTTTGTTCCTAGTGTGAGATCTAAAGGCCATATCTATAGGAGGTAGCGACTATTCTCAGAGCGCCAAAACGAGGCTAAAGTTATACCTTATACTTTATATAAGTATATATATATATATATATATATATATATATATATATAACTTTATATAACACGCCGGAGCCTCCAGTGACCTCGGGATGGATGAAGAGGTGATGGGGAGGCAGGAGAGGAGGAGAAGAGAGTTTTCTGTTTCTGTTTAAATTTGGTTCTCTTATGGTTTAGCGGTTTTTGTTGTTTGTTTTTTGTTCTTGTTTTTGTTTGTTTGCTTGCTTACTTTGTTTTGTTTTCTTTTGTGAGGGGAGATGCAGCAAGGATGAGGGGGAACATGGGGGACTGGGAGGTGGATATAATAGGGGTGCATGATGTGAAACCGCCAAAGATTCAGTAAAGAAGTTTAAATTTTTTTCTCAGTTGGAAACACATTAAGCCCACGGTGCACTTGTATCTTCCATTTCCCACCCATAGCCCACATATCAACACCAGCTTAGAAACATGATGCACTTATGGGGGTCCTGAAAACTGTGCACCTGTCTGATGTTGAAGTTATGAGAACAACTTAATAGTGACTTTCATGGTTAGTTTATGTCAGCTTGCTACAAACTAGAGTCATCTGGGAAGAGGAAGCTTCAAGAGAGGAATTGCCTCTGTGAGATGGATCTGTGGTCATGTCTGTGAGGTGATCTCGTGACCAATGTTTGATGTGGGAGGGCCCAGTCAGAGTGGAGCATTTGTTAGAATTGCTGAACTTGCCTCATCTGTTTTGTAGCAATTCCAGGTATTTCAATCCTATCCTTCTTTTCATGGCTAATTAGCTTATCATCTTAGTGCTGAATAATATTTCATTGTCTCGATGCATTGAACTTCCCTTTGAATGTTTTGTTATCCCTCGGCTGCCTAAGCAGGTATTTTCCCTCCACTTTCCTAGGTTTTATCTCTGACACCCTTCCACATCAGTCTCATTTCTCATTTATTCCATTCTGTTTTTGCCCAGGGAATCCCTTCGGAACCAGCCCCCGACGTTACTACTCTAAGGAACTCTTCCCAGGCCCCAAATTTGCTTCCTTTTCATGCTCTCCTAGTCCACTGTATCCCAAGAGCACAAGAAGCGACGTGACTGCGAGGAGCTGTCATTTCTGCTGGTGTAGCCTCGCAACCATGCCCCTGCCATGTTCCTGTGTGTCTCTAGTGCCAAGTATAGTATCTAAACATAGTGCTCAGTAAGTTATTGTTGTCGAATTATGCTGAAGGAATGCCCTAATCAGAAGCTGAATGCTGGTCTTTCAGAGCTTCAAAAGCCTCTCTTGAAATTGTACTGGATACCGAACCAAACAGGGAGTTTTTCCTCCCCCCCACCCTTTCTTTTCTTTTAAGAAAAAAGCATTCTCGGGACTAGAGAGATGTCTCGATGTTTAAGACCACTGGCTGCTCTTTCCAAAGGTCCTGAGTTCAATTCCCACGTGGTGGCTCACAACCAATTATGATGAGATCTGCTGCTCTCTTCTGGCATGTATGTGTACATCAGGCAGAACATTATACATAGGAAATAAATCTTTAAAAAGCAGGGGGCATTCTGTTAATTTTTTTTTTAATTTGACAAGCACCAATATCATTCTTATTATTTTAATGTAGATACCATTGTTAGGTTATTGTCATTTTACAATAATTAAGTTTTTATTTTATGTCCTTTAGGGTGCATTAAAAAGCAACAACCAATCACATCAACTGCAGCCGCGAAGGGGAGACAGCAGGGCCCCAGCCGCTCCCTCATTGCAGCAGACCTTCACTCATTCTGCTGTTGAAGGCTAAGAAATGTCTACTGACGTGAGCGTGAGATGGCTCCAGGCATTCACTCCCTGACGCTCATGACGTGGCACTGGTGATGTTGGAAAGAACAGAAAAGCAGGGACAGCCAAATGACCCGAGTATGGAGGCACAGGCTTGCTTTCCCCACAGGAGCACCCCAAAGTGTGTTGGCAATGATCTAACACCCCCAGGATAGGGCATGTCACACGGCGGAACTGTTCTTTTGCAGATGCTCAATCGTGCTCAGTGTACTGCTTGTCTGTCAGGATTTCTGTGGACCTCTCAATCACGCTGATATGGATTGAACCTGGCTCTTGCTTACTCTGGAATGAGGGCACCGTGCATTTCTAGTCTGTTCCAGTACTTGTGATGTATCCTTCGTCATTGAAGTAGAATTTAAAATTAGGTTCTCTTACTTCTGAAGCTCATACTTAATGAAAATGAAGATTCTGCATTGATATTTTCTGAATCATGATTAATCATTTTCACATCAAAACATGATTTGATCATTTTGGTCAGCTCCTTTTTGTTCACCTGGGCGCTGTCTTGAAGATTTTTGGAGCTGACAGTTTCACTGTTTTTAAAGGCAAGAAGAACTGCCATTTGGTAGGCCATAACCATAGCTACATGCAGTTTTGCCAAATAGTTCATTTTAACTTCACCTTACAGAGGTTATGTAACCATGTCAGCTTCCTTCCACTGAAATACTGGCTATAAAATAATTTGAACATCTGTTCACTTTATTGCAAAGGTGGATGAAGAAGCCTGATTGAGAGGCCGTGCACCTGCCTGAAGGACATATATGTGGAAACCAACCCCCTCATCTCTCCCCGTGTCTTGGTTTCTGATGAAGGATTGAGCTTATTGCTGCCGTCAGCACTGACACTCACATCTGTGTCCATTGATGCAGCTTCCTGGTAAACTCATAACCACAGGCTGCTTTAATTTATTGATCATGGCTTCTTCAGAATCCATAGACACAGACAAGTCCTAAATTAGACATTTTGCTAGCATTCTTGCATAGAAAAATGGTTTTGTCATCAATATATTTACAAACAGTGATGAAATTGTTGAGTTTGTTCTCCACTTCATTCTGGGTCATACCTTCGCTGGCTCTAGAACGCTCCTGTGCAAATGCCAAACCCAATTTTTAAAAAACAAAACAAAACAATATCCTTTGTTTCTCTATAAAGTCTATCTCCAAGTGGTTCAGGACAGGCCACACACAAAGCATCATTACCTGAGAAATGGTCATTCTGTGTTACTCTCTCAACTTTATCCAACATAACAATAGCTTTGCCTGTAGTTAGCAAGTTGTTCCATGTTTCAAAGACATTGTGCAAGCTCAGTGTTGAAACATCTGCAGAAGCATGGCAAGAGCAAGGGCTGGGGAGGGAGGCAACCCGTAGGCATGAAGAATGAAGCCTCCTGGCTCAGATGGTGGCCATTGGTGACCGGCAGCTCCAGGAAGTGTTCTTAAGGAGCTTACACAAGAGAATCTTCCTTGGTTCTATTTTAGTTATAGATTGTTTACCTATAAAAGCTATTCATTAATCCTATGTACTGACAAGGGTGTGGTTCAGAGATACGAAACTGAAAATTCTTTGTCTTGGGAGAATTTGTACCTTTCTGGGCAATTACTCTTGAGAAAAGTTAGTGGGAAGGAAACTAGCACACATCCAATTAGGATCCGGTAAGAGGTGGGCAGGCGCAACTGGTTTGCCGGGTTCTCCAACCTTCTGCTGAGCTGCAAACCGCTTGTTGTGTGGAAAAATGTCTACGAACCCCCGGACTTTTGAGGAGCAAACAGAATGTGTTATGAATGGCCTGATCGCAGACCTTTTGACCCCAACCTTCCAGGTGGCTAACCGGAACCTCCTGGATGATGAGGAACCACATTCAGGTAAGGCTCCTGGTCTGGGGTGACGACAGGTAGGTAATACAGTCAGAGTTTGTGCTCTCTGTTTCCTCTTAAGGTTTAGAAGGCCAGCCCTAAATTTTTGGTAACATTTGAAAGAAAAGAACTTCTCAATAAAGGAGATGGCTTCACTATAACTACTGAGAACAAAAATGCCGGAACTGTTTTAAAAACTTGAGGATGTAGTTGAGGCCAGCCTGCTCTACAGAGAGTTCCAGAATAGCCAGGACTACTCCGAGAAACTCTGTCTCAAAAAAAGCAAGAATAAGACTTGAGAACGTTTTTCTTCTACCCAGATTCAGGAGACTTCCCATTTCTTCAAGCATAGTGAAAGTATTTTCTCTGTCTTAGAAGAGACTAGTCCCTCTGAATGTGGTTGACAGTTGGGACAGACTGAGGGGCCAATGACAAAGGCCCTGGGATTCGTCTCTACTGCATGTACTGGCTTTTTGGGATCCGATTCTCTTTGGATGTATACCTTGCTCAACCTGGATGTAGTGGGAAGGGCCTTGGACTTCCCACAGGGCAGGGTGTTTTGCCCTCTCTTAGGATTGGAGGAGGGTGGGGGGGAGGGTGTGTGGAGAGAATGGGAGGGAAGTGGAAGGAGGGAGGAAGTGGGAATTTGGATTTGGTATTTTTTAAGTAATAAAATATAATAATAATAATAATAAATAAATAAATAAATAAATAAATAAATAAATAAATAAACTTGAGGATGTAGTTGAGGCTTATCTACTCTACAGAGTGAGTTCCAGAACAACTAAGGCTACACAGAAAAACTCTGTCTCAAAAAAACAAGAATAAGACTTGAGAACATTTTTCTTCTACCCAGATTAAAAAGACTTCCCATTCCTTCAAGCACGGTAAAAGTATTTTCTCTGTCTTAGGAGAGGATTGCTCTTTTGATGTGTCTATTATTGTTGACCGCCTTCGAATGCTGGGTGACCAGTTCAATGGAGAACTAGAAGCTTCTGCCGATAACGTCATTGCGGAAACCACTCGAGGACAGGTCAGGGTTTGATTTTTTAATATTGTCTGCTGCTTGTTCTATCTCAAACATAACATTTCACCTTCCTTCCTCCCTTTTTTATTCCTATATATCAGGAATAGAAATGTTCTGTGAAGATTTTGAGGTTTATAAAGAAGCTATAGAGGGAAATGTGATTGCTAATTCTTTAGACATCAGTAAGAACCCAGTACTATAGAAGGAACTCTTAGGCTTCATTGGAGCTGCCCTTGGTATGCATACATCATGTTCATAGTTCATTATTCCTGGAAAACAATTCTTTATATATTATTATTATTATTATTTTATGTATGTGTTTATGCTGTGGGAAGAGGGACATGTGTGCCACTGCGTATCTGTGGAGTCAAAGGACAATTTTGTGGTGTTTCCCCTTCCACCTCTATGTACGTTTCAGGGATTGAATTCAGGTTACCAGGTTAGTATGACAACTATCTTTAATTCTTGAGCTATCTCGGCAGCCCTATTCTTCTTATTTTTAATGCTTAACTTTGCTGGGAGTGAGCTTCTCCCTTCATCCAGGGTCCAATAGTGAGATAGGAATATTGGCTAGTTTAAAAGTCTTACACATTCGAGATAAACCCTTAAAGAAGTCTGCTGGCTTTTCATCAGAGCTCTGATTACTGGTGGTAAGTAGCACCTGGACTCCGTATGGCTATCAAGACCATCAGACCGTGTTCCAGTACACGCTGCTGATCAAATCAACCACAGCCAGTACTTACCACTTCGCATGGCCACATTTCATGGCTTGATCATTGCGCTCATGAGCTGTTTTTCTTAGAGCGGCCTCTCTGACGCAGCACATAACTCCATGACAGCAAACATCACCCTGTTTTCCTCCTTTTCGTATTCTATCATTGTGAAACGTGTCTTGCATGCGTGCGCCCTGACTTGACACCGTTTAAGCGCACAGCAAATGGAAGCATAAAGGAACAAATAAGAAATGTACTCTGCAAATGTTGAAGCTAGGATTTGAGCCCAGACTGGTCCAGAAGCACGCTTCATTCTTCCTAATGGACAGTATAGGGATATGCCTGTGTTGTGTTCAGACAGAACCTTACCGCTGACTGCTGACCTGAGCCTGTCAAATGTGGGTGGTCACGAGGTTAACTTTTTTCTTCTGTATTTAGAACAATAACAATACAAAACAATAACAACAACAAGAAAAGACATTTGAAACAGTTTCAGGGTCAAGTTGGAAGCATGGTATAGAGCAGTGGTTTCAGTCTTCCTAATGCTGCGCCCCTTTAATACAGTTCCTAATGTGGTGACCCCCAACCGTAAAATTATTTTCATTACTGCTTCCTAAGTGTGATGTTGCCACTGTAAGGACTGTAATGTAAACATCTGTGTTTTCTGATGGTCCCAAGCAACCCCTGTGAAAGGGTCGTTCGACACAACTGCACAAAAGGGCGCAACCCATAGGTCGAGAGCTGTGGTATAGAGTTCTCCAGCCATTTGGGAGTAGCTAGTAGGACAGTTTCTCTCTCTTTAATACCTTGATACTTCCTTCAAGTAAGAACATTTTTCATAGAACCTCAATACAACCACCAAACCCAGGAAACGCATATGCACTATGGCATGTGCACACACACATTAAATAAGTAAATACATACAAGCAAAAACAGCAAACACATAAAAAAACCCCTCAGCTATAGGTACCAAAGCTATTTCTTTCCCTAGCTTTCTTAGGATTTAACATTATGCTCTGAGCTCAGTATACCCCAGTGATCTACCTTGGCCCCACCTAATAGCTTTTGAACCAACTTATTTGGGAGGGGAAAAAGATGTTTTTGTTTGTTTTGACTTTAGGCTTGGCTATACATTTCTAATCATAGAAATAATGCCATTACAGTCTGACCTGCTCACTACCGTGTGCTTCATAGCTTTCTTTTAAAGTGCTTTGTTCATCTTATCCAATGGTATCTGAAAGTATGAGCTTGATGAGTTAATGTTTTTCTAACAGTAAAGTAGCAAAATGCTAAAGCTAAGAAATTTGTCCATCTGCTCTCCAATATTCCCTCATGCTACCGTGGTCCACTGGTCTCTTCCTGAAGAGTTACTTCTTCCAGACCCCAGGACCCTTTGTGTCACTGACAGAGCCTGTCTCCCTCCTTAGGCAGGAACTATACTTGAGGACACAGTGCGATCTCTCAGCATGGCCTGGTGTGCTCAGAACTCCACCCTCGCTTTTGAAAAAGCCTTTCTGGCAGTGTCTGTGAAACTTCTTGAATATGTGGTCCAGAAGGCTCCTGAAATGGCAAGAAGGATGGCTAACTGCATGACGGGCATGATCAACGGGAACACAGCCATCCGAGAGTTCATCCTGGGGCAGGGAGGATGGGTGAGTTTTTGTTAAGGCCCCCACTTTGCTAGGCATGTGTGTTGTTTGGGTTTTTAACAAGTGAGACTCTTAATTATTAACCTTTCTGTAAGTGGTCATGGAAAAGGGAAACCAAAAGTTCAGCCTGTGAGGGTTGGACCATGCTGCCTGAAATGTTGACCACAGGCTGTAAAGCTAATCTCCACCATAGATAATCAGCTATAAAGTATATTGACGGTGAGTGCTCATTTCAGCCTGACCTTACTCTGCTTCCTGGTAAACTTCTGAGTCTGTGTTCCTTAACATCTTTAATATGTGTTGAGAAAATTTAGAATAATCTTATGTGTGTGTGTATTTCTTGTTTATTGTTTGTTTTAGGGGGGGAGAGAAAGGGAGAGAGAGAGAGAGAGAGAGAGAGAGAGAGAGAGAGAGAGAGAGAGAGAGAACGAGAACATAAAGTTGGGTGGGTAGGGATGAGGGAGGACCTGGGCTGAATTGGGGAAGTGGAAAACATGATAAAATGAGTTGTGTCAAAAAAGTTGTTTTTCAATAGAAAAAAATCCAACAGTTTGTTTCATCTATTGTAGACTTGCCCTATAATGGAATTCTATCTTTTTGTTTGTTTTTTTGTTTTTGTTTTTTCACATAGGATTTTTCTTGTAGCCATAACTGTCCTGGAGCTTGCTCTGTAGATCAGGCTGTCCTCAGACTTAGACCTGCATCTGCCTCCAAAGTGCTGGGATTAAAGGCATGTGCCACCACTATTTTTTTTTTTTTTTTTTTTTTTTTTTTTTTTGGTTTTTCGAGACAGGGTTTCTCTGTGGTTTTGGAGCCTGTCCTGGAACTAGCTCTTGTAGACCAGGCTGGTCTCGAACTCACAGAGATCTGCCTGCCTCTGCCTCCCAAGTGCTGGGATTAAAGGCGTGCGCCACCACCGCCCGGCTTGCCACCACTATTTTTAAAAGACATATGCCACCTTATTTTTTAAAAAATAGTGATAGATAGATAGATAGATAGATAGATAGATGATAGATAGATAGATAGATAGATAGATAGATAGATAGATAGATAGATAGACGGATGGACAGACAGACAGACAGACAGACAGACAGATAGACAGACAGACAGATTCTGGTTTCTCCTCTCCCACTCCTCCAAGATTTCTGCCCCTTCTCGTCCACCCTCTCAGATTCACATCCTTTCTTGTTTCTGCTCATTAGACAACAAACACTAAGCCTACATCCTAGTCACCTGTAGGGTTTCTGCTGTCATCGTAGAGCATCGTAGAGCACTTCTTCCCACTGCTGGGGTCAATAGAAGGTATAGGAAAAGATGTGGTCGTCCTTGGCAACATCTGCAGATCCTTCCCCAGAGTCTTAGTTCCGAAGGGCCGTCTTTTGTACTAAGATTCTCACTGTTCTTCCTAGGAAAACCTGGAGAGCTGAATAAGTGGGGTTGTTCGGACTCAACATCACATCCTCCGATGTTTGCCAATTAAAACATGCTTTCTTCAACTTACGTGTGCTGCATTTTTACTGATTGCTGACTTTGGGAGCAGACCAGTCCATCTACAGTGATGTTATACTTTCTGTTCTTACCTGAGTTGTAAGAAGGGTTTGTTGAAACAAAGACCTCCTGGCAGTAATTCAGTAATTTCTCTTTCTCTCTCTCTCTCTCTCTCTCTCTCTCTCTCTCTCTCTCTCTCTCTCTTTCTGTCTTTACAATAGTCTGTCTGCATGTTTGTCTGCAGGCCAGAAGAGGGCACCAGACCAGACCTCATTACAGATGATTGTGAGCCACCATGTGGTTGCTGGGAATTGAACTCAGGACCTTTGGAAGAGCAGGCAATGCTCTTAACCACTGAGCCATCTCTCCAGCCCCTGACAGTAATTTCTTACTAGTGAAATTTCAAGCCCCAAGGCAGAGCTTTGCTGGAGATAGTTTGAAGGAGGCAGCACATTATAAACTTTCCCTTCAGGTTTAGCCCTGTCTTTTGTTGAGAATTTTGTCTGCTAGTGATTTTGGAATCTAAAGGTCAGTTTTTAGTTAAAAATCTTATTTCTTCAAGTAAAAGGTTTTCATTCAGATCCATCTTAACTTTCGTGTTTATTTCACCTGAGCAGAATTTATTCAACCATTCTAGAGCCTTGAAGGCATAATTAGCAGCTTATTCATCTACAATCCTGCTGGAAATATCAAAGAGAGTTACTATGTTTTCATTGTCAGGATGTGGGAAGTGTTGGCCCACGTGGAGGACCACTGGTCTGCCCCAGCGTGGCTGATGCTAACTGCATACTGTAACAGGGCACCAGACCCAATTAGGCCTCCAAACTTTAGCACATCTGACTCCATGATGGAAGTACCATCCAGGCTATAAAATTCAGCACACAGACAGTATCATTGGCCAAAATAAAAACAAAGGTCTAATCCACCAAAGTCCATGGTTCTGGGAAAGTCTCTAAAGGTACTAACCTTGCTTTTTGTCTTCTGTAGTTCCATTTCTGACTAACTGCTCTTGTTAACTGGAGTGTACCAACCCAGAACATGGTTTTTGCACTTAAAATCTCACCCTGAGAAAGGCTTAGTGCTAAACTGGGATCCTGACCACCCAGTACACTCCCTGGCCCACTAATAAAGACTTTCTATTGGTTTAAACCCACTTTCAAGCAGTCTTCTCTGGTGGACATCCTACAACATTTCTGGAGGTTCCACAAAGATCCTCAGAGACCATATTTTAAGACACCAGGGGTCTCAGATCCCCTGGGAGCAGGGAAGAGTGCAGTGGCCAAGGAGCTCCTAGGGAGTGCACAATCTGAGTTCTAGGCCCTCAGGAGTCTCTTTGATTAATATCTGCCTCACACTTTAGAGGGGTCTGACACCTTCACCCCAAAAGGAAAGTCATCTGGTCTGTCACCTCTGAAGGTGAGTCTGGTTAAAGTGTCCTCTGGTTAGACACATAAGGTCGGACATGGCTGCTAACCCAGTATCCGTGATCTGGGTGAGATGTCACATGAATGTGTGGTGGCCACCCCTGGTTGTTTTTATTCTGCATCTTTCTGCATTTCTTTCTACATGTTTCTGTCAGCTTTGTTTCTGGTAATTGACCAATGCCTTTCTCTGATGTGAGATACCCCTCTGGCTTAAGGCTTGTTCCTCTTCTTGTTGGGGACCTGATTCGTTTTGGCTCTGCCAGGTCACCCCTCCTCCACATAACACACAAAAGCAACCCTGCCTGTCCCACTTGACTTCCAGCCTGTATGGAGTCAGGAGCAGCTCCTGCTTTCTAAGCTGAATGCTCCCTTAGGTATGCATCCCCCCCCCCCACTCCCCTGACTGCACTAAGCAGTCCCAGAGAAGGGGAAAGGGAACTCCCACTCCTTCCTCTTTTGTGAGTTTTGTCTGTTGTTTTTTTCAACCAGTGATCCATAGAATTAGAAAACTCAAAATCTTCCATTCAATGAAAAAAGTAGAAAAATTGCCTCCAGGCTGCTGGGGGTGGGGAAATCACTGCTGGACAATGCATCCTGGATAGAACAGATTTTTCCTTCTGTCCAACACTGACCAAGAAAACTTTGAACAATTTTCCCTAGTCTTTTTTAGAAAATTAAATACAGCCACAAAAAAGAACTTCTTCGTCACCCAGCAGGCCTCAGATATTAGAAAAAAGTTCTAAAAGTAAACAAAAGTTAAAGGTTCCATTTGCTGGAGGTAGCGCGAACAGTGTCTAGCAGCAGAGAACTGGTCAGGACAAGACCTTTTGCACACCACCATCACCTTCTTTGACAATGGGGTGCAGTTAGACTTATAGATACCCAACAACAGTTTGGTGTCTTGCCTTCTGTTGATAGGATATCACCTTGGGACTGAAGAGATGGCTCAGTGGTTAGGAGCACTGGTGTTCTACAGAAGACCCAGGTTCAATTCCCAGCACCCACATGGCAGCTCATACCTGTCTGTAACTCCAGTTCCAGGGGATCCAATACCCTCATATGTACATGCAGGCAAAACACCAATGTACATAAATAAAAATTTTTAAAAAAATAATAATAAAGGTTAAATAAAAGAAAGAATATCTCCTGCTGAAAGTCCTACCCACAATCAAAAGATACAGTTGGACTATCAGATTGACAGCAAAGATTTCCAGGACTATGGGCAGAGACTGACCCCCTAGGACTGGCCAAACACCGAGTGCCTATAATTGTTCAACTAATCAGTTCAGCTGCCCCCATACAGATTAAACAAAAAGGAAAATTGTAGTCAATGCTGCCTGACATAGAAAGACAGGCATCTTGGTGCCCTTCCAGCTACTTTGGAACACACCTCTTCTGTCTGTGAAGAAACCTGGGACCTCTGGTTCTCACGAGTCTGATTCTTTCAGAGGAACAGCTGTACACTGTCTTGGATCTGAAAGATGCATTCTTCAGCCTCCCACCGGCAGAGGTGAGTCAAGCCATCTTTGCTCTTAAAAGAGCAGACCCAGAGAGAGGTGACAGTGGACAATTTACATGCACCAGGTTGCCCCAAAGATTTAGAAATTCTCCAACCCTGTTAGATAAGGCGCTAAATGATGACTTCTGTCAGAGGCTTCCCAGGAAAATAGATCATAAAAAAGGCCTCTGGGGGACTGCTGCAAGAGTTACAAGATTCCAGCTAAGAAGGCCCAGCCTTGTTCATCAAAGGCTACCTATCTTGGCTACCAGCTGAGAGTAGGATTGCCACCATCCTTCAGACCCCCAACTGCAGACATAAGAAGCAGATCTGAGAGTTCCTAGGTGTAGCTAGGTATTGCTGCATCTGGATACCAGAGTTTGCAGAATAGTGAAGCCTCTATAGAGACCAGTGCAAAGCAGGGCACTGAACCCCTCCTCTGGACTGAGGCTAAACAAAAGGCATTTGAGGCTTTGAAAACATCCCTGACTTCAGCTTCAGTCCTAGCACCTCCATATGCCTCAAAACCTTTTCATCTGTTTGTCCAGCAAAGAAAAGACGTTACAAAAGTGGTTTTGACTCAAACTTTGGGGTTCTGGAAACATCCTGTGGCATAGCTGTCCAAATAATTGGAGCCTGTAGCCGCAGGATGTCACACCTATCTAAGAGCTGTGGGGATGACTGCTACGCTAATGAAAAAACAAACAAGTTAACTCTGGGTCACCTTAGACTCATAGACCCCATGCCATTGAGGCCCTTCCTCTGAGGAACACCAGAACACTGGCTGGGAAATGCTTGTGTGACCCAGTGCCAGGTCCTATTCCTGGCTTGCCCATGAGCCCAGTTTGAGAAAGCAAGCACAGTCAACCCTGCTATCCTCCTGTCTGATAATGATCTGCAAGTGCTCATCCCTGACTGTCATGAGGTGAGAGATGAAATCAGATACATGGGAGGCTACGGTAGTTACCTTAACTGAAACCAGGCACCTCAGCCGAGAGCGCAGAAGATAGCTCTGATCCAGGCTCTCACACATGCGCGCGCGCGCACACACACACACACACACACACGCACAGGCACCATGCTACTGAGCACGTCCACAGTATGATCAATAGGGAAAGAGGGCTTCTTGCCAATGGGGAAAGGACATCAAAAACAAAGAGAAACTCTTGGCCCTCCTGGAGGCTGTTTGGCTTCACTCACAAATTGCTATCCTCCACTGGTCCACTTCAAGGACCTTGTGGCAAGAGGTAATAGGCTAGCTGATGTGCTGACTGACGAAGGCCCTAAGGCCAGTGGAGCCTATTGATATTCTGATGACATACCCAGAGACTCCCTGGTACGAAATGGACAGCTCAAAATTCTGATGACATACCCAGAGACTCCCTGGTAGTAAATGGACAGCTCAAACCCACAGGTTGGTGGAGGACACTGGAGGGAAAGCTCATTCTCCCAGAAACAACCGGCAGGACTCTGGTAACTTCACCAGGCTACTCATCTGGGGTCCACAAAACTCCCTGAGTGGGCTCAGGCCAAGGTATATTATTACCTAGACAGGACAGCCTAGTGGAAGATATCTCACCCAGATGCCAGGTTTGTGCTCACGTGAATCCAAAGCAGAGTCCTTACCTAGGAAGGAGTTCAAATAAGAGAACAACACCCCAGTGAACTTTGGGAAAACTGACTTCATTGAGATCTGGCCTTCCAGGTGAGGATAAAAGTACTTTCTAGTTTTTATAAATGTCTTTTCTAGATGGGTAGAAGCATTTCCCACTCAGACCGAAACTGCTCAAATAGTATTTTGGAAAGCAGAGGCAGGCAGATCTCTGAGAATTTGAGACCAGCCTGGTCTACAAAGTGAGTTCCAGGACAGTCAGAGATATTGCATCAGAGAAACTTTGTCTTGAAAGGAGGGAAGGAAGGAAGGAAGGAAGGAAGGAAGGAAGGAAGGAAGGAAGGAAGGAAGGAAGGAAGGAAGGAAGGAAGGAAGGGAAAAAAAGGAAAGGAAAGGAAGGAAGGAAGTGGAAAGAAAAAGTTCCTCCAGGACTCTCCCTAGCAATGGAGACAATAGCCTGGCTTTCATAGCCAAAACTCTTCAATTAACAGCTAAAGCTTTAGATATATATTGAAAACTTCATTGTGTTTATAGATCTCAGAATTCTAGGCAGGTACAAAGCAAAACATCTGAAGGGGCAAAACCAACTCGATTTAGTGCTAGGCCCCAAGGTGGATATCAGCAAAATGGGAAGTTCCCTAGACTGCAGCCCAGCAGCTTAAGGTGGATATCAGCAAAATGGGAAGTTCCCTAGACTGCAGCCCAGCTGCTTAAAGTAGATATCAGCAAAGCAAAGAGTTCCCTAGACTGCAGCCAATCAGAGAGTCACCCATACCCCTTAGGCCCCTAACTGTAGATTTATGGTTTTTTGTCTTTATAAACCCTGCCTAAGAAAGGTGGGGCACCTCTTCTGGCTCCCACTGTGTCAGGGTCACGTGAGACCAGTCCCCTACCATGATTTGTACTGTATGGTTAAACCTTGCTTTTGCATTTCAGTGAGTCTGTGTCTCTGGTGGTCTTCGTTGGGTCTCCATGACCTGGGCACAACACAACAACAAAAATAGGATGTTGAAAAAAAACTTGAACAAAACTCTCATTAGAGTACAGCAAAGAATAAATATACCTCCTTCCTGTGCTCTGCTTTGAGCCCCCTGCGCCCCATATAGGGAGAGATTTTGGTGTGGAAGTCCTTTTGTATATGTGTTGCTTTTATTGGTTAATGAATAAAGCTACTTTGGCCTATGACAGGACAGAATAGAGCTAGGCGGGAAAACTAAATTGGATGCTGGGAGAAAAAAAGGTGGGGTTGGAGAGACACCTTGTAGCTGCTGAAGGAGACAGAAGCCCTGGAACCTTACTGGTAAATCACGAGCCTTGTGGTAAAGCATAAAATAATAGGAATGGGTTAATTTAAGATGTAAGAGTTAGTTAATAAGAAGCCTAAGCGAATAGGTCAAGCAGTGTTATAATTAATAACAGTTCCTGTATAGTTATTTTGGGTCTGGGTGGCCAGGAATGAACAAGCAGCCTCTGTCTACAGAATTTATTCTATATGAGATTAGGTTTGAAGACCTCCCCCATTGCTTCCCAAGCTCAAACCAGCAGTTGGCAGAACCCTCTAAACATTCCTTTCTCAAGTCACTACAGGCACCCCAGTTCATTAGACTATCCAAGAAACTCGGTCCACCTCCAATTCCACCCCCAGTTTTCCCTGTTTGAGTCCAATGATACTAGGCCAAGTGGACAGCCGAAGGGGTGCTTGAACCAACTTGAAAAGGATTCTACACAGGGATTCTCCCTACTCATATGGCTATGAAGATATTTGGCATTATATCGTGAATCCACCACACCCAGGTCTTGTGGGCAATATTACACAGGCCCTACCTTGTATGGCAGCTAAACTTACAGGCCTGCTCATACCTGGCCACACAAAAGGTGGTCACATAGCCTTCCAGACAGGATGTGGTCATCCTAAAAGGATCAGGATATGCTAATATCATTTTGTTCCTTTCTTTGTAATTATGGAGATTGCCTGGGAAGAGGCGTTAATTCGGCCTACATAACAGAGTTGGCATATAGAGCAGGAAGATAGGAAGATGTGACAAAATGGGTATAGAAAGGTGTGGATGTGACCAGAGACATTTGCCTGGTTACCAAGAAAACAGAATGCTAATAAATTTCTCCCTCAGTTTATGTTTTGGTATAAAAGCTGTTTGGAGAATAAATGTGGGATAAAATTTCAGAATGTAAACTCAGGATTTCATGAGGGATCACTGAAAAATCTCCCTCCTGGTAAAATTATGTGAGTTGTGTCTTTAATCCCACACCTCCCTTTTGGTCCAGAGAAATAATTTATGGTCCGGGCTGGCCCTGGACTATGACATAATGGTGCCCAACGTGGGCTGATTGGTAACCCCCGAAAAATGCCAGAGAAGTGACCAGACATATGGAGGAGAACAGGAGGAACCCACAGGAGAAAATTGTACCATAGGTGGATACATGAGTAATGAGCTCAAAAATAGAGAATAAATTTAAGGAAGCATAAAATAAAGCAGGACATGACAAGGTCTAGAAAGCATAAGCCACAGACACTGCTGCCAAATGGACTGTGGACCTGACTATGGACCCATTAGGGTCAAGATTTCATCAGGCACCAGGTTCTTTCATACCCTGCCCCTCAACATTCTGAGGTTTGTGTTTGGTATGAATACAAGATTATGGTCTAACCCACACTACACTCAGGCCTGGACCTGGGAACTAAGACTGATACAGGTATTAGCTAGTGTGACGATAGACTAGCAACCCATATCCATCTTGACCTTTGTTCACTGATGCCTACTTTAAATGTCTGACTGTACAGAGAAAAATATGGGAATTTATATTTTGAGATAAGAATAGAGAATTTACAATTCTATACATGCCCTGTGACTGGCCTCCCAAGTTTCCAGGAACAAGGGAATTTCTATCACAAAAAATGGAGTTGTGAAATGGAGGAGCTTTCTGGAAAATTCTTTAAAAATGTTTCGTACCTTTGAGAAACAGGAAACCTGGGAAGTGAGACTCTATGCCACAGGAAGGACCCAGGGGATAGATTTACAAGAAATTGTTCCCCATCCAGGTCTCCAGACCTTGGGTCCAAAGTCCCACCTCGTGATGTTCAGGAAGCTGGGGGATCCTCATCCCTATTTTCCACTCTTGACAAAGTCCACCACTTAGTTACTAATAAACTGGCCAGAATTGCTCATTTTGTTTAGGCCCGTGACCCCCGTACTACATAGGGATAGGAAATAAAAAGACTGTCAGCCCATTGACAGACAAAACTCATTGTGACATGGGGGAGAAGAGCCCAAATTAACGTTAGAGGGCTGAAACTTATCTAATACCCCAAATCTTTCATCTAAACACTTCCCCTTATTCTCATGTCTGCTATTCTACCTTATGGTCAATGCATCTGTATCACACCAATATTACTGAGCCCCTGAGACTGATGGGCATGTACTAATGGTTTGACTAAATGTGCCTCTTCTGATGCTCTCCACACTAAGTAAACATGCTGATCAGGAGCCAAAGTTCCCATTTATAAAATAAAACAACAGTTCGATTCCCTTACAAAAATGGTCCTAAAAATTGGAGAGGCCCTTACTTCTCACGAGAGAAGGAAACTAAGTTTGGCTTTGAGGGAAAAAAAATTATTGCTTCTGTGCTAACCGATCAGGAGTAATTAGAGAAAATCTTGCCATGGTTGGGGGAAAACCTCAAAAAGAGAAAGAGACAAAGACATATATCAATATTTATAAAATCAAATAATTGATACCAGTCTCTATTCTCTTGCCCCCCCCCCCAGCTAGCTATTCTAATATCAGCACTGGCTGGGCTTTAATTCTCATTCTGGCTGGATTAACAGTAGGGCCCTGCACTTAAACTACATGGCTTCTTTAAAGCAGGATGAGTCCATGACCAATGGAGAAGGAAACAGAGACCCAGACCTTAGATGACCCCCAGATCTTAGCACAATTAACTCCATGATGAAGGTACCATTTAGGCCATAAAATTCAGCACATAGACAGTATAGCCTGCCAAAATGAAAACAAAGACCTAATTCATTAAAGTCCATGGTTCTGGGAAAGTCTCTAAACGTACTAACCTTTTTGGCTTTGGTAGTTCTGCTTTTGGCTAACTGTTCTTGCTAACCAGAGTATGTTGCTTTAGTTAGGGCTACTGTTGTGATGAAACACCATGACCAAACCAACTTAGGGGGGGAAAGGGTTTATTTCACTCACAGTTCCACATATAACAGTACATTATCAAAAGTAGTGGGGTCAGGAACCTGGAGGCAGGAACTGATGCAGAGACCATGGAGGGGTGCTGCTTCCTGACTTGTTTTCTATGGTTTGCTCAGCCTGCTTTCTTATAGAACCAAGGACCACCAGCCCAGGGATGGCACCACCCGCAGTAGATCAGCCTTCCCCTACTGATCACTATTTAAGAAAATGACTTACAGCCAGATTTTATGGAGGCATTTTCTCAGTTGAGGCTCCCTCCTCTCTGATGACTCTAACTTGTATCAAATTGACATAAAACTAGCCGGTGCATATGTCAGCCCAGAATATGGTTTGGGGGCTTAAAATATCACCTGAGAAAGGCTTGGTGCGACACCGGGATCCCGAATGTAAGTGCCAGTGCCTACTTACCAAGCCAGGGTCTCCTGATATGGTTGGTGAGAAATGAAGGCCAGGCTGGGATGGAAGGGTCTCAGCAAGACTGAGGCTGAGATAATTTTATTGCAAGCACTCATACTTCTTATGGCTTCATCAGAAACAGAATACAGTGGAGATTTCCAGGATCAATACAATTGTAGTTGCCAGAATACAGTGACATCTGAAAGCTATACAGGGTATATAAGATTAATGCCTAAGATTAATTATCCTGTCAAATCTCTATATACTTCACTGACTTTAAGGGGACACAGAGGAACACAGGCAGCCCGAACATTTCACTGCCTGAGGGAGTGCCTTGGTTTCTCAGGAACTGAAAGGCACACAGGAGTCACAGACTCTAGCCTGGGAAGCCTGTGGTGCATGCCTCTCAAGGCAGCTAGACAAGGCCATCTCCATGATTTCCTGCCCCGGACACCCAGTGTAGTTAGCAGCCTCCTACTAAAGACTTCCTTTTTTTTTGTTTGTTTGCTTTTTGTTTTTGTTTTTTTAAACAGAGGGTGTGTGTGTGTGTGTGTGTGT
This sequence comes from Chionomys nivalis, assembly GCF_950005125.1. Lineage (NCBI taxonomy): Eukaryota > Metazoa > Chordata > Mammalia > Rodentia > Cricetidae > Chionomys > Chionomys nivalis. The sequence continues at coordinate 18,244,894 of NC_080103.1, forward strand.
GTGTGTGTGTGTGTGTAGTGCTAGCTGTCCTGGCACTAGCTCTGTAGACCAGGCTGGCCTCAAACTCGCAGAGATCCAACTGCTTCTGACTTCCAAGTGCTGGAATTAAAGGCCTGCTCCACCACTGCCTGGCTTAATAAAGACTTTCTGTTGGCTTAAACCCATGCCCAAGCAGTCTTCTCTGGCAGATACCCTGCAACAAGACCAGGGAACTTTCTGAAGTATCATTTGTACACCACTCGTGAGCCTCAGCGAGTTGCTCATTGCCAGAACTCATTCTTAGAGACCGGTTTTCTTTTCTTTTTTTTTTTTTTTTAAAAGATTTATTTATTATGTATACAACATTCTGCCTCCATGTATGCTGACACACCAGAAGAGGGCGCCAGATCTCATTACAGATGGTTGTGACCCATCATGTGGTTGCTGGGAAGCGAACTCACGACCTGTGGAAGAGCAGCCAGTCCTCTTAACCACTGACCATCTCTCCAGCCCAAGAGACCGGTTTTCTAAGGGCAGCTAGGACCTTAGGACCTGACATTTCCGATTTCACAGGTGAGTCTGATACATACAGTGTGAGAAGGTCACTCTAGAACAGGAGATGATGCAGAACACACCACAGACTACATCTGGGCTGCTGTCTGCCTGTTTGATGTGTGTGGTAGGTGCCCTGAGTGTGTGCCCCTGGACACACAAGTGGAGGTTAGAGGTCTAGGTTGGGGACTTTTTCCTCCTCTCTGCCTTACTTTTTGAGACAGGATTTCTGACTCAATCTGAAGCTTGTGCCTTCATCTGGGTTGACTGGTCTGTGACCTTTAGGGATCTACCCAATCTTGGCCCCCACTGGTGGGGTTACAGGCACTTATGTCTATTGCCTGGTTCTTAGATGGTTCTTGGGATTTGAACTCAGGTCCTGTTCATTCACATCAAGCACCTTTACCTGCCGAACCATCTCTTCAACCCCTGCTTTCTGGTTTTGTAAATAAAGTTTTTCTGGAATGTAGCAAGACTCACTTGTTCATGGCTGTCTTCATACTGCAAGAGCAGAGTTGATTATCATTACAGCACATACCATATGGCCCATCAAATCTAAAATATTTGCTACCTGGCCTTCTGTGGACACAGTTTGCTGATACCTGCTCTAAAGCAAAACTGAGCATTTAAAACTCTATCATAATGCTGACAATTTCTGTAAAACAGTAATAGATAGGGTTTAGGTTTAAAGATACTAAAGCCTTTAAATTTTTAAAAAATTATATTTATTTATGGGGTATGGACACACGCTGTGGCACCCACGTGGAAGCCAAGGGCAAGTTGTGCAGGAGTGGGTTCTCTCTACCTTGTGAGTGCCAAGGGCTTGAACTCGGGGGGTCAGGCCTGGAGGGAAGGCCAGCACCTCTGTCCACTGATCTTTCTCACACTTAGCTCCTTTTTTCAAGACTTAGTTTTGGAGAGTTTCTCGTACAGTCCCTGCCTTCTAGGAAGTCATTCGTCAATCAGAAATCTTCCCTGCGCAGCTGATAGTGTGTATTTTACCAGTCTTACAAGTAATAGAGATGTGATCAAAGCTTATGTTTTCCATAATTTGTGTATCTCAGTGTCCTTGATAATCTATGAAATTAGAAGACAGTGATCAAGGTGGAGTCTAAAAAGCACACTTACCTTTTACCAGGAAGTAAAGCACTCGTGGCTTGGCTGAAGCTGAACAGGGCTGACCACTTCCTCTATTGGCTAGCCTTCTGTAGAGAGAAGTGTGTGGTGCCGGGAGTGTATTGTTACTTTACAAAACGATGCTGATCTCCTGTATCCCTAGACAAATCACAATAGGTGAATAATCCAGAAATGAGATTTCTTGTTACTCTCTAGTAGCAGTTAGCTCTTGTGCTAATATTTAAGATGGTGGATGTGATCCTCTGCCCCTTACATTGCTCCAGAGTCAAGATGGGCAACTTTATGATATTTTTTACCCCTTAGGTAGAAATCATTCAGACTGCCCTGATTTGAACAATTTGGATTCACTCTAGGTTGATGAAGTGATATTGGACAAATGACCCAATTCCTCTGTGCTTTGGTTTCTACTTCTCTAAAATAGATTATTAGGAGTCACAGGATTATTGAAAAATAAATTTAACAATACACTTTGGAAAGGGCTTAACCTACTGCCTGGAATGTTTTAAGAGCTATGTACAATTGAAAACTCATGTGGGTTGGAGTTAGTTCCTAGGGGTTTAGCTTGATGTTTTTCTTAAGTCTGTCCCTTATAGATGCAAATACATACATTGAGGAAAGGGAATTCCTAAATATGACTTATGCCCACTCTTCATATCCACGAACTCTGGCCTTGAACTCCCTGTGCAGCCCAGGCTGGCCTGGAACTCGTGATCCTTCTGCTTCAGGAACCCCAGTGTTGTGAGCAACATGGATTCACCGAGCTAGCCAGCTTCTGAACTTTCTCCTAGATACTTTTGTTTCTATGACTTTCGTGATTCTTACCATGAGTACTCAAGTCATAGCCCTGCTTGTGAGAGAATTCTTAACTTCTGTAGCTGCTGTACCTGTGCCCAGCATCCCTCTTTCTTCTTTGGCATGTATGAGGAAAGTATAAATATTTATTGAATGAATAAGTGATTGAGGTGAGACTTCACATTCAAACATCTTTAAACCAAGCCACACGAACTCTACTTAAGAGAGAAGGGTAAATTGCTTCAACTACAAGGACTTACCAGCTGACCTCGGCCTATTGGTATTCTGAAACCAAAGGCAAAGTGTGGCTCTCTGTGGAGTCTGCGGGGGAGGGTGATGGACAGCGGAGAGTCTGCAGTAGTAACTGAACAGCTCGGTGGAGTCTCAGAACATTGTAGAAACAAGAAACAGGTTCAGGGTTTTTCCCACCATGGATGACGTGAAACACATGGCTAGCGGCACAAGCTTTCTCTGAGAGAGTTTAGAAGGCTCTTCTGCATCTGTTTGTAAGTCTGTCCCCGAAACTAAAAGGTGGTCTTCATGTCCACTGTGGCCTTTTTTGAGCCAGACTCTGAACTTCAGCAGGGGCATGGTTCCCTCAGCAACAGTAGCTCTGCAGCTTGGGCAGCGGCTCTCAGTGAGGAACTTAGTGTTTGCTTGGTTCCCTACAGAAAGGCCCGTCTTCTGGCACAGTGAAAATGCCTTCCAAAAAGTAGAAGTTTAGACTGTGCCAGGAAACAGAGCTGGGGCACTGGTGCCATAGATACCCACGTGAAGTGGATGTCTCACCAGGTAATAGAACACACGTTATCGCCCAGACTTGCAGGTATTCTCAAAACCATGTCAAATGCTGAGGCTCACAAATGATAGAAGATGGGGTCCTCGCCTTTGAGAAACTAGAAGCACGGGGCTGGTTTTATGGGTTCTCTTAGGAATAAGAACTGTGATGAAACTCAGAAAACCGATGTAGTGTAATTATATTACAGGGATTCGGACTCAGAAGACGGTGGTGAGATGGCGCAGGAGAGTTTTGAAGAAAAAGTAGGTGTGGCGGATTAATTTTTGTTGGTGAAAACTGGTCTACGGGTAAAAACAACAAAACGGTGGTGGTGGAATGGAACTGTCTGTGGTGATGTGGTTGGGTAGTGTTGGGTGAGGCCGGTCGATGAAGCGGGCAGCAGATACTGACACGCTAGGCAATCTAGATCTGCTCCCACAGCCTGCTAGTTACTGTCATTCTTTAATAACGACTGTGCAGCCGGGCGGTGGTGGCGCACGCCTTTAATCCCAGCACTTGGGAGGCAGAGGCAGGTGAATCTCTATGAGTTCGAGACCAGCCTGGTCTACAAGAGCTAGTTCCAGGACAGGCTCCAAAGCCACAGAGAAACCCTGTCTTGAAAAACCAAAAAAAAAAAAAGAAAAAAAGAAAAAAAAATAACGACTGTGCATATGTGGTACATGTACATGCATTCATGCTTGTGTACATGAGAGTACTCATGTATTCGTGCTTGGGACACGAGTATTCATGCTTGTGCACACATTCACATATGTATTCGTGCTTGTGTACACGAGGGTATTCATGTTCGGGACATGAGTACACAAGTATTCATGCCTGGGTACACATTCACACATGTATTTGTGCTTGGGTACACGAGGGTATTCATGTATTCATGTTCTGGACACGAGTACCCGAGTATTCATGCTTGGGTACACATTCTCACATGTATCCGTGCTTGTGTACGCGAGTGCGCAGAAGCTGACCTCAGGCATACTCCTCTGCCACCTTCCACCCATCCTTTGAGACAGGGTTTCTCACTGAACCTAGAGCGCACCAACTCAGCTAGACTTGATGGCAGGTGGGTACCGGGATCCATTTGTCTGTTCTGCCTCCCCAGTGCTGGGATTACAGGCGCCGGACCCAGCATCCATTTTATGTGGGTGCTGGAGATCCAAACACAGCTCCTTGAGCCTGTGCAGCAAGCACTCTGCCAGCACAGCGAGTCATCCCCCACCATGGACTCTGGTTGTGCAGCATTAAAACAACATTTAAATCCTCTCAGTCCGGCATACTGCTAGGTGCTAGAATGAGAGCTATATATAGGTAAGAAGATCGTCTAAGAGTTCATTAGTGCAAGACAACAGGTGTGAAACTGGGAATGCTGGTTAACATGGGAATAAAGAGGTATTAAGGAGCTGGGTGATGGTAGTGCACACCTTTAATCCCAGCACTCGGGAGGCAGAGGCAGGCGGATCTCTGTGAGTTCGAGGTCAGTCTGGTCTACAAAGTGAGTTCCAGGACAGCTGGAGCTGTTATACAGAGAAACCCTGTCTTGGGGGGTGGGGGAGGGCCTTGAGGAGAAAGGAGAATTGGACATGTGGCCAAAGCATGCTTACTGAGGACGGTGTAACACAGCACAGTCCACATTCGGATGGCCAAAGCATGCTTACTAAGGACGGTATAACACAGCACAGTCCACCCTGAGTCCCTGGCCCAGGGAAAGACATGAAGAGTAAAATGAAAGCTGAAACTGAATGGGAGTTTTCCAAGGTAAATTCATGACCACACAGAGAGAGGGCTGCTCTGAGAAGCTGGAGTACTTGCTTTTTTTTTTCGTCCTTCTTGTCTTTTCTTCTCTGTGTAGCTCTGGCTGTCCTGCAACTTGCTCTGTAGACCAGACAGGCCTCAACCTCAGAGATCCGCCTGCCTCCCGAGTGCTGGGATTAAAGGTGTGTGTCACCACTACCTGGCTGTACTTGGTTTTCCTACAGACTGTTTTATCCTGTCCAAATTATCATGCCCGAGAGGCACGTGAGTGTGTATGTGTGTTTGTGTGTGTGTGTCTCTCGTGTGTGTGTGTGTGTGTGTGTAACGCACTTCCTAATCTCCATGGCACTGTTTTTCCTTTAAACCGGCAGATTCCTCTCTTTGAACAGGTGATTGTCAGGCGAGTTTCTGTGTTGTCCTCTTTCTTTGAAGACAAGAGGTGGGGGAGGGTAGAGGGGCAGTGGTGAGCTGTAACCCCTCCCTTCTCCAGGTGCTCACCTACTAACCCCAAGCCTCTAGATGGTTTTCACTGTGCCTGTGAGTCTTTTACTGCAGGGAATTGTTCTGATCACTTAGGTTCATGACACGCTGCTTTAAGTATTTTGCAGCAAATTCATCAACTCTTTTAGGTACGTGCTGACCTTTAATGTGTGACCTTGGCTCCCTGCTCCAGCTCTTAATCTTCCTACAGAGCAGAAGGAAATCAACACTGCTTTCATCCAGCAGCCACCATGCCCTCCTGCCGTTCAGTATCGCTAAAAGTGTGGAAATTAAGTAGATTTGTTCAAATTAAGCAAGTTTTTTTTGTCTGCTCCTTCAGTTTGCTTTCTGCTTGCTTGAGTGGTCTCGTCAGGAAATGGCTTATAGTTGAGTGGGGTTTTGAGGTTTCATTTGCTCACCAAGTTTCTTTAATACCTTTAGATTTTACAGTAGAACGAACTTTTGAGAATTGATGCATACTTTAAAAAAATTATGTGCTTTTACAACCGGTCATAGGATGCCCAGCTCCATGGCTACATCTTCAACACAACTCTTGCACCTAAGGTTCAGGGACCACGGTGGATGAAGGGGCAGAAAGATTGTAAGAGCCAGAACCAGCAAATCTACCATTAGACTGTGTATCCCAGGAATGGCAGGGAAGCTGTACCTATGATACCTCAACAATGTGGCTGCCTAAACAAGACTTAAACAACACCAATGGACCTACTAACATGGAAGGGTGAAATATCACGAGGCCCCATTCCTAGACAAGAGCTACAGGCGACTGAGGAATGGTGAGGGCCTGAGCAGTAGCCGCCCCTCTGAGGGAAACTCTCCTAATCAGTAGTCAGCCAATACCAAGTGGTCAGCTCTGACATCATGTACATACAAGAAACAGTAAATGGACTCTGTGTGTGTGTGAGTGTGTGTGTCTGAGTGTGTATGTGTGTGTGAGTGTGTGTGTATGTATGTGTGTGTGAGTGTGTATGTGTGTGGGTGTATGTGTGTGAGTGTGTATGTGTGTGTGTGTGTGCGCGCCACCCACATGCGTGCACAGGGACCCAGAGGCTTCAGATCCCCTTCGGAGCTGGAGTTACAGGTAGTTGTGAAGCGACTGCCGTGAGTCTGGGAGCCGAACTCTGCTCACCGCTAGCCATCTCTCCAGTCCAGTTCCTCATTTATTTCTAGCTCCTTCCCTAGGAAGAGATTAAAAAGTCAGTAAGATTAATATCTTACTAATTTAATTACCTCTGTATTAATAGCTCTGTATTTGAGGAAAATAGATATAAGTATTATTAGATATTTTCCCAGCTAAATATTTATATTTTAGGGATTTAGAGTAAGAGAAAAACCGTGGTGAGATGGAATTAGGGTGAGGTGGAATTCCTTACAAGTAAGTAGACAAGTTAACAAAGCTTTTATTTTGATGAAGTGAGGGCCTTCTAAAGGAACAAAGACATTTTGAAACTTTTTCTCTTACTGACCCAAATACATAAGACCATTTTCCTTTTAGAACTTTGTTTTGTTTCTGTGCACTAAATGATTTTAAGCGATATTCATGTCTCCCTGTTTAGTTCTGGGATGCGTGAGGCAGGTCTTGCACCATATTCTGGCTCCCTTATGTGGCAAACGGAATCCCTAACCCCCTGCTTTGCACTTTGTGGGTAGTAGGTAACTCCGTTGAACAAATTATTGAATTTTGTTGTGATTTTATCCTAATTAAAGTAATATAATTCAGAACATCCTTATTTCTTTTTTTATTAATTAATTTATTTAATTATTAAAGATTTCTGCCTCTTCCCCACTACCACCTCCCAATCCCTCCCCCTCCCCCAATCAAGTCTTCCTTCCTCCTCAGCTCAAAGAGCAAGCAAGTTTCTCTGCCCTGTGGGAGGTCCAAGGACCACCCACCTCCATCCAGGTCTATTAAGGTGAGCATCCAAACTACCTGGGCTCCCACAAAGCCATTACGTGCAATAGGATCAAGAACCCATTGCCATTGTTCTTCAGTTCTCAGTAGTCCTCATTGTCCATTATGTTCAGCGAGACCGGTTTTGTCCCATGCTTTTTCAGACCCCAGCCAGCTGGCCTTGGTGAGTTCCCAATAGAACATCCCCATTGCCTCAGTGTGTGGGTGCACCCCTCGCAGTCCTGAGTTCCTTGCTCGTGCTCACTCTCCTTCTGCTCCTCCTTTGGATCGTGAGACTTCAGTCCAGTGCTCCAATGTTGGTCTCTGTCTCTGTCTTCTTTCATCGCCTGATGAAGGTTAATATTCAGGGGGATGCTTATATGTTTTTCTTTGGGTTCACCTTCTTATTTAGCTTCTCTAGAATCACGAATTATAGTCTCAATGTCCTTTATTTATGGCTAGAAACCAAATATGAGTGAGTACATCCCATGTTCCTCTTTTTGGGTCTGGCTTACCTCACTCAGGATAGTGTTTTCTATTTCCATCCATTTGTATGCAAAATTCAAGAAGTCATTGTTTTTTACTGCTGAGTAGTACTCTAATATGTATATATTCCATACTTTCTTCATCCATTCTTCCATTGAAGGACATCTAGGTTGTTTCCAGGTTCTGGCTATTACAAACAATGCTGCTATGAACATAGTTGAGCATATACTTTTGTTGTATGTTTGGGCATCTCTTGGGTATATTCCCAATAGTGGTATTGCTGGGTTGAGAGGTAGGTTGAACCCGACTTTCCTGAGAAACCGCCACACTGCTTTCCAAAGTGGTTGCACAAGTTTGCATTCCCACCAGCAATGGATGAGTGTGCCCCTTTCTCCACAACCTCTCCAGCAGAGGCTATCATTGGTGTTTTTGATTTTAGCCATTCTGACCGGTGTAAGATGGTATCTTAATGTTGTCTTGATTTGCATTTCTCTGATTGCTAAGGAAGTTGAGCACGATCTTAAGTGTCTTTTGGCCATTTGAACTTCTTCTGTTGAAAAGTCTCTGTTCAGCTCAGTGCCCCATTTTATAATTGTTGTAATATGTGCAGCAGGGCTGATTCCCACCACCACCCGGCTAGCTTTACCCGAAATAATTACACGGAAACTGTATTTTTTTGATCACTGCCTGGCCCATTAGTTTTAGCCTCTTATTGGCTAGCTTTTACATATTGATCTAACCCATTTCTAATATTCTATGTAGCACCATGAGCTGGCTTACCAGGGACGATCTTAACCTGCGTCTGTCTGGAGTGGGAGAATCATGGCGACTCCTGACTCGGCTTCTTTCCCCCAGCATTCTGTCTGTTTACTCCACCCACCTAAGGGCTGGCCTATAAATGGGCCAAGGCAGTTTCTTTATTATTTAACCAATGACCTTCCTCCATCATTTCCCCTTTTTCTGTTTAAACAAAAAAGAAAGGCTTTTATTTTAACATAGTAAGATTACATATAGCAAAACAGTTATCAAGCAAGAATTACAGTTACAATATTTATATCTATTTTATCTTTTATCATAACTAAGGAAAAATATAACTAACCATTCTTTAACTCCATCAAAGACTCCAGAAGGATATAATATTACCTAAGCAAACAAGAAGTAAGATACTTCAAACTCTAGAAATGACAGAGACATCTCGCTGCCTGGGCAGTCACCCAAAGTTTTTTTGTACCATTGTGGCATCCATCTTTAGCCTTCAGGCCCATAGTTTTTAGCAGACATTTTCATTAAGCAGGAAATTCCAAAGACAGTTTAGTCACTATCTGCTGTGTCCTGTAGAATGTCTCACAGACTCTTTCATGAGTCAGGAACCCCAAAAGACCATTTCACCTTTAGGCAAGTTTAGTAGTCCTCTCTCTGAGGGTTTTCTGTGTCCAGTTTATGTAACAGTCCAGGCAAGAGCAGTTTCTTGCCCATATGGCTATCAAACTCCATAAGGAGCCTCTTCGATGCCCATCTTCCTCTTGAAGTAGATTGGTGCTGTCAGGAGCAGATGTGTCTCATTTTTATAAAAAACCCTAAGTTATTAAAACATTAAATGCCATATTTTGTAGTCTTTGAAAGATATGAAGAATGCCTATCTAGCTGAAATATATCTATGCACATCTAGAAAATCTAACTAACATGACTAAAAGCTTGACAATTATTGATGATTATCCATTAACAACCTATATTTATTACATTTTTAAATGAACTATACAATCACAATACCTTAATCAAGATTAGAAATACATATACATATAACAAAATTGACCTTAAAATTATACCAATGTAAATTATTCATATCTATATCATATCCCCCTTTAAATGTAAAAGAACATTTATAAACAATATTTGGGAACATGGGCGCAGTGGGTTCGGGCCCCACATTGGGCGCCACTCTGTTGTAATATGTGCAACAGGGCTGATTCCCACCACCACCCGGCTAGCTTTACCCAAAATAATTACACAAAAACTGTATTTTTTTGATCACTGCCTGGCCCATTAGTTTTAGCTTCTTATTGGCTAGCTTTTACATATTGATCTAACCCATTTCTAATATTCTATGTAACACCATGAGCTGGCTTATCAGGGACGATCTTAACCTGCATCTGTCTGGAGTGGGAGAATCATGGCGACTCCTGACTCGGCTTCTTTCCCCCAGCATTCTGTCTGTTTACTCCACCCACCTAAGGGCTGGCCTATAAATGGGCCAAGGCAGTTTCTTTATTATTTAACCAATGACCTTCCTCCATCATATAATTGGATTGATTAACCTTTTACGGTCTAATTTCTTGAGTTCTTTGTATATTTTGGATATCAGACCTTTGTCAGTTGCGGGGTTGGTGAAGATCTTCTCCCAGTCAGTGGGTTGCCTTTCTGTCTTAGTGACAGTGTCCTTTGCTTTACAGAAGCTTCTCAGTCTCAGGAGGTCCCATTTATTCAATGATGTCCTTAGTGTTTGTGCTGCTGGGGTTATACAGAGGAAGTGTTCTCCTGTGCCCATGTGTTGTAGAGTACTTCCCACTTTCTCTTCTATCAGGTTCAGTGTGTTTGGACTGATATTGAGGTCTTTAATCCATTTGGACTTGAGTTTTGTGCATGGTGATAGATATGGATCTATTTTCATTCTTCTACAGATTGACTTCCAGTTTTGCCAGCACAATTTGTTGAAGATGCTCTCTTTTTTCCATTGTATATTTTTAGCTCCTTTATCGAAAATCAGGTGTTCATAGGTTTGTGGGCTAAAGTCAGGGTCTTCTATTCTATTCCATTGGTCGACTTCTCTGTTTTTATGCCAGTACCAAGCAGTTTTCAGTACTGTAGCTCTGTAATAGAGTTTGAAGTCAGGGATGGTAATGCCTCCAGACGATCCTTTATTGTATAAGATTGTTTTGGCTATCCTGGGTTTTTTGTTTTTCCATATAAAGTTGATTATTGTCTTCTCCAGATCTGTGAAGAATTTTGATGGGATTTTGATGGGGATTGCGTTGAATCTATAGATTGCTTTTGGTAGAATTGCCATTTTTACTATGTTGATCCTCCCAATCCAAGAGCAAGGGAGGTCCTTCCATTTTCTGGTGTCCTCTTCAATTTCTTTCTTCAAAGACTTAAAGTTCTTGCCAAATAGATCTTTCACTTCCTTGGTCAGAGTTACCCCAAGGTATTTTATGCTATTTGTGGCTATCGTGAAAGGTGATGCTTCTCTGATTTCCCTCTCTGCTTCCTTATCCTTAGTGTATAGGAAGGCAACTGATTTTTTGGAGTTGATTTTGTAACCTGCCACATTCCCAAAGGTGTTTATCAGCTGTAGGAGTTCTTTGGTAGAGTTTTTGGGGTCGCTTATGTATACTATCATATCATCTGCAAATAATGAAAGCTTAACTTCTTCCTTTCCAATATGGATCCCCTTGATCCCCTTATGTTGTCTTATTGCTATTGCTAGAACTTCAAGCACTATATTGAAGAGGTATGGAGAGAGTGGACATCCTTGTCGTGTTCCTGATTTTAGTGGGATGGCTTTGAGTTTTTCTCCATTTAATTTAATGTTAGCTGTCGGCTTGCTGTAAATAGCTTTTATTATATTTAGGTATGACCCTTGTATCCCTAATCTCTCCAAGACCTTTATCATAAAGGAGTGTTGAATTTTGTCGAATGCTTTTTCAGCATCTAATGAAATGATCATATGGTTTTTTTCTTTCAGTTTATTTATATGGTTGATTACATTGATAGATTTGCGTATGTTGAACCAGCCCTGCATCTCTGGAATGAAGCCTACTTGATCATAATGGATAACTTTTCTAATGTGTTCTTGGATTCGGTTTGCCAGTATTTTATTGAGAATTTTTGCATCGATGTTCATGAGTGAGATAGGCCTGTAATTCTCTTTCTTGGTTGGGTCTTTGTGTGGTTTTGGTATCAGGGTAACTGTAGCTTCATAAAAGGAATTTGGCAATGACTCTTCTGTTTCTATATTGTGAAATACATTAAGAAGTATAGGTATTAGCTCTTCTTGGAAGTTCTGGTAGAATTCTGCATTGAAACCATCTGGTCCTGGGCTTTTTTTGGAAGGGAGATTTTTGATAACTGTTTCTAATTCTTCGCGACTAACAGGTCTATTTAGATCGTTCACCTGGTCTTGGTTTAGGTTTGGTATATGGTGCTTATCTAAAAAAGTGTCCATTTCTTTTGCATTTTCCAGTTTTGTGGCATACAGGCTTTTGTAGTAAGATCTAATGATTCTCTGAATTTCCTCTGTGTCTGTGGTTATGTCCACCTTTTCATTTCTGATCTTATTTATTTGTGTGTTCTCTCTCTGTCGTTTAATTAGTTTGGATAGGGGTTTGTCAATCTTGTTGATTTTCTCCAAGAACCAACTTTTTGTTTCATTGATTCTTTGGACTGTTTTCTGTGTTTCTATTTTGTTGATTTCTGCCCTCAGTTTGATTATTTCCAGTCTTCTACTCCTCCTGGGCACGTCTGCTTCTTTTTTTTCTAGAGCTTTCAGGTGTGCTGTTAAGTCCCCAATGCATGCTTTCTCCGTTTTCTTTAAGTGGGCACTTAGTGCTATGAACTTTCCTCTTAGCACTGCTTTCAATGTGTCCCATAGGTTTGAGTATGTTGTCTCTTTGTTTTCATTAAATTCAAGGAAGACTTTAATTTCTTTCTTAATTTCTTCCTTGACCCAGGTGTGGTTCAGTAGTTGACTGTTCAGTTTCCATGAGTTTGTCAGCTTTCTGGGGGTAGCATTGTTGGTGGCTTCTAACTTTAATCCGTGGTGATCTGATAAGACACAGGTGGACACTGATATTTTTTTGTATCTGTGGAGGTTTCCTTTGTTTCCAAGTATGTGGTCAATTTTCGAGAAGGTTCCATGAGCTGCAGAGAAGAAGGTGTATTCTTTCCTATTTGGGTGGAGTGTTCTATAGATGTCTGTTAAGTCCATTTGATTCATTACCTCCAACAATTCTCTTAATTCTCTATTAGTTTTCTGTCTGATTGACCTGTCCATTGGTGAGAGAGGTGTGTTGAAGTCTCCTACTACTAGTGTGTGTGATTTGATGTCTGCCTTGAGTTTTAGCAATATTTCTTTTACATAAGTGGGTGCTTTTATATTAGGGGCATAGATATTCAGGATTGAGACTTCATCCTGCTGAATCATTCCTGTTATGAGTATAAAGTGTCCCTCTCGATCTCTTCTGATTGATTTTAGTTTGAAGTCAGTTTTGTTAGAAATTAGTATGGCCACACCTGCTTTTTTCTTAGGACCATTTGCTTGAAAAACCTTTTCCCAACCCTTTACTCTGAGTAGATGCCAGTCTTTGTGGTTGAGATGAGTTTCTTGCAAACAGCAGACTGTTGGATCCTGTTTTCGTATCCAATCTCTTAGCCTGTGCCTTTTTATTGGTGAATTGAGGCCATTAATATTAAGTGATATTAATGACCAGTGGTTGTTAACTCCGGTTATTCTTACTGCTTTTGGTAGAAGAGTTTGTGTGTCTCCCTTCTTTGAGTTGTGCTGTTGAAGGGTCGCTAGATGCCTGGGTTATTGTAGGCAGTGTTGGCAATGTTGGATTCCTTGGGTTGTGATTTTCCTTCTATTACTTTCTGTAGGGCTGGATTTGTGGCAACGTATTGTTTAAATTTGTTCTTATCCTGGAATGTCTTGTTTTCTCCATTGATAGTGAACGATAGCTTGGCTGGGTATAGTAGTTTGGGTTTGCATCCATGATCTCTTAGTTTCTGTAGTACCTCTATCCAGGACCTTCTGGCTTTCATGGTTTCCATAGAGAAGTCAGGTGTAAGTCTGATCGGTTTACCTTTATAAGTTACTTGGCCTTTTTCCTTTGCAGCTTTTAATATTCTTTCTTTAATCTGTATATTTTGTGTTTTGATTATTATATGGCGAGGGGACTTTTTTTTTGATCCAGTCTGTTTGGTGTTCTGTATGCTTCTTGAATATTCAAAGGAATATCTTTCTTTATGTTGGGGAAGTTTTCTTCCATAATTTTGTTAAAATGTTTTCTGGACCTTTGAGCTGTGACTCTTCTCCTTCTTCTATCCCTATTATTCTTAGGTTTGGTCTTTTTATTGTGTCCCATATTTCCTGAATGTTTTGTGATGAGAATTTGTTGGTTTTGGTGTTTTCTTTGATCAGTCCATTTATTTTCTCTATGGTGTCTTCAGAATCTGAGATTCTTTCTTCTATCTCTTGTATTCTATTGATTATGCTTGTTTCTGTAGTCTCTGCTCGTTGACCTATATTTGCCATATCCAGCTGGTCCTCAGTTTGTGTTTTCTTCCTTGCTTCCATTTCAGTTTTCAATTCTTGGACTGTTTCCATTACTTGTTTGATCGTTTTTTTCTTGGCTTCCCAGGGTATCATTTACGTATTTACTCATTTCTTCAAACTTTTTGTTATACTTCTCATCCATTTCTATGAGGGCGTTTTTTACATGTTGTTTAAGGGACTCTATTGCTTTCAAAAAGTCAGTTTTTTCCTCTTATCCTGTGTTAGGGTGTTCAAGTTCTTGTGTTGTAAGATCATTGGGTTCTGGTGTTTTCATGTTGTTTTCAGATTGTTGGGTGAATTCTTGCCTTGGCGTCTGCCCATCTCCTCTTACTGATGCTATCTATTGGGTTTGATTTAATTGTAGCGGGGCAATCTGCTCTCAGTGCGGGCTTCACTGTTTCTTGCCCGCACTATCCTGCATCCAGTGCCTCCGCCGCCCGGGCCTGCCTGCGTGCCGGTGCTTCCACCGCCTAGGCGTGCCTGCTGGTGCCTCTGCCACCAGGGCCTGCCTGCCAGTGCCTCCGCCGCCCGGAACTGTCTGTGCGCTGGTGCTTCCGCCGCCTAGGCCTGCCTGCCGGTGCCTCCGCCACCCGGGCCTGCCTGCCGGTGCCTCCGCCACCCGGGCCTGCCTGCGCGCCGGTGCCTCTGCCGCCCGGACTTGCCTGCCTGCCGGTGCTTCCGCCGCCTAGGCCTGCCTGCCAATGCCTCCGCCGCCCGGGCCTGCCTGCGCGCTGGTGCTTCCACCGCCTCGAACATCCTTATTTCTGTCATACCTAATTGATTCATTTTTATTTCTTTTATATTTCATTTTTAATTAGTATTTTGTTATTATACATAGTGATGGGGTTCACTGTGGTATTTTTATACCCATGCCATTATGCTTTGTTTTCACCCATTCATTTCCTTGCTGCCTTCTCCCATCCCCCATCTCCCCTTTTGTTTGTCTCCTCTCTGTCCCAAATAATCTTCTGTTCTTTTTTTGTGCCACATTATCCTCACTTTCCCACACTTTTAAAAGATTTCATCCTTTAGCACCGAAGATCCCAATATTCCAAGTCTCCCTGAGCAGAAAGACTCACGCTGGAGGATTCCGCATTCCTGACTTCTAGAGCCATAGCAAACAAGACAAAGCAGAGGGTACTGGTGCAAAAACAGACGCACAGACTGTGGAATAAACCAGAGGATCTCAACAGAGTCCCACACAGCCACCCGAGCTTTTACAAAGACCCCAGTATGCACACATTCACAGTGCTGGGAAAATGGGATCCCTACATGTAGAAAGATGAAACCAGACCCTTATCTCTCACCCTACACAAAAGTCAGCTCCAAATGAGTCGAAGGCCTTATGCTGTATTACCTGAGGGATTTCACACTCAGAGAGACAAATCCCACATGTTCACTGTCAGACACAGATCCCTGCTTTTAAAGTGTTACATGTGCATTTACGGGAGAGTGAGTGTGTGTAGAGAGAGAGAGCGAGTGTGTGTAGAGTGAGTGAGTGTGTGTAGAGTGAGTGTGTAAGTGAATGAGTATGTGTAGAATGAGTGAGTGTGTGTAGAGAGAGAGTGAGTGTGTGTAGAGTGAGTGAGTGTGTGTAGAGAGAGCGAGTGTGTGTAGAGTGAGTGTGTAAGTGAATGAGTATGTGTAGAATGAGTGAGTGTGTGTAGAGAGAGAGTGTGTGTGTAGAGTGAGTGAGTGTGTGTAGAGAGAGAGTGAGTGTGTGTAGAGTGAGTGAGTGTGTGTAGAGAGAGAGCGAGTGTGTGTAGAGTGAGTGTGTGTAGAGAGAGAGCGAGTGTGTGTAGAGTGAGTGTGTGCAGAGAGAGAGCGAGTGTGTGTAGAGTGAGTGAGTGTGTGTAGAGAGAGAGCGAGTGTGTGTAGAGTGAGTGAGTGTGTGTAGAGAGAGTGTGTGTAGAATGAGTGAGTGTGTGTAGAGCGAGTGTGTAAGTGAATGAGTGTGTATTATGAGTGAGTGTGTGTAGAGAGAGCAAGTGTGTGTAGAGAGAGCGAGTGTGTGGAGAGAGAGCAAGTGTGTGGAGAGAGAGCGAGTGTGTGTAGAGTGAGTGAGTGTGTAGAGCGAGTGTGTGTAGAGTGAGTGAGTGTGTAGAGCGAGTGTGTAAGTGAATAAGTGTGTGTAGAATGAGTGAGTGTGTGTAGGGAGAGCGAGTGTGTGTAGAGAGAGCGAGTGTGTGTAGAGAGAGAGCGAGTGTGTGTAGAGAGAGAGCGAGTGTGTGTGGAGTGAGAGCGAGTGTGTGTGGAGTGAGAGCAGGTGTGTAGAGTGAGAGCGAGTGTGTGTAGAGTGTGTGTAGAGTGAGTGTGTGTAGAGCGAGTGTGTAGAGTGTGTGTAGAGTGAGTGTGTGTAGAGCGAGTGTGTGTAGAGCGAGTGTGTGTAGAGTGTGTGTAGAGTGAATGTGTGCAGAGTGAGTGTGTGTAGAGCGAGTGTGTGGGGTGAGAGCGAGTGTATGTAGAGTGTGTAGAGTGAGTGTGTAGAGCGAGTGTGTGTAGAGTGAGTGTGTAGAGCGAGTATGTAAAGCGAGTGTGTAGAGCGAGTGTGTGTAGAGCGAGTGTGTGCAGAGTGAGTGTGTGTAGAGAGTGTGTGTAGAGCGAGTGTGTGTAGAGCAAGTGTGTGTAGAGTGAGTGTGTGTAGAGTGAGCGAGTGTGTGTGGAGTGTGTGTAGAGTCCAGCAGCCTACACAGGGACAATGAGAAGGGGGAAAAGATTATTTAGGGTTTCAAAAGTAGTAGAGTACACAAAACCCGAAACTCTGAAATCATCCGATTAAAAAATTAGGAAAAATACCAAGCAGTGGTGGCACACTTCTTTAATCCCAGTATTTGGGAGGTAGAGGCAGGTGAATCTCTGTGAATTCATGGCCAGCCTGGTCTAAAGAGTTAGTTCCAGAACAACCAAGGCAAAACAAAAAAAAAAAAAAATTCTGTCTCAAAAATCAAAAAACAAAAATACCTTGAATACTAGGAACCGGGGCTTGTGAGATGGCTTAGTGGTAAAAGTGCCCGCCCACATAAAGCTGGTGACCTGAGTTTGATCCTAAGAGAAAACCAACTCCATAAAAGTTGTCCTCTGACCTCCACATGCCGTAGGTGGCATTCATACCCATGCACACACACACATCACGACACATACAGTAATAATACATGCAAAGTTTTAAATATGTCCGGGAAAGTAGTTCTGAGTAAGACCTTAATTGCCCAGGAAATAAAGCCAACAACCAATAAATGAGATTAAAAGCTTTTGTGCAGCAAAGAAAACCGTTAATTGAGTGAAGAGACAGCCTACAGATGGGAGGAAATCTTTGCCAGCCAGACATCTGATGGAAGACACAATATCCAGAACATACAAAGAACCCAAAATACTAAACAAGAAGGAAACAGCAACCCAGTGAAAAAGTGGACTAAGGAACTGAACAGCATGTTCTTAAAAGACATGCAAATGGCCAATAAAGGTTTTAAACATGTTTGACAGCCTTAGGTGTGAAGAGAATGTAAATTAAAACTGCTTTGCAATTCATCTCACGCCAGTGAGAACGTCTCTCATCAAGGAAACAGCAACGAAAGCTGGCAAGAACGTGGGATGGTGAACTCCTGCCCACTGTTGGCTGGAGAGTAAAATGGTGCAGCCGCTGTGGAAATCAACATGGAGCTTTTCAAAAGGATTAAAAGTAGAATTTGTTTATGACCTAGCTATACTGCTCCTGGGCATATCCCCAGAAGACTGGATATCCTGCCACACAGATAACTGTACACGCATGTTTAATGCTGCTGTATCCACAAGAGCGAGGAAATGAAACCAGCCTAGATGCCTATCAGCTGATGAGTGGGTAGTGAAAATGTAGTACATCTACACTATGTAGTTTTATTCAATTGCAAAGAAAAATGAAATTGTGAAATCTGCAGGGAAATGGCACTGGAAAACACTGTATTAAGTGAAGTACTTCAAGCTCAAAAAGCAAATATCACATGCTCTCTCTCATATGCAGACCCTAGCTTTTGGCTATCATGTATGTGGGAACAAGTGTGTAGAGTTCAGGGACCTAGATAGGAGTCATGAGAGGGGAGAAAAGAGGCTCTGGGGAGTGGGAAGGAGCAGAAGCCATGAGTGAGAATATCAGGGGTGGGAATACTTAAGCAGGGACTGGGAAGGATAGGGGTAGGGGAGGGAGGGGAGAAGAGAAGCAAACAAAAGTGATGGTGTATGCTCTAGAGAGGTGGCTCAGCAGTTAGGGGCATTGATTGTTCTTCCAGAGGATTCAGGTTCAATTTCCTGCACCTACATCCATCTTACAACCATCCGTGATTCTTGTTCTAGGAGATCCAATGCCATCTCTGGCCTCTTTGGCTACCAGGCATGCATACAGACTCATACATGCAGGCAAAATATCCATGTACGTAAAATTAAATGAAATATTTTTAACACAAGCAAAATTACTTATTTATTTTTACTTAGTTATTTGTTTTCTTCTTTTGAAACAGAATTTTACTATGTAGACCAGGGTAGCCTCAAACTCACAGAGATCTGTCTGCCTCTGTCTCCTGAGTGTTGGGCGTAAAAGTACACATCATCATATTTCAAAAATAACATTTTAGGAAACTAACAATGTATGAAAAAGCCATAAGGAACTCAAATAATAAAATGATTTGAACAGACAAAACTATCTGAGTGAATGAAGCTGTCCCTAGAAACCATAGGTTATAAAATGAAAATTCCAGTGCCAGAGGTAGGCTACCCCCCTATGAGTTGTTGGACAGGAAGGTCTCTGACCTTTAACACACACACACACACACACACACACACCAAGCAGCTGCCACTGCTGCTGGTTTTCCACCAGAATTAAGACCTCGTCGCCAAACATGCTACACACTTTGGTTGCAGGACATACTGAAATCAGGCTGGTAGTAAAAAGCTTCCTTCCTGTTGGCTGAATCTCATCGTGCTGAGCGGCGCTCTGCAGGCTGCTGGGGGAGGATTGCCATCAGTGTTATTATTTAGCTGTGGACACTACATGCAGCAATACCTACTGGCCGGGCAGTATGAGCCCACACAAACAATAACAGCATGTCTGTTAAACGGGTAACCAGCAGCTTTCTCTTTGGATTTGATGCCCTCACCTTATGAGTGGTACTGTAACTCTGGTTACAAGTTCTGGCTGGGGAGGTCACAGCCCTTGTAAGGCACCTACTGCTGTGGTTTGCCTAAAGGGACGTGATGTACCCGTCTAATTGCCTTCTATGCCCACATAGACTTTGTGCCCATAGACTAGTGATGCTTTCAGTTTTGGTCAGAGAACTTTGCAGTGGCAGGCAGTGACTGTAGAGACAACTGGCCAAAGTACTGAGAATAAACAACTGTTGAGTGCTGAGCAGTAATTGGGACATCTACACCACCATTCACTACCCTACTGCAAAACGTCCGGAAACATCACCAAAGGGGCAGAAAGAATATAGGAGCCCCGTAGACACTGGGTTGAGGAGGTGTGGAGTGCCGGTCTCTGAGTGGGACTTGGGTGTTGTACTCTTGAACTCATAGATGCTGTATTACTTGCACAGGATTGAGTATGCCAGCACTCTGTCCCATGTGGCCCCAACCTGAAGATTTATCCGCAGTTAACAGTTGATGAGGAAGAGAGACATTTTCTTCTGTATGCAGACCCTGGTAAGCTACGATGGCTCCTGTAAACAGCCCAAAGAAACTCACTGGGATTTAAAACATAAAAAAAGACATAAAGTGGAAGTTGGGAGGACAGTTGGGGAGAGGAAAGGGGTTAGGAGTGAGAGGGGACAAGAGAGGACAACAGGGTGGATGGGCAGAGAATGTGATCAGAATCCATTAAGTACAATATGAAAATGTCGTAATACAATCCGTATATGTATGACTAATATATGATAATAAACACATTTTAAAAAGATCTCTTCCTTCCTTTTCATGGTCCTCTTTCTATTTTCATGCGGGACACAGAGATACACACAGACACACAGACACACACACACACACAGATTTAAACCTAAATTCCCATTTGAGAAAAAAAATAATACTTGTCTTTTTGTGTCTGACTTAACTTTCATATATTTCTGTAATTTTAATTTATAGTTAACTTGGAATTTTAAAAGCATTTTATTTTATTCCTGAGACAGGGCTTGGTATGTAGTTCAGATAGTCCTGGGACTCATAGTGATTCTCCTGTCTTAGTTTCCTGAGCGCTGGTGCTACAAGCATATACTTATGCCCTGAAGAATTTTGTGTTCTTTTTAAAAATAAAATTTCCACAAATTTTGTATGTTTTAAAATAGTCAAATATTGCGTTATTTACAGTGGCGAGAAATTTCCTTTGAATGCTAGATGAGGATTATCTGGGAGATATTGCAATATCCTCAGAAACTATTGCTCAAGAAAAATGGTTCATTTTAATTTATGTGGACTACAACTGAAACTCCTTTATCTGGAATATTAACTTCAAGTTGCCTACCAAGGGCTCAACCGAGAGAATGCAGCATGTTTTGTGTGCAAGCACCATGATTTTTCTGAAGGGGGTTTGACTAATGCAGAACCAGAAAGGACTGCTGGTGTCTCCAGCTGAGGAAGTCCAACCTGCACCTTTCCCAGTTTCCATACTTGAGACTAATTTTGTAACATACTCTTTGCTGAACTTCCTCCTTTAGAGATGATATATTTGTTTGGGGCTGTTTTCACACCGAGTTAGACCTTGGGTGGATTCGTACCCATTGAAGAGAGAATTTATGCAAACGGAGAATGAGGAAGCTTTAGCAGCCTGCCTGCCAAGGCACAGGGGCCGTGAGTACGGGACAGCTTCCTGAAACGGGATCTTTTCCAAGACCATGGCTGTAGGATAAATGACTTCATGGGAATCCGTTCTTTAGGCTCTCTCTCTCTCTCTCTCTCTCTCTCTCTCTCTCTCTCTCTCTCTCTCTCTCTCTCCTCTCCTCTCCTCTCCTCTTCTCTATCTCTAGTTTTTTCTTTTTTACATTTAGTGTTTTTTTTTAATATTTATTTATTTATTATGTATACAATATTCTGTCTGTCTGTATGTCTGCAGGCCAGAAGAGGGCACCAGACCCTATTACAGATGGTTGTGAGCCACCATGTGGTTGCTGGGAATTGAACTCAGGACCTTTGGAAGAGCAGACAATGCTCTTAACCCCTGAGCCATCTCTCCAGCCCCTATCTTCGGTTTTTGAGAGAGAGAGGTCTTGCTTTTTTGCCCAGGTGTCTCAGACTCCCAGACTCACTGATCCTCCAGCTACCTGAGTGACCACTCCTGAGTAGCAAGGACTCCAGATTGTGCTGCCATGCTCAAGTCTCCTGAGACTTTCTGACCTAGAATCTGTATCACTCTCAGCAAGGTAAATTTTAGTTTTAGTTCCTTTTTGTTCCTTGACTATTTCCTAGCAGTGCATTCTGGGGATATTGTGCCTACTGCCTTCCAGGGCTTCTTATCCTGTATAGAGCAGTGCACCTCGTGTTTATGTTCTGAACCCAAATAAGGACCAAAGCTATTACAGGTTTGTAGAGGTACAGAGACTAACACTTCCCTTAATGGGGGCCAGTGATACCCCAGCCCTGGAGGAGACTGCCTGTCAGAGGCCGTTGACTTTGCTTCCTCTAAAAGAAAATGTGATGTTTGCATGGGAGGCTTGACAGGTTTGGAACCAAACTGCCTGCTCTGGCTTTGGGGAGAACAGTCCAGGTAGAAGACAGGTAACTCCAGTGTCTGTCTCCTTTCCTGCAGAAGGGTGACGGGTGTCACCCAGGCCTTTCTGCTCTGCTCACGGGGAATGTGGAAAGGGTGAACTCACCCTTACCTTATAGAGCCGTGTTTCTGCCTTTTCTCTGGGAAGCAGTGAGAGAGGGGGCTGCTGTTTGAAGGTGGCGGAGTGGAACAGTCTCTGAGCTAAGCCGACCACAGTTTAAGGTTCTGGTTAGCCTCTTGTTTGTTACATTTGAACTGTAGCCAAGTTTCTTTGTTGAGAAAGGAAGGCACTAGGGCCCTGGAGGGAGATGAGAGCTTTGTTGTGTGACCACAGAAGCTTGTTTCGCACTAATTTCCTCTAGGGCTTGTGATGAAGTCAGTAAACCACAGCCTCCAGCGTGCTGTGCTCAGGCGGTGGCAGCAGCTTCTTGGTGGTGTCTTGGCCATGACACACATTTGACATGCCCTCCCTTAATTCTCTCACAGACTCTTGCTCTGCGGTATGGACCAAAGAGAAATTCTGCAGCGGTTACTGAATGAGGCCCAGAAAAAGAAAAATAACAGTGAGGAATTTGCCAATGAATTTCTGGTGAGTTCTGTGATTTTTTGTTTTTTTTAAGAGGAGTTAGATACACCGTTTAACAGTCTGCTGTGTCTAACCTGCCGAAGCTGAATTTCTGTAGGGACAAAGTGAACATCAGAGCTTGGAGTAGAAGGGGTGGGTGGGTGAAGAAAAGCTAAAAACATAACTTCTCTGACTTTTAATATAGCTGTGGGTTCAGTGTTTTCCCAGGTATGTTGGTTTTAATGTTGTGTTTGCTAGTTCTTTTGAGTTTATCAATCCTATAGAAGGTCTAAACAGATGTATGAACACTAACACTTTTCGAGCATCTGGAGAAAGCATTTGAGTTATGATTTATGCTTCAAATTACTCATTTTAATCGATACCAAAAAGAAAGAGACTAAGAGGAACTTTCCATGTAGTATGGTACTTTTAGACTCCTGTCTAGAATACCATTTGGATGACAGGTTTTTGAAGACCACCAAAACTACCATTTGCCATCTTTTTCTCCTTTCCCTTTGTTAAGGACAAGTTGGTTATTAGAACAAGTGGTTTCCTTTTTGGCGCTCACTGGGTTTCTTTAACTTCTATTGTTTGAAGAAGTGAACTGGCTAGAGTGGGAAATAGAGACATGTGTGGGACGTGGAGTGCGAGGCAGCCTGGGAGCAGGTGGACCTGGTTATCCAGATGGCAGTGAGTTCCCTCGAGGGGAGCTGTAGCTGCCAACCCAGTGAAAGCTGGCCGGCTACATGGGAGCGCGGGACCTGACAGGCCTGACATGTTTTTGACTTTCTGTTTTGCTTGCTTTTTGTTGTATCACTATGTAGCTCTGTCTGGCCTGGAACTGTCTGTGTAGATCAGGCTTGGCCTTGAACTCACAGACATTCTCCTGCCTCTGCCTCCTGATTGCTGGGGTCAAAGGCACATGCACCACCACACCAACCTGATGAGTTTCAAAATGCTTCCAGTTGGTCACACATTTTATGTAGTTTATCTAAGGATGATAAACCATAGCCCTTCAGCTTTGAATTGAGAAAAAAATAAAGAAAATCTTTATTTTCTAACTTACAAAATTAGGAAAATAATATATTTCTCATCTACTCTCGTTGAATTATTGTGATATTACAATAATTAAGTGAACAAGGGACTGTGAAGGTGCCTAGAGTCCTAGTTACTTGGAAGGCTGAGATAAGTTGGATTATGAGTTCAAGGCTAGCCCATGCAACTTAGAGGGACTGTGTCTCAAAAACAGAGATCATTCAGTAATATTTGTTGAGCAGTTACTGTATACTACCTTTTTTTCTTCACCCTAGGATACAATAGTGAACAGAATATCTTTGCTTTCCAGAGCTAGTATTCTAGGACCAGATATTAGATGAGAAAACACTCTATGATGTTTTACTGAACGGGTTTCATGATGAGATTTCACTGTAGGCTAGCCTACAGCTGCTCAACTTTGATGCTAACATGTTATGCCAGCTCAACTTTCAGATGGTCATGGTGTCATAAAAATGTATTCTTTCTGCCACGAGTCCTCAGGGTAGATTTGCCACAGGGCAGAGTTGCCCATATGTCTGCTTAGATAGCTGGTTGCCTCTTGACTGTTGTTCTTGAACGAATTTATGAAGATATAGAGGGAAAAGGTGAGCTGAGTGGCAGTGCCAGCCTCTGTTTTACTTTGGTTATATTTTTCAAAACAGCAGATTGTATGTCTATATTTTAACCCATTGTAGAGGTCATTATAATCTTTCACTAAATCATGGCAGCCACCTCCTGACTGTTTTCTTTGCTTCTAAAGGCCTTGTTCCACTTTTAGCTAATTTTCTTAGACAAGGTCTCACTATGTAGCCTTAGCTGGCCTAGAACTCATTCTATAGACCAGACTAGCAATGAACTCAAAGATCCACCTACCTTTGCCTCCGAGTGCTGAGATTAAAGGCGTGTGCCACCATGCCTGGCCCCAAGTAGTCTTTTAATGATATGAACCTGATTATGTTTTCCTCGACTTAAGAACTTTATACAGCTTATATTTTTTTTGGCTGCTTGTAATTTTGAACTATCATATATATTTAGAAAACTACATAAGATGTGTGGCTTTAATGAAAAGGAGCCATTGCCAATGTAGTCACCACCCAGATCAAGAACTACAGTACCATCAAACTCCAAAAGACCCCCCCTTCCCCGGCAGACTTCTCCACCCACCCCACCCCACTCAAGGACAAATCACTGTCCTGGCTTTATAGTCATCATTTCCTTGCTCTTTTTGCTCCTGATTTTTAAGAGCCTTGTTTTGGGGTGGTGATTAAGTGGAACCTCACTGTTCACTGACTCATGACCTCCAGTGGAAAAACAAGAGCTTCACCCTCAGCCCCACCTAAAGGCTCAACTGAGACACCAGAAAAATAGCGTTGGGAGGGGAGGCATTGGGAAGTGGCCCAGCTTGGCCCAGGGAAATGCTGCCATCAAATGGGAGGTTTTCCACTTGACTGCTGCCCACAGTCCATCTTAAGCTCTTGATGGTTCCTCGGGACTTGGTGCTTCTGAGATTTCAGAACTAATTCTGTGACATGAAGCTGTTGCTAACTAGCCTGGTGGCGTCAATCAAACGTCATATAGACTTCTGTGCAGCGACCCCCTCCAAAACAGAAACCGAAGAAACGAAACCTAGTTCCATGGCTCAGATTTCAGTCCTGACTTCTATTTTGTTGGGGTTTTTAAATTACTATTATTGTTGCTTTACTTTGTGGCCCTGGCTGACCTGGAACGCACTATGTAGACCAAGCTTGGCCCCAAATTCCCAGTGATTGGCCTGCCTCTGCCTCCTATGTGATGGGATTAAAGGTGTGTGCCACCAAGCACACTCTCCTCTTTTAAAGAAAGATTTATATTTTATGTGTACGAATGTTGTTTTGCCTGCACGCATATATATGCAGTTTGGTGCCTGCCCATTGCCTGTGGAGGCTGGAAGAGAGGATTGGATTCCTTGGAACTGGAGTTACTGGGGATTGTGAATGACTGTGTGGGTGCCTAGAACTGAATCTTGGTCCTTAGCAAAAACAGTAAAGCCCTCTTCACTGCTGAGCCATCTTTCCAGATCCTTCTTTCTTTTTACGTTTTAAAAAAAATAGCATTGTGTGTGTGTGTTCACTTTTACGGCAAGAGCGTAAAAGTTAGAGAACAACTTGGGAGAGAGAGTTCTCTTCTTCCACCATGTGGGTCCTGGGGACTGAACTCAGTCATCAGGCTTGGCACCAGAGAGCCTTGCTGAGCTATCTCGCTGACCTTGGTCCTAGCTTCTGCTTTGGTCAGGTATAAGGGTACAATGTTCATAGCTGGTGGCAGACCTGCTGTGACAGCAGGTGAAAGTGCCACACTGCTTATGTCCTTTCCTAGTGCCGCACTAACCAAACGCAGTACCCTTTCAGTGCATGCTGTGTGCTTCCTTTCGCCTTCGCCATTCCTGCGGTCCTCTTAACCTGGCTAGATCCAAGGCTTGCTTAGATTTCCATTTGATGATCATGTTCTAGACAAGCTTCTTTTGTATTCTCTCTCTTCTCCTCTCTCTTCCTCCTCTCATGATGGTGAAGGCTGAACACATATTAGGTAAGTGCTCTACCACCAAGCTATGTCCTCAGCCATGAGAAAACTTCCTCTTTTTAAAACTTATTTTAAATGCATTTTAATAGATATTTTCCCTACATGTATGTCTGTGCACCAGGTGCATCCTGGTGCCCATGGGAACCAGTGTTGGGCTCTATTACACTCTAATAGAATGTATCTCCTGGGACTGGAATGACAGACAGTTGTAAGCTGCCACGGTGGGTGCTGGGATTCAAACCTGGGTCCTCTGGAAGATCAGCCAGCGCTCTCAACTGCTGAGCTATCTCTCCAGTCTCAAGGGCCCTTCTTTTTTTTTTTTTTTTTTTTGGTTTTTTGAGACAAGGTTTCTCTGTGGTTTTGGAGCCTGTCCTGGAACTAGCTCTTGTAGACCAGGCTGGTCTCAAACTCACAGAGATCCTCCTGCCTCTGCCTCCCGAGTGCTGGGATTAAAGGTGTGTGCCACCACCGCCCGGCAAGGGCCCTTCTTGATCTACCTAAATAGACCAAATCATCTGTGATAAGTGCTTGTTAATATGATCTATACTTTTTATAGCACTGACCACAATTTCAATTTTAAACTTTGTGTGATTACTGCTTCCTTATCAGATTGAAACCTCACGAAGGCAATGTTCATACCTCATTCTGATAGTATTGCTTCTCTTTATGATTTCTACAATATTTAACAGTTTCCAAAATGACATATAGTTCCAAGCTGGCACAATGGCTCAGTAGGTAAAGGCGCCTGCTGACCAACCTGACGACCTATGTTGGATGCCTGGAACCCACATGGTAGAAAGACAGAACTGACTCCTGCAAGTTGTCCTCTGACCTCTATGCGCATGCCGTGGCACACATACCCTGCCCCCTACTGAATAAACAAGTAAATAAATGTAATTTAGAAAAGTTTAAAGATTCAGCTGTCAACTTAGCAACAGAGTGCCTGCCTAGCACACTCAAGGCCCTGAGTTCAAGTCCCCAGCACCACACACTCACAAAACAATCACACGACTCACAGTCATGTAACTAAAATTTCAAACGTACCGTCTAATATCACAACCTGTGCCCTTTGCTCTCAACTCCTGCGTGCAGTCATCCACTGGCCTTAATGATCTAAGTTTTTGAGAGCCCTAAAGGGTAACATCTAGACAATAAATGCTTTCCACATGGCATCGACTTCATGGTTAGGAATAAAGAAGGCATATGTATTCTTCAGATCAAGAAATGGGATTGCTGGGGCTAGAGACGTGGCTCAGGTAGTCCAGTGGCTGATACCTAGGACCGCACAAAGAAATAGGCTTGGTGATATAAACCTGTATTCCCTGCATTTGGGGGGTAGAGGAGGTAGGAGTTCAAGCTTATTTTCAGCCTGGTCTATGAGAGACCCTGTCTGAATGGACGGACAGACAGACACACACACACACACACTCATACACAAATGCCCACTGCACAGAAAGCCCCTGGGTGCTCTTCTAAATAATCACACCCCGACCCCACCCTCCCCACCCCCAGAAGATAGAAGCCAACACTATCTGAATACATTTTGGGCTTTCTGCATTGCTTTACGTATTCCACTAAACAATAGTTTTTAAACGTTTTTGAACTGTATGTAGATGAAATTCTGTCAAATGTCTTGTGTCTTATGGAAAAGCTTATCAGTTTTGTGCATGTGTAGTCACTGTTGTGATTTCTGTCAAGGCTCCGTAGATGCAATTCTTGCTGCGGGTCATAGAGAGAGTGTTGAGAGTTGTCGAGCAGCCACTGGGTGTTCTAGCTTGCTTTCCCGTTTCTGCGATAAAGCACTGACCAAAACCAGCTTGGAGAGGAAAGTTTAATCTAGATTAAACTTCCACGTCAGAATCCAACTTTCAGGGAAGGCAGGTCAGGAACTCAAAGCAGGAACTGAAGCAGAGGCCAGGGAGGAATGCGGCTTCCTGTCTTATGGTGTCCTCAACCTGCTTTGCTACACAACCCAAGACCACCTGCCCAGGGTGGCACTGCCCTCACTACACTGGGCTCTCCCACGCCAGACATTAATAATATTAAAATAATAATAATAATAATAATAATGCCCTTTAGACTTGCCTACAGGTCAGTCTGATGGAGGTGTTTTCTCAGTCAGGGCTTCCTCTTCCCAAATGACTTTAGCTTGTATTGAGTTCATGAAAACTAACCAACACGGCTGGTGCTCCCAGGTTTGAATCACCACAGAGCAAATTGTAGCTTTGCTGGTCTCAAAAGAAGTTTTATTTCTTTTACCCTAGCTTGCCCTTCTTTTCTTCCTTCCTTCCTTCCTTCCTTCCTTCCTTCCTTCCTTCCTTCCTTCCTTCTTTCTTTCTTTCTTTCTTTCTTTCTTTCTTTCTTTCTTTTTTTAATTTTGAGACAGGGTATCATTAAGTTGCCCAGGCAGACATTGCAATCCTCCTGCCTCAGATCCTCTGCCCCAGGAAAGTAGCGGAATCACAGGCTTGCGCATCCTGATCTGGCTGTGAGTCTGTCTTTATTACACACACAAAGACTGACAAATCCAGGACCTTGCCCTTTCTAAGCAAAGGCTCTACCACTCAGGTGCTCAGCTACATCAGAGCCTAGTCATTCTCTGTATATTGCAGGCTTTTAAAATGTGTATTTACAGTAATGATACTAAGCAAGTGGCCATGGGCACAGGACCCCTTGCACAGCAAGTGCTCAAGCATTTGTGGAATTAAAACAACTCGTGAAAACAAGCCTGTCACATGAGCATACCAGTGAGCCTTTACTGAAGTAAATTGTTGCATTTATCAATTTGCAGGGTTGTTTTTGTTGGTTTTTTTTCCCCACCAGCAGCAGAATAAATGTATTTATCTCTGAAGCTGGTTTCTCCTAGCTCCATCTCCAGCCATTTGCTCAGGAATATCTAGTCTCGTGTCTTCAGTTGTTCCCAGGATAGTTTTGACATACCTTTTGCCATTTTCTCATATCTTCGTTCATCCTAATTTAAACCTCTTGGTTTATTATTTCCAGTTTGACTGTTGCCTACTCAGTTGCTCCCTTAGCCAGTGCAATGGAACACCCTCGCCTGTCTTGTTCCCAGTGACTGTGTCTACTCAGGGCCAGCCGCATCATCCATTCCTATTGCTAATAGCCCTGTCCACTGACTGCAGAGTCTAAGCTCTGACTCCATTCCTTTGTACTCATGCTTTCTCGGTCTTGTTGCAGTCTTGGTAAACCATCTGCATTCACAAGGCATCGAGAAGCAACCTTGCAGAGCTCTAGAGACAGACAAACTCTGCTTCCATTCTCCCCTTAGTAGACAAGGGCCAAGTCTCAGTCTCTCTCTCTCTTTCTCTCTCTCCAAAATACAACATCTGCTATGCCTTCTGTATGCTAGCTTCTTAAATTTGGGTCATGTAGCTGAACTGAGTCATAAAAAATTTGGCAAGAACAGATTTTTGAACTCCAAACAGCCAACATTTGATTCAGATTCAAGTACATACCAGCATTGCACGGTGCCACTTTTCCTGCAGTCTCGGCTCTAAACAATTTACGGGCTCAGTTTGCTCCGACCCTGCAAGCGAGCCATGCAATACTAACAAACACTGCCAGAAATCCTCTGCTCTAATTTGACTCTTTCCAATGAACTGCACTTCATCTGTATGTACATTTCATTTGTGTGTACAACTATACACACAAGGTTTTCTGGGTTCTTAAAAGCATGATGATTTAAGTATGGAAAACAACAACTTAGTATTTTCTACCATCGTTTCTCCGCCACCGTGTCAGATAAGTATATCTTTGGATTATTTTATGTTAGAACATTTGTTTTAAAAATTGAGGTCTGAGTTGCTGATTGAGCTTCATTAAAAATATTCATTAATTAAATTTTGATTTGAGATTAGGATAGAATTTCCAAAATTTTCTGATATAACCCTAAATATACTTTCACCATTTTCATAGTATCTGTTTATGTGAAGTGGCTTTCTTGGATCTGCTAATTATAAAATCAAAATATTTCTCAACTCTGAAAACATTGAAGTTGCTTTGTTCTGTGGTATCAGATACACAGTCAAGATCTAAATCTTTACATGTGTATGTGTATGTATGTGCGCATGTGTGTGTGTGTGTGTAGCAAATGTTGTGAGTATGTGAAGGTCAGAGGTAAACTTTCAGGAGATGGTTTTCTGCTTTTAGCATGTAGGAATCAAATTCAGGTTGCCAAATGGGCAGTAGGTGCTTTTACCCATCAAGCCATCTTGCTGGCCCCAAAATTTATTTATTTTTTATTTTTTGGAAACCAGAACATTTATTTTATGACAGATTGAAATCCTCAAGATGAACTGGATGCTGCAACAGCTGCCCTCTTGGGTTTAGGGGTTGTCCCTTCACGGAATCCATGTCTGAATCTTTGGTAGACAATTTTTAGGTGCCTCATCTGCCCAGTCCCGGTAGTGTTTCACCTCTTAGCCTTGGCACTCCAGTTATACTTTTCCTTGCGCTTGGCAGGGTAGCTGCATTTGCCACAGGTAGACTTCTGAAGGTGGTAGACCTTAGAGCCACAGCGGTGGCACAGCATGTGTGTCTTGTTGCGACGCTTTCCAAAGGATGACGTTCTGTTTGTCATCTTGCTTCTGCCGCCAAGGCCAAAGAGACTGGAAGACCCAAAATTTATTTTTTTTAATGTAAAAATAAACCCGTACATACATTCCATTAGTATGAAAGGCTTGCTTTTCATCTTTAATAAATGTTAAGATTTCTTTTGCTGAGTAGCACCATGGAGGTTGGCAAGAATAAGTGCCTTCCAAAAGGCCTTAAAAGGGGAGCAGAGAAGAAAGTGATGCGTTTTCTGGCAATGATTGGCATGATGTGACAGCAGCAACTGTGTTCAGCAGTAGGACCTGGAGAAACACTGATCACAGGAACCCACATCCATATCTGCTGACCCTGAGAGTCCTGTGTTGGAAGTGAGCCTTGCTGACCTGCAGAATGATAAAGCTGCCTTTAGAAAGTCAGGCTAAGGCTGTTCAAGGAAAAAACTTTCCATAGCATGCATCTTACCCAGGAAGGAATATGATGAATGGCCGAGAAAATGGTAGAACATGGCTGAGGTTCATGCCAATAGCAAGCAACCCACGGTCGTTAGTTTCACCTCTTTTGTATTGGTTTTATTAAAATTTGCAACAACAAAATCTACACTCTGTGCTCTCAGGTCTGTCTGACCCAAAAGGAGATGATGGAGATCATGATCTGGGAGGCACAGACAAACTACCTGAAAGAAGTGGTTAACAAGGTGATTTCAGGCAGCATTGAGAGAGATGTAAGAAAGCTTGCCCATGTATCCTTTTCATGGCTAGGAAAGAAAAATTGCAGGAGCCTAAGTGTCCACGGGGACACTCGTGGGGCTCTGCGGTGAAAGTGGCAGTTCAGAAAGGCCTCCCAGGGACAAGACAGCTTCTGAAAGCTCAAGAATTTGTTCAAAATTCAGTTTTTTCTTTACAAAACACGTTATATGCTTTATTACTATCTTTGGGCAACAAACAGCCCTTTCACAGGGTCACCTAGATCATCAAAAACACAGATATTCACACTACAGTTCATAACAGTAGCAAAATTATAGTTATGAAGTAGCAATGAAATAACTTTTTCGGTTAGGGGGTCACCACAACATGAAGATCTGTGCTAAAGGGTCACAATGTATGTATCAATGAATTTTAAAAATAAACTGATAATTGATTGTCAGTATTTGATTAGATGTCTAATTTTTTAATGTCTGTATATCTAGAGTCACATTAAAGTCTCTCAGGTGGAAAGAGATCAGCAGTTCTGTTCTGTACTGTAGTATCAGGTTTCAAGCCAAAGATACTACCGTCTTATGATTTCTGTTTTTCTTTCTTTGTTTTCTCTTGGCAGTGACTTAATTTATTTACTAGCACTTTTGAGAAAAACATGCGCAAGACCGAGTCTTCTCTTCTTGACTCTGTGAGCTGGAGCTCCATTCTGTTCTCATTTCTTTTTTTTTTTTTTGGTTTTTCGAGACAGGGTTTCTCTGTGGTTTTGGAGCCTGTCCTGGAACTAGCTCTTGTACACCAGGCTGGTCTCGAACTCACAGAGATCCGCCTGCCTCTGCCTCCCGAGTGCTGGGATTAAAGGCATGCGCCACCACCGCCCGGCCTGTTCTCATTTCTTGAGACAGCCTCGGTTTACAGAGAAAAGGAAGTCACCGTTAGCTTACAAGCACCCACGGTCTAGTTTCTACATTTCCCGCCCTATTTCAGGATCCGTAGGCTGACGGCTTCTCCATTTATCCTCTGACAGGCTATTGCATCGAGTTCTCTTGAGGATGCCTCCTCAAGGGACTAGGAGCCCCTACTTTGACCCTCTGACCTGTTCTTTCTTCCCAAACCTTAACCCACACCTGGTAGCCCTGCATTTTACACTGGACCTTTCCCCTTGTTTCTGTTGTAGCTTATCAGGTTTGGGGCCCTGTTGTGTTTGAGCCTGGGAGCTTCAGGGTTAGCAAGAAGAGAAGATTTGAAACGAGGATTCGAGAGTGGTCTGACCACAGGTAGACGTCACAGGAAAAAATTAAAGTCTTTCACACTTCCTAAGTTAACAGTTCTATAGGTATTTCCTGTGTCATGCTTCGGTGAGCGTCACCCTCTGTCATCAGTCAGATGACTCCAGGAGCAGCAAAAGAAAGAGCTGTTCTAAAGGGCACAGTGAAGATTAAACAAGCCTCGATACGCACATGCATAACCTTTGTCTGTGACAGCTTGCCCAAAGAGTGTCCTTTAAAAAAACAAAACCAAATAAAATTAGTACAACAAAGAGGATGTACCGACTCTGGAAACTTCTAGAAAGACTTGTTTGGGGACTCTTTTTAGAAGTCAGAACACCCATGGCAACATAAAAAGGAATGTAAGAACAGAGAGAGATGAGGAGGAGTGGAACCTCAGTGGAAGAACTTGTGAGAGCTTAAACTGCGTGTGTTTGGGGAGGGCGTGTGTGGGGGTGACACCACAACTTGCAGGAATCCCTTTTCTCTTTCTCCATCATGGAGACCCCAGAGATGAGACTCAGGTATCAGGCTTGCCCATAGGTGGATTTGCCTGCCAATCAATTGCACCAGCCCACCAGAAGTTTTGATGGTGTCTCAATGTTTCTGGTGTCTGTGTCATGTTCTTAATTCAATTCCCAAGCTAGTTCATTAGCATAATTATCTTAGTTTAAAAATATGCTGTTTAGCATCTCCTGCCCTCTCTGGCTCTGAAATCCATAGGAATTCACACAATGGTGCAAAACCCGGCTCCAAGAACTATCTGTGTTCCTGGTCTGGACCCAGTACTTTCCCGTGTCTTATCAAATCCAGAAATAAAAGAATAGTCACTGGAGCAATGCACACTGGTGCATGTGTAGCCGAAAGAAACAAGCCCAGACTGGATGCTCTATTTAAAATCCTTGGCTAGAAAAAGTGTATATTCTGATACACCAAGTTGTTAGAATAATTTATTATGTTACTTTATTTGGAAAATATCACTTTAATTAAATTCTATATATTTGATAGTGGTGTTTTGAAATTTTAGCTCTCAACTTCCCCCTTCTCATTGAAGACTGATGTAACCACCAAATAACCCTGAACCAAATTTAATTTTTTTTTTTTTTAAAAAAACAGGATCACAATATAACCTTGACTGGTCTAGAACTCAGTATGTAGACCAAACTGGCCTCAAACTCACAAAGACCCACCTGTTCTGCCTTCTGAGTGCTTTAATTAAAGGTATGAATCACTACATCTGACGCTATGAGCCAATTCTGAAGCCTCATTGCTATGGAATAATCCTTCTGTACACTGTGACTATGTATTACTCTTGTTGGTTAATAAAGAAGCTGATTGGCCTAAAACAAAGCAGAATAAAATTAGGTGGGACAACTAAATTGAGGATGCTGGAACGAAGGAGGTGGGATCAGGGAAACACTAGCCAGCCATTGAGAAGGTAGGATGTGTAGAAAATGAGGTAACAAATTATGAGCCATGTGAAAAAGCATAGATAAGAAATATGGGTTAATTTAAGTATAAGAGTTAGCTAGTAATAAGCCTGAGCTATTGGCCACGCTTTATATATTCTGTGTGAGTATGATGCATTTCTTTTATGACTAAGCAAAGCATCCAGGATCTACTTTTTAGAAAGCATGCCTTTGAAACTGCTAATAATTTATGTGGCAGTGGCGTTTCATGTAGCCCTGGCTCACCTGAAACTTGCTTTGTAGAGCAGGCTGGCCTTGAATTTTCAGAGATCTCTTGCTTCTGCCTTCTCCTGAGTGCTGGGGTATGTCTGTTATATCTTTATTTTGAGTTCCCCTTTTCTCCATTTTAAAATCACGTAACAAGTCTTCTCAAGTAAACTCCTGCACAAATTGTACATCTTTATTACTGATGTGTAAGTATTGTATGAAATATAAGTAACAGTCATAACAGCCCTCTTGATATTTTGGTTTTTGTTGCTCTCACTTGAGATATGTTTCTTATTTCTTGTTTGTTCACTCTGCAGGTCAAAATAGACCACAGCCATGGTTGTAAAATGTAAAAGCAGTGTTGAGGATTCATAACATTTATGAATAACAAAAGGAACACCCTAGTTTCAAGAAAGTTGTATTACACATGATGACACTGGTTTGTGAGGTCTTGAAAGAATCTAGAAGTCATCTTTAGGGACTTAATTGGAAAGCTCTGGGAAATTACAGTGAGCCTGAGTTCTAACTCAAGGAACTCTTAGCTAAGTAATTTGGAACTTATTTCCTAAGTGGTAAAAAGGATTTATTGAAGTTACTTTAAGCAGCATTGGAAAGATTAACAAAGCATAAATTGAATTAATTGACATAATTATACCCAATACATTTGAATGAAGAAGAGAAATAGTGTGACAATAAGGAGAAATTATAGGAGTTGGAAAGAGTCTAAACTAAGATGTGTCTAATAGGTTTTCTATCCCTGTGATGATGCATCATGCAGTTAAGGGAGGAAACATTTGGTTTGACTCACAGCTCCGGTCCACAGTTGCTTGGCCCTGTTGCTGTAGGCCTGTGGTGAGGTGGAACATGGTAACAGTGGGGGTGTAGTGGAGAAAAGCTGCTTACCTCATGGATCCCCAGAGACAAAGAGACATAGACCAACAGAAAGAGGATAGGAACAGACAGATTTTTCCAGAGCATGCCCCCATGGCTTATTTCCTTCAGTTAAGTCCTCCCTTCCAGTAATACAGTCATATTCTGAATTCATCAAGGGCTTAATCCACTGATTAGGTCAGAACTCCCAGAATCCAATCCTTTCCTCAAAGCCCATCAGCTGGTAAGCGAGACTTTTAGTGCATGAACCTTTCAGGGGGGGAGACATCATATCCAAACCAGCAGGAAGGAAAGCTGAAGCAAGACCTCGCATGGGAAGAACCAGCTGAACTTGCTCACTGTATCTGAGGTGGGAATTGTGGGATGGGAGGACCCTAACGTCCTTCTTAGTTTCCCAGAGTGGTATTGCTTGGAATAAAGATAGTTCCATCGGCATTCACAAGTTTAGTTTAGTTTCAAATGTACTGAGTCGGAGGATACAATAAGATATCGATATGAAAATATCTAGGACCTGGTTGGTAATTTGAAACTGAAATCTTAGTATAGAAATTTGAGACATATCCAAGTGATGCTGAAAATATAACAAAATGTTGGTAAATAAATCAGCAAACACTTATATGCCCTCTATAAGAGTATATGGCTAGCTTGGAAGGGGGAGAGGGAACGTATAAAGAGAAGAGCTGAGAGTCAAAGATTTGGGTATTTCTTTGTTAGAAAGCAGAGAACAGAGAACCAGTAAGAAATAAGGGCGAGTGGGAATGTTGTGTCCTAGTTAGGTTTACTATGGCTATGATGAAACACCATAGCCAAAAACAAGTTGGGGAGGAAAAGGTTTATTTGGCTTATACTTTCACACGGTAGTCCATCACTGAAGGAAGTCAGGACGGGAACTCACACAGGACAGAAACCTGGAGGCCGGGACTGATGGAGAGGCCCATGGATGGATGCTGCTTGCTGACTTGCTCAGTCTGCTTTCTTATAAAACCCAGGACCACCAGCCCAGGGATGGCACCATCTACAGTCGTCTGTACCCTCACCCATCAATCACTAATTAAGAAAATGCCATACAACTGGATTTTGTGGACGCAATTTTTCAGTGGATGTTCCCGCTTTTAGATGGTTCTAGCTTGTGTCAAGTTGACATAAAACTAGCCGGCACAATGAGTCAAAGAAAGAACAGAAAAAAGAAAATGTACCTGATGAGGGCCGAGGAAGGAAGACATTTCCAAACAGAAGCTAGAGAGTAAAGACCTAGTGACTGTGGAGGGTCTGGCCGCTAGGAGGTAACAGCCCTCCGGTGTGACCAATTCTCTCTTAAGTAGTGTGGAAACAATGAAGATCATTTTAATTCACCAAGCATTTTTATTCGTTATTGAGGTACTTCTCCCTGTCTTCTTTTGCAAAATGGTTAATTCTCACAAAGTCCAGACCTAGAACATATATTTTTCTTTTTTTAATTATAAAAGCAATGAAATTTGGGACTACATAAATTCTAGACAAGAAGTCAAAGAGACATTATCATATCTTATCATTTCTGACCTCACATTTGGTTTTATAGTGTTACACTAAAAAACAGTGAGAATAGGTTTAAGGAATTACTTACCATTCGAAGGACTCTTGTCCAAGCACATTAAGATAGCCCCTACCTATCTCAGATCATAGTCTACATAAAGAATATGATTCTGTTTAGATTATTACATGCTGGAAGAATAGGCTTAAAGTTTGAATCATATAAAATGCTTCGGAATTAATATCTCTGAAATTTCGACAGTTGTAAACAGAGTATAATTAGTTTAAGTTCCATTTCTACTTAGAAAAAGTGATCTGCAAGTTTAAAAAAGATGAATGGAATTAATAATTTTCCTGTTGACATCAAATAGACCCTATAAAAAAAAGTAACTCATACTCTTGGTATCTGTTCCTTGGGTGGAGCACACACATAGCTCACTTTCAGAAGTTATTTGGTTTCTTGAATATTTAGCAGTTTCAGATCAAAGTCTTAAAAGCCTGTGACTCAGCTGCAGCGTGATCTTCTCACTTCTCCAAAGTCACTGGACTGTGCCATCCTGGTTTCCTGTCCTGAAAGAAGCTAGACCCAGATGATATTAAAAGGGTTGAGGCAGAATGTCTGAAAAGTGGAGGAGGACAGCTCTCTAGAGGTAGTTTCTTATCTCCCTCCGTGTGTGTGTGCGTGTGCATGTGTGCACACGCACGCGCACACACACATGCATGCACATGTAGCCTGTATGTGGCGTATGTGTGAGTTTGGTTGTATGTGCAGATGTAGAAGGCCAGAGAGAAACCTCGGCTGTCTTTCCTCAGGGTCCGTCTACCTTGTTTTGTGAGACAAGGTCTGTCACTGGGATCTTGGGCTTGCCCATTAGGCTAGGATGGCTGGCCAGTGAACCCCAGGAATCCACCTGCTTGGGCTTGCCCATTAGGCTAGGATGACTGGCCAGTGAACCCCAGGAATCCACCTGCTTCTAACTCTCCAGCACTGGCATTACCAATTTGAGCCACTAGACCTGGCTTTTAAAACATTTTTTATTTATTTTTATTTTTGAGACACGGTTTTTCTCTGGTACCCTGGCTGGCATGGAACTCACTATGTAAACCACTCCAGCCTTAAACTCACCAAGATCTGTCTGCCTAAGCTTCCCCAATACTAGGATTAAAGGCATGTGCCACCACTCCCAGCCCACACTTGACTTTAGGCTCTGGGAATCAAACTCAGGTTCTCTTACTTGCAAGGGAGTACTTACTTTACCAAATGAGCTGTTTTCCCAGGCCCCTTACCTCTTCCATTGGAAAGTTATTCGTGGAATTGTATTACAGAAGCTGAAGAGGCAGTCTACCAAGTACAAGGCCGACAAGACATACTCTACAACTGTGGCTCAGCGGCCCAAGAATATCAAGAAAAACAGATACAAGGATATTTTGCCCTGTAAGTTCCGTTTCTTCTTAGAAACTTACACTTCCAACCTTAACCACCTCTCCACTTTTTGACCAAGTACTTGTTCTTCATCTTGGGATATGGCACGGACAAATTAATTATACTATCTATGACGACAAAAGAACATCCAGCCATTCGATTTCTTGTTCACTTATCAAACACTTTTAACAACCACCATTCTTGAGACCTGACTTAACGCCCGTTGTAGGACTTCTCAGTTACCCCATACCTTTCTCTTGTGTCCTAGATGATCATAGCCTGGTTGAGCTGTCTCTGGTAACTTCCAGTGAGGATTCCAGCTATATCAATGCCAACTTTATTAAGGTAGGTGAAGAGGAAATAAAAACACTCCATGTTTTTCTGAGCACCTAAAACAGGGGGTGGGGAGAGGACTAAGGAGAAGATGCTGTCTGCAGTCACCTCACGTGATTTCTCTTCCCCTTCAGGGTGTCTATGGACCGAGGGCTTATATTGCCACCCAGGGTCCTTTACCTACAACTGTCCTGGACTTTTGGAGGATGATTTGGGAATACCGTGTCTTGGTGAGTGCAGAGTGGCTTCTGGTACTTGGAAGAGGGGGCAGGGGGCAGGATGTGACTGAGACCTCCCAGCTGTTAAAAGCAGAGCCTTTCTTATAGCTTGATGAAATTTCAGAGCGCAGGTATCTTATATCACTATTACAATGTATTCTCGTTCGAGGAAACGAAAGTTGAGACCTTGACACGCTCTCTCGGTGACAAGAATTTGTTGTGATGAACAGAGAACAGGGAAGTGGGGACAGAAGTTAGGAAGGGTAAGAACATCTCATAAATCACTAGGGCTTTGTGGGTTAAAAAGCAAAGCCAACAGAAAAACAATGCTTACAACTTTCTGACGCTGGGACTCATGCAGGAATGTGATCTCTAACCCTGTAGGTCATTAAGTTTCTGTTGCACGCTTTCAGGTCATTGTCATGGCGTGTATGGAGTTTGAAATGGGAAAGGTGAGTCACTCTTCAGTACTGGTGACGCAAAGGTAAAGGAAAGGGGCGTAGGGGGCAGTGGTGGTAGAGCATCCTCCAAGTGTGCCTGGGTGGGGGCAGTGGTGGTAGAGCTTCCTTGAAGTGTGCCTGGGAAAAACCATGCCATTTTTCTAATTTTCACTTTGGGGATAACCACATGATCCATAGGGGGTTTCACCCCTAAGAACCCCTTTTATCCATTCCCCAGGTAGCTCCTGTGCTATAAAGTTAAGAAAGGAAGAAAGGAAGTAAAGGAGAAAAGAATACCATTTCCCTTCTGATAGTCAGATGCTGTAACTGCCCATTAGAGATGCACCCTGTGCTGCCCCAAACAGCATCCCCTGCCACAGGTAGCCAGTAAGCACTGCCAGGGATTGCACGGCTGAAGAACTCAATGGTTTTATTTTAATTGGTTGAAAACTGAAGCGAACTCTCACTTCAGCTGCTGAAAGCTTTATTTGGCACTATGTGAAACTTTTTCAAACTTAAATTTAATTCGCTATAAATAAAAATATTTCCAGTGAAAATTTAACATTCTACTTATATATGTATAAAGTGAATATAGGACTTTAAAGTTTATAAAAATAGCAAGGCAAGCACATATGTACTGTTGTATCTTGATTACACGTTAAATACTTTGGCCTATTGGGCTAAAATGCATTTCACCTATTTTCATTTTTAAATGTGGTATCAGAAAAATAACCCGAAGCATGTGACTGGCTGTTCTGGTCTACCGTGGCCATTCTGAGATGGGGTTGTAGTCACAGCCGAGGGAATTTGGCATTTGACTTGTGCAACTGTTAC
Organism: Chionomys nivalis; assembly: GCF_950005125.1. Classification (NCBI taxonomy): domain Eukaryota; kingdom Metazoa; phylum Chordata; class Mammalia; order Rodentia; family Cricetidae; genus Chionomys; species Chionomys nivalis. The sequence goes on from NC_080103.1 coordinate 18,284,840, forward strand.
AGTCAACAATTTCAGGGTTCTTGAGATGCTGAAAATAGGCCAACAATCACTACTTCTACTTTTTCAGATTCCTAGGAAGTCTATAATTCAGGCATCCTTTAATATCTGTATTTTATCCTTTGGAGATTCCCAATCACGTTGCTGGAGTTGAAGTCTAAGGGGGTTAGCTGTGCATAGCCTAAGATGAAGGACACAGAGCCTCTCTGGACCAGGGAGTGGGTTTCATCTTGCAGGAGAGACTATACTATATGGAGGAAACCATTACCTTCTGTTTTGTGCAACAGAAAAAGTGTGAGCGCTATTGGGCGGAGCCAGGAGAGACACAGCTGCAGTTTGGCCCTTTTTCTATATTCTGTGTGAGTATGATGCATTTCTTCTATGACTAAGCAAAGCCTCCAGGAGCTGCTTTTTAGAAAGCATGCCTTTGAAACTGCTAATAATTTAATCTTCTCCTTAGGAAGCTGAGAAAAAGAAATCTGATTATATAATCAGGACTCTGAAAGCCAAGTTCAATAATGTGAGTATAGAACAGGGATAATAAGGTTGAGAGACTGCTGAGATGAGACGGCTAAACGTGTGTGTGTGTGTCTGTGTGTGTGTGTGACTGTGTGCGTGTGAGAGAGAGAGAGACTCACCTGCTGAGATGAGACGGATAAACGTGTGTGTGTGTGTGTGACTCACCTGCTGAGATGAGACGGGTAAACGTGTGTGTGTGTGTGTGTGTGTGTGTGTGACTCACCTGCTGAGATGAGATGGGTAAACGTGTGTGTGTGTGTGTCTGTGTGTGTGACTCACCTGCTGAGATGAGACGGGTAAACGTGTGTGTGTGTGACTCAGGCTGGGCGTACAGTGATGGGGAGATTTAGAGCCTTTGATGTCTTGATTAAGTCTTCGTATTCATAAGAGATTCTCCCCCAATCTGCTTCACACCATGGCACACATAAAAATGATATTGGTAGTCCGACTAGAGGTAGTGTGAACAGTGGTTAGACATTGGGGACCAACACTACAGCTGATCATGCCTTAGACTCTACTCTGCCTTGCCAAAGGCAAGGAGATCCAATATACCAACATGTCTGTGCCCTATTTGAGACACGCTAATTTGAGGAAGATTTGGTTTGGACTATTTTTACATCTTCCTCCTCTTGTGTGGGCGAGGCTGTTAAGGATAAGACAATGGAAAACATTCTCATATTAATTTCAATTATTCTCATAAGGTTTGAGAGCTATATATAAGAAAGCAGAATAAATTGCAAGAAAAAAACATATAGATGAAACTTTATCAGATTAACTTTTTGGTAGAGTGAGGTGGAATCCTAACCTTGAATTCTCCTTTTATTCTGACTGTTTTTTTTTTTAAATAGAAAACTAGAATTATTTACCAGTTTCATTATAAGAACTGGCCAGACCACGATGTGCCTTCATCTATAGACCCGATCCTTGAGCTCATCTGGGATATCCGTTGTTACCAAGAAGATGACTGTGTTCCCATCTGCGTTCATTGCAGGTGAGATGCCCTGGATGAACTTTCCACTGAGAACAAACAAAATGAAACTCTGGCTAGGGTGCAATTCAAAGAAAAAAAGTCAATAGCTGAAGCAATTTAGTATAAATTCAACTGGTGCATTAAATTCACTTCTTTTCACATTTATTGTGTGCATACATATCATCATAGCCTACATGAGGAGATCCAAACACAACTTTGGGGAGCTCCTTCCTTAGCTGTCTCCTTCCACCATACGGGTTCTGGGGATCAAACTCAGGTTATTAGGCAAAGGTAGCATGGATCTTTACTCCCTGAGACATTTTGCGGAACCTAAAATTTCTTTTAAAGTTATGAACAATGGTGCTGAGGACTCTTGTGAGAATATGCCAGTACCCGTCTGAGGTCCACTGCGGCATGACAAACATGTCCTGGACATGGCAGGACTTGAGAAGTTTCATTGTCTCCCTCCTCAAATCAGCTAAGGAACTTCCCAGCTGTTGTCAGTTCCCTCCATCCACAGCACACACGCTCCCATGATCTTCTGTTTCAGCGCCGGCTGTGGAAGGACAGGCGTCCTCTGTGCTATTGATTATACACGGATGTTGCTGAAGGACGGGGTGAGTTTCCCAGCAAGCACTTCCAAGTTTCCTCCTGCATGCATCTCCCTCCTTTCAGAACATCCTCACAACTCATCTTGTCTTACGGAGTGGGTTATTGGTAAATCTACTCTGTTTTATGATTAAATTAGTTCCTAAGTTGGGGATTCGTAAAGCATGGTCCCAGGGGAAGAGGATGCAGCCTAGTAACAGTGAACTTGTCTTATGACAGAAGGCCCTAGGCTTGATCAAAGTACAATTCTCTAGGGTCAGCATTACCTGAGAATTTGCTAGAAACATAAATTATGGATTACTGCCCCACTGATGAATCTGGAAAGTTTGGAGGGTATGAGCCAACAAGCTCTCTGGGTGATTCTGAGAAACGCTAATGTTTGAGAACTGCTGCCCTAGATTGCTTATTCTCCCTTTCTTTATCCAGGCTGCTTTAGAAGACTTATTTGACTTATCGTGATCAAGCTTTGTGCTGTCGTCTAAAAAACAGTGTGTGTGTTTGCATGGATGTGTGCACGAATGTGTATGTATGTTGCATATGTATGCGTGTACAGATGGAGGACAGAGATTCGTATCAGGGTCTCTCAATATTTACCTATCTTATCTTTTTTTGAGACATGGTCTCTACTGAATCTTAGTTTTGATAGGCTGTCTAGCCAATGGGCTCCAGGGATCCACTTGTCTCCCTGGGCACTGGAGTTTCAGACATGCAGGGCTTTCATGCGGGCACTGGGGATCTGAACTCAGGTCCTCATGCTTACGTGGCCTGCCCTTTACCAACTGAGCTACCTCTCTAGCACTAGGGAAATTTTTTTTTACAAGACAAGGTTTCACTGTGTAGCCCTGGCTGTCCTGGAACTCGCTTTGTAGACCAGCCTGGCCTTAAACCCAAGAGATCTGACTTAGCTGGGCTACGGCAGTGTACACCTTTAATTCCAGCGCTCAGGAGGCAGAGGTGGGTGGGATATCTGTGAGTTTGAGGCCAGCCTGGTCTACAGAGCTAGTTCCAGGACAGGCACCAAAGCTAAAGAGAAAACAAAACAAAAGCAGAGAGAGAGAGAGAGAGGGAGGGAGGGAGGGAGGGAGGAAGGGAGGGGGGTGGAGGGAGGGGGGGAAGGAGGGAGAGAGAGGGAGGGAGGGAGAGAGAGAGATCTGACTTCTGTCTCCTGAGTGCTGGGATTAAATATGTGCACTAACCATACTTGGCCAATTAGAAAAATTTAAACATTATGTCCATGAGTATTATACCTGCCTGTATATTTGCCTGGTGCCCACAGAGGCCAGAAGAACGCATTAGATCCTTGGAACTATAGCTACAAACAGTTGTGAGCTGCCAAGTAGGTATTGGGAATGGAACCTGGGTTCTTTGGAAGAGCCGGTACTCTTAGCTGCTGAGTTATCTCATCAGTCCCTAGAAGTCGGTTTTTATGTCTGTTTGGAATTGAAAAGTTTAAAATATGGGCTTTTAGATTTTCTAACTTCTTTTATTTCATAAAACCTCAGATGACTTATCTATTGAGCCTTATTTTTGTGGTATTAGACATTTTATCCATCATGTAAAATTGTTCAAAATCATATTAATCAGTCTTTTCCAGGGATAGCCTCTAACTCAGTGGTCCTCAACCTGTGGGTCACACAGGCCTTTGGAGTCAAATGACCCTTTTACAGGGGTTGACCAAGAACATTAGAAAACAGATATTTACATTATAATTCATAATAGCAGCAAAATTACAATTATGAAGTAACAATGAAAATAATTTTATCTTTGGGGGTCACTACAACATGAGGAGTACCACAACACGTATTAAAAGGTCGCAGTTGGCCAGGCGGTGGTGGCTCACGCCTTTAATCCCAGCACTTAGGAGGCAGAGGCAGGCGAATCTCTGGGAGTTCAAGGCCAGCCTGGTCTACAAGAGCTAGTTCCAGGACAGGCACCAAAGCTACAGAGAAACTCTGTCTCGGGGGGAAAAAAAAAAAAAAAAAAAAAAAAAAAAAAAAAAAAAAAAAAAAAAAAAAAAAAAACAAGAAAAGGTCACAGTACTAGGAAGGTAGAGACCACTGCTCTAAACCAAGGTGAAAACCATAAGAAAGTAATGGCTTTCAAAATGCATTTTTGGGGCCGGAGGTAACGGCTCGGGGTAGTACTTGCTGCTCTTGCAGAAGCTTGATTCTCAGCAACCACATGTCAGTTCATGATCATCAGAAGATCTAGGTCCAAGGGATCCAATGGCCTCTTCTACACCCAAGTGGTGCATTTGTATGCAAGCGCTCATGCACATAAAATAAAACCATATGCTTTGTAGTGCATTCTTGGGGCTAGGGATATAGTTTCGTTGGTAGAGTGGTTGGATAATAATGTTTCACAGGTGGTCTGTCTAACTGTGTAAACCTGGGACATGGTGTGGTGGCACATACCAGTAATCCTAGCGTTGGGTAGAAGTTGAAGGTCGTCCTTGGCTACACAGCAAGGTGAAGGCCAACTTGGGCTAAATGAAACCCTGTCAGAAAGAAAGAAACAAAGAGAGGGTAGGAAGGAGAAAGGAAACAAGGAATTCCTGGTGTTATTCTCTGCTACAAGAGTAAGTGTCACAGGAGTACAATACTGTGAGAAAGTGGCGTGATTTGTGAGCAAAAACATAAAAATAAGTAAAATATTTTTCTCTTTGATTTGACAGATAGTTCCCGAGAACTTCAGTGTTTTTAGTTTGATCCAGGAAATGCGAACACAGAGACCTTCGCTAGTTCAAACTCAGGTAAGGACTACAGTGAACGGATGACAATGTGTGTCTGTATTCTGCTGCTTGTCTGTGGCATCCAAAATCTGCTGTGTGTAACAGGGGTGAGACGAATTTACTATGTGATTTTCTCTAACTCTGAATATCCCAGCGTTTCTTGTAGCCCTTGTCCTGGTCAGATTGTTTTCATTCCTCATATTTTATTGTCTATAAAGGAAAATGAAAAAAATTCAGTGAGTTTGATTTATTAGGAAGAACTGGCCGATGTTGTGGATCATACATTAATTTGAAATTTTGTAGTTACAAATCCATCTATGAAGCCACAGAAAATCAGGGACTTCTCATTTCTACTTCAAGAAATGATATAATTTCTATGTTATGAAGCAATGAAAAATAAAATTAGGATAGGCCTGTTACATAGTGATTGTCACTGTTACCATTTCCCTATAGCTCTCTTGTTTATAGGCAGACTTTAAAAGCAGAATTACAACCAGCCTGCAGTCTGAACCCACGGTAGACTGCCCACACTTTACACTAGGGATATTCTTCCTTTTTCTTCTAAACCCAACTCTCTCATTGCCTATAGTGTTAATTTCACATTTATACACCAATAACTGCACTCAACTTTATACATTTATATGTTTTTAAGATGGAACTTAGCATTTATCCACTCATTAATTCATTCATGCATTCAAGCTTTTATTGATATTTATTATGAGTAAGGTATTTTTGTATATCCATTTTCTTAGAATTGTCTTTAAGTGGAAAGACCTTGAAGTATTTCAAGTCCCTTACAAATGAACTTGCACACAAGTTTTGTATAAAGCAGTTCAAAGTGGTAGCTTAGATATTTTAATATACAAGTTGTGAATGAAGGAAAAAATTAAGAACTATTAATACAGAAGTATCTGTTTGGGCCCACACAGGTTTTTCCATGAACAGATTGTGGAAAAAATAATTTTTCATGTGTTCTCCGTAGGTGTTTTCTATATTCAACCCGTGAGGGGAAAGTTTATGTGAAATAGAAGGAAGCCTTAGCTGGCTTAGCTATCGGGCTTGAAAGGAAAGCAATGAACGCATAACTACACAGAGACACCAGAAAGCATGCAGCCTTGTTACATGAACTACAGTGTTAATAATAAGCATATCCCATTTCAGAAGATCTCATCCTGGTCTGGCCTAGCTTTAGGAGTTTGAAGGGAAGCGAAGAGGCTTTCATATTTCAACCTTGTTAATACCTAGCTAAACAAATCTAACGGCTGTACTGATTCTTCCGACACTGCAAATGGCAGCCTAGCCACCAGACGATGCTTCCTGTTTGGGTCCCGTTCTCACTCAGTCTCAGTCTCTGTCTTTTCCTCTCTCTGTCTTTCTCTCTCTGTTTCTCTCTCTGTCTCTCTCTGTCTTTCTGTCTCTCTCTGTCTTTGTGTCTCTCTCTGTCTCTCTTTCTGACAGGGTCTTACCTCATACCCCAGTATGACTTAGAATTTAACACTGAGGCCGGACTGGGTTTGAGATTGCAACAATCCTTCTGTCTCAACTTCCTGAGTGCAGGGTTTAGAGAAGCGAACTACAATTGCTATTGCTGGCTACATTTTCTGTCTTTTAAAAAATTATTGCATTCCATGACTATGCTGGGTGATATAGATGCTACATTGTTCTGCAAAAAAAAAAAAAAAAAAAAAAAAAAAAACTTTTGAAGATGCCCTTTACTTGTATGAGATTGTGTAAGTATTAGAGGAAGTGTTCCAGGAAGGAGAAAGGTCAAAGAGAAGCATTAGAAGTATTGCAAGCCATAAACCTTGTCATACATGGGTAAGAGAGAGGGCTCCTTTCTCTACATTGAATCCTTTTGTAACCACAGATTTGCAACTTTTATTCAGTGGTTTACTTTTCTTTGGTATCTTTACTAGGACACAATTTCAGCAACTTGATCTAAATACATTAAGCTAAGTCAGAAGATTCAGTTTGTAAGCCACATGCAGGAATTACTTCTGAATGGCCTTGGACAAACTGACTGTAAACAGGTATAATAGCCTTCCTCCTTCATAGAGCAACTGTGAAGGTCAATTGGCCAATACATATTGAAGCTATCAGTTCATATACTACCCATTGCCTGATTTTTTTTCCATAAATGAAGGTGATTTACTCAAGATACATTTAGGATAACATGTAAATAAAAAAATGCTAGGGAAGAAAACAGAGAGATAAAAGATAAGTAAAAAGTAGGGCTAGAATATGAAAGAAACATGGCATAAAATCCTCGCATGTTAGCTAGAGTTAGGTAAAATAAGTATCTCTTGTAGCCTAAAAGTGTGTGAGTCACACAACATAAGACACTGTTACTGAGTTCAGTATGTTGATTGATGTTTCTATTTTGAATTGTTTCTGTTACTCACCTGATACATTTATTTTCTTCATTTGCCCGGCTTGGGATGCTCTTCAGGAACAGTACGAACTGGTCAACAGTGCGGTGTTAGAACTATTTAAGAGGCATATGGTTATTATTGGAGACGAACACTCTGGAAGAGAGGTAATGCTGACATTACATATTTTTTATATGTTTTTGGCCAAACTGACTCAGATTATTTGTAGGGCTTATGTACAGTCACAACTGAATTGGAATGTCAGGATTTCAGAGGGCTATGTCAGAATCTCCTGTGGAGGACGAATTCATTTTGGGGTAGTTTAACTTAAAAAATTCACACCTTGGTTAGCTTTTTACATATAAATTTCAGCTAACTTTAGAAGCTGCATTTAATTAGGGCAAGCTTGTGTTTTGATCCCAAGTTTTAGGCAATTATCAGCAAGTTAAGTTTATAAATTCATAGGTGAATGTTTTTCCAGGTCTCATCTGTCTTACTTTAGCATACATCCCACAAAAAAAAATGTTTTTTTTTTTTTTTTTAAATTGAGCCCAGTGTGGTGATACATAGCTTCAATCCCTGTGAGTTTGGAGGCCATCTTGGCGAGTTCCAGGCTAGCCAGGGCTACACAGTGAGACCCTGTATCAAAGAACAAAAAACAAAACAAAACAAAATTGAATATATTTATAATGTTCAATATGATATTTTAAGGTTTGTATACGTTCTGTAATGACTAAATCAAACAAATTTAGTCCTTTATATATTTATAATTTAAGACCTATATTCTATGCAGTTTTCTAATATAAAATACATCATTATTAACTGTAGTAATTATATCTTATAGTAAACCTCTTGAACTCATTCTTTTTATCTAGTTGAAATTTTGTATCTAGGGGCTGGAGAGATGGCTCAGTGGTTAAGAGCATTGCCTGCTCTTCCAAAGGTCCTGAGTTCAATTCCCAGCAACCACATGGTGGCTCACAACCATCTGTAAAGAGGTCTGGCGCCCTCTTCTGGCCTTCGGGCATACACACAGACAGAATATTGTATACATAATAAATAAATAAATATTAAAAAAAAAAAAGAAATTTTGTATCTATTGACCAACATTACCTTGAAACCTCCCTCTGCTAGTGTCTGGTAGTTACCATTCTACTCTATGTGTCTATGAATTTGGATTACCTTAGAGTCTATATAGGAATTATGCAATATTTGTCTTTCCATGGTTGCTCATTTTATTTAGCACAATGTCCTCTAGGTTCGTGCATGTTGTCAAAAATAACAAAATATCCTTACTATTTTTCTTTCCAGATATATTTATTTTATGTGAGTGTTCTATCTGCATGTATGAATTTATGCCAGAAGAGGGCACCAGATCCCACTAAAGATGGTTGAGAGCCACCATGTGGTTGCTGGGAATTGAACTCAGAACCTTTGGAAGAGCAGCCAATGCTCTTAACCAATGAGTCATCTTTCCAGACCCTCCACCCACTTACAAAATGGTACTTGGAATTGAACATAGGGCCTTGTGAATGTCAGACAATTGCTTTAGCATTGAGCTATATCATCAGCTCTGGTTTTCAACTTTCTGAGACAGAGTTTTGCTAAATTGTCCAAATTGGCCATGAACTTATGATCCTCTGGCCTCAGCTTCCTAAGTAGCTGAAATTACAAGACTGTGTCACCATGCCTGGCACTGTGTGTGTAATAGGTGTGCACATATGTGTATGCACTTACCAGTGTAGACGCATGTAGAGGCCAGAGGTTACCGTCAGGATGTCTTCCCTAGTGAAATTAGAGCTCTTTATTTTGATTAGATTGACTGGTCAGCAAGCTCTCCTCCCTTGGATCTTGCCTTCAATTCCGGGGTTACAGGTCCATCCTACCAGGCTTTTATGTGATTGCTGGTGGTCTAACACAGGTCCTCCCCCAGGCCATTATTTCCTTCTTTCTAAAGGGGGTAATGGTATTCCCTTATAACACTAATGCAATAGCACGTGAATATATGCTACATAGATGAATGGGTATTTAGTTGGACTCCATAACTTGACTATTGTGAATACGCCACATTTGAGTACACTACATAGATTTCATTTCCTCTAGAAATATCAGAAGTTAAACTGATAAATTATATGGTAGTTCTGTTTGTAATTTTTTTAAGGGTCCTCCACACTGATTTTTCATAATACATTTACTAGTTCACATTTCCACCAACAGCACGTAAATGGGCCCTTCTTCTATATTCTTGCTAACATGAATCTGTCCCCCGTCCCTCCCGCCTAGCTCTGGGGACTGAACCCAGAGACTGTTTAGTTTCCATTATTGATTCAATCTCCTTATTAGTTGAGTTCTATTTAGATTTTCTGTTTCTCCCTTTACTAGTTTGGTAGAGTGGGTATCTCTTAACCATCTTATCTAGGTTGTCCAATTTGTTAGCATGCAATCAATATATGTGGGACTCCTATGCGATTGCTCATAATATTTTAATTCTTTTTGTTTCCATGAGATTGGTTGTAACGTCCACATTTTCATCTTGCATGTGAGGATACATGTGTAGCTATGTGAGCATGTATACATATGAAGGCCAGAGGTCAACTGTGGGTGTCATTCTTCAGGAGCCATCAACCTGGTGTTTTGAGATCGAGTATCTCCCTGGGACTTTGGAGTCACTAGTTAGGATAGGTTGACTACCAGGAAGCTCCGGGGGTCCTTTGCCTCCACCTTTCTAGTATAGGGATTACAGATGTGTTACACCAGGCCACTGTTTTTATTTTCTTGAAGGGCCTATTCTGGGAAATGAGCATAGGTACTTTACCAAATGTGCTATCTATTCAGCCCCTGCATTTTCACTTTTGATTAATACTTTGAGGTTTTTTTGTTTGTTTGTTTTGTTTTGTTTGAGAAAGGGTTTCTTTGTACCCCTGACTGTCCTGGAACTCACACTTTAGACCATGTTGGCCTCGAACTCACAGAGATCCTCCTGCTTCTATCTCCAGAGTGCTGGGATTAAAGGCATGTGCCACCACCACCTGGGTGAATTTTTTCCCTTTAATGTAATTAAAGTTTGATCAACTTTGTTGATCTTTTGAATTTGTTCAGTTTTTCCAAGTTTTCTTGTTCTCTATTTCATTATCTCCACTCTAATCTTTAATATGTCCTTGCTGTTGCAGTTTGAGATTGATTTTAGTCACACACACACACACACACACACACACACACATACACACAGAGTTCCTTAAAATGTAAAGTTAGGCTGTTCAATTGGAATCTTTCTTTTTAAAACAGAATGTCTTTTATTTCATACTAGCTCATCTAAGCTAAATAATACATCTTTATATTTAATACAATATTTTTGTTAATTCTATAAGAATTTATTACAATATATTTTGATCATCTTTACCCCTACTTCTCCCCCTAATTCTTCCCAGAACTACCACCTATTTCTCTACCCCTTCCTAATTTCGTGTCCTCTTTTATAAAAAAATAACCCACCAACTCTAATTTGTGTTGTTCATGTATTGATGTGCTCAGTCTGAATAAAGCCTGACTCTCCCGTCCCCAGAAGCCATCAACTGTCCATAGCGACTCAGCTCAGGATGGGTCTTATCAAGCCCATGCTCCCCTTCCATGCTGGAATGCCGACTGCTGGCTTGATTCCATGATTTCAGGATACACTGAGTTCAGAACTAACTCCCTGATCTTTCTCTCCCCTTTTCCATAATGGTCCCTGTGCCTTCTGTGTGTGTGTTGGGGGGGGGGGGGCGGGATTGTTGGGGGTTATCACTTCCTAGCCTTCAAGTATTAAAATACTTTATTGACATTGCTTCATTAAAAAACAAAGCCAACCAATCAAACACAAAGCTCTGACCTTTCTCTTGAAGATCGAAGCAGGATTTTCAGTTCCTGAACAAAATCTCACGGTACAAGCTGACTCTTGTCCTCCGGATTTACCAAAAAAGTGAGTAAATTTGGCATATCTAAATGCTGACTAATTATAACTAGGGGATGAAATCTTCTGCCTGCGTTGCTGTACTGCTCAGAAGAGACCCCTTTCCCGTGTGGCCTCATCATTTGCTCCTTCTCTTTCAGCGCCATGAAGGATGTGAAACCGACAAGACAAAGGCTTGAAGTGAAAAGCGCAGACGCCTCTTCCTATGATAGGACTTTTGAAATAAGAGCCGAGGAAGAGTTTGGTTTGCGTTCGGCTAAATCAAGCCCCTCTTTTGACTTTTTAGAGCTAAACTGTGGGTGTAACAGCAAGGCTGTCATAACCAGGGAAGGGCTAGCAAAGGCCTCTCCAGGCGTGGGAGATCCCCTTCAGAAATACCAAAGTCTGGGCTTTGGTTCCATTGTGTGCGGATCGTGTCCCGATGCTTCGCCCATAAACACAGCAGACAGGTGCCACAACTCGAAGGGGCCAGTGACACGGACCAAATCAACTCCCTTTGAATTGATTCAGCTGAGAAGAACAAACGAGTTGGACATGGAAGACGGTTCTTCCTTCTTGGGATCTCAACTGTCTGAGCCTTGTCTCATGGAGCTGCAGGCGCCAAGAGCGGTCCATGTTTCTTCAGAGGAACTCAATTATTCTCTGCCGTGTGCCTCTGAGCACCCGACATGCGCTGTCCCTTGTGTACCACAGCCCAGCCCCCAGCCTTTTAGAGTGCATTCTTGCATGTCGTTAGTAGAAGATCCGTTTTTCCCACCATCACCTCCAAACAGTGCTGATTCTAAGAGGTCTTTTGATCTGCCTGAGAAGCGAGACCGAGCCTCTTTTCCTTGTACTCCGTTGCCAGCCTCGTCTACAACCTCCCTTTCTTATTGCAACTCACACGAATCTTTAACGGCAAACCTTCTGACCAGGTCATCCCCACCATTAAACCAGCAGACAGCTAGAGAAGGTAAGCTATGTTCTAAAATCTGTGTAACGTTTTGGAACTTGCCTTGTTTCTAATAAATATTTTGGTTTCTGCTTACCCTAACCCTTCTCTTTCTCTGCTTCTTTTTCTTCTTTCTTTTCCTCCACAAAGAAATAAGTTCTAGGGTGTTCTGATGGTGTACTAAATTGAAGAGAGCAACAATTAAGCTGTCAGATCTGGGGGTCTATCTACGCCAAAGGGAAAGCATGGCCAACCTCATTCCAGACTTGTTTATCAACAGCCTACAATTTACCTTTAACAGAAATAGCTTCCCAGATACAGAGGGCAAACTGGTCAACAGCACTGCACAGGCACCTAGAAATGATTGATACACACTTATGAGCCTTTGTTGCTTTTATTGGTTAATGATTAAAGAACTGGCTTGGCCTATAGCATGGGAGTGGGAAGGCGGAGTTGGAGAGACGCCATGGAGCCGCCGCTGGAGATAGACATGCTGAAACTTTGCTGGTAGGCCATGACCTCGTGGTGATATTCAGATTAATAGAAATGGGTTAAATTAAGATGTAGGAGTTAGCCAATAAGAAACTAGAACTAATGGGCCAAGCAGCATTTTAATTAATATAGTTTCTGTGTGGTTATTTTTGGTTCTGGGTGACCGGGACGAACAAGCGGCCTCCTCCTACACGCCTGTAATGAGTTGAACACATTGCTAAGCATTGAACTCTTTTCCTGTATGAGTGGGAAGGGTAGGATCTAATTTCCTGCACTTTTCTCATCCTAGCAGATGAGAATATTTACTTAGTATGGTGTGACTTTTTAAATCTTTTAATACAATTTTCCTCTTTATCTCTTATAATTCTAGATTTTTACATATCAAACATACGGTTTTGTTTGACTGAGTAGTCAGAAAGTAGTGGTGAGCATACTGTTAGAGATTATTATGTGTTCATTGTTTTCTTTGTCCTTCCCTTCTTTTTAATGAAGTGGATTGGACCTTGTGCCTCGTGCATGTCAGGCCGGGGTTTGAGTGGAACCTCTAGCCCAGACCCTAGTAATCTGACGTAGAAGATAAAGGAAGCAAAGAGCAGGCTTAATTTGCTTAGGCATATCGCCAGATAATCCATAAGGAGCATTGATTTCGAAAGCACAGAAAACGTTTGCTGTATAACATTTTTGATTGCTGTTTCCTTTTTCCTCTTTTTGAAGTCATGGGACTTGAGTCTAGCAAGTCAGACAAGAGCTCTGTCATGGAGGGATAGTCCCGGCCTGTGTTCCTTTCCTATTTAAATAGGATCCTATTTAGATAGGATCTTTCTACCAAAGCCAGCCTAGACTCACTGCCCCAGACTCTCAAGTGTGGAGCTTAGTTCTCTCTTTCCTTCTCTGTGTGGCACGTTTGTGTGTATGTTTGTAGGTACACACATGTGGTGGTGAAGTGAAGATCTCAGGGGAGTTGCTCTGTCACTCTCTGCTTTATGATCTTAGGATGAGTCTCACTGACCTCAGAGCTCGCCTCCCACTGTCCTACCCCAGGCTGGGTAAGCAAGTTCTTGTCTCCGGCCCTTCTCCTCCAGTGCTGGGCTTCCAGGCACAAATGGCTACTCAGGCTTCTTCTGTGGATGCTGGGGATCTGAACTCGGGTGCTCATCCTCACAGTAAACCATCATTTCCCCAGCCCCAAGTTTTATTTGCTTGTTTTGGTTTTCTGTTTGTTTGTTGTTTGCTTTTTCCTGTTTTTTTTTTTTTTTTTCAGAAAGGGTCTCATGTAACCCATGCTGGCATCAATTCTTTAAATAAACAAGGATGACTTTGAATTCTTGATAAGTATGAAAACCTAGCAAATTTGGTAGACGAGTAAATCATTTGCTGCATTTTTTTAATCTGGATCGGAGAAAGTTCTTCTTTTGACTTAATTCTTTTACAGTTCAATTATATTTAAAATTTAAGGAATTTTGCTTTCTTTATTAACGTGTATGTGAGTGGGTGGTGTTGTGTGTGTGTGTCTGTGTCTAGGTCAGAGAGCAGCTTGCGGAGTTTTCTACTTCTGTCACGTGGGGTTTGGGGGCTGCACTCCGCTGTCAGGCTTAGTAGCAAGTGCCTTCACACACTGAGACACCTCGCCATCTGATGTTTTCTTTTTATTAATAGCCATTATGCTTTAAACTTCTCAGATCATCAAAAACAACAGTTATTTTCATATTTCAGAGAAATCGACATGCCTGCCACCTGGTGGAAGTTTCTTATAATACTGCAAAAATTCTGATTTTTTTTTTTTATTAAACAGAAAACCTTGTAGGCTTTTGAGCTTGCTGTAGATCTCTAGTTCACTTCCATTCCCCAAATTTTCTCCTTTTTAAATGAACACTTCCTTTTTCTGTAATAAGCATCCATAGTGATTCTGTGTAGAATGGAAAAAGGATTATTTTTTTGCCTTCTATGTAAGTGAATGTTTAACTGATGAAAATATTAGGAATTCTATAGGAAACAAAAGGAAAGAGTTAGAGAACATTCCAAACCATCCTAACAGTGACTTTATCGAAATATTTGGAGACATTCAAATCTTTAAACCCAGGAAAAAATTTCAAAGAACAAGTAAAACTTTTACCTAAAGACAAATTTATTTTTTTTCCTAGAGTAAACAAATACAAATCTGTCAAATTTATATTTAGGATTATATAGGAATCTAAGGATCTCCTCTGTTATCACCAAAACAATGTGATTACATTTTCGTTATTTGGACAACAGCTTCTCCGAGGATAGATGATGAAGTTCCCCCTCCACTCCCTGAACGGACACCTGAGTCTTTTATTGTGGCTGAGGACGCTGGTGAGTACAATTCAGTAAGTATAAAGTGTGTGTGCTGCTGCTGAGTACCCATTTGTCTCTTTTAAAAATAATCTCAGTTAGCCGGGCAGTAGTGGTGCACACCTTTAGTTCCAGCACTTGGGAGACAGAGGCAAGCAGATCTCTGTGAGTTCAAGGCCAGCATGGTCTACAAATCAAGTTCCAGGACAGTTGAGGTGGTTACAGAGAGAAACACTATCTCAAAAGATAAACGAAACAATCCCATTCCTAAGAACTAGACATATTCACCCTCTTGCGAGAGACTTCTCACCAGGAGTTACTCCATCCTTACCTTTGATGGTAAAGGTATAAATGGAGCATACTAGAATGGAGTGGACCATCTGATTCAACGATCCACCTCTTTGTAGGACTTTAGTATGTTTTTCTGACTCAACTCATTTGTATTCAACAGACTATAGTTTATTCTATACATTTTCTTCTTTTAGATATTATTTTATTTTAGGTGTATGGATGCTTTGCCTATATGTATATATGTGTACCACGTGTGCCTTGTGCCTGCCCTGCAGAAGTCAGAAAGGCACCCTGGAGCTGGAGTTGGGGATGGCAGTGAGCCACTATGTGGGTGCTGGGAACTGAACCCACGTCCCCTGACAGAACACCTCCTCTCCAGACTCGATTCCCCTCTGTTTAACAAGCTGTCACACAGTAGTTATCAAGTAAATTCTAAATGTAAAACAATATGTTGGAGGATATGGAGGATAAGGAAGGTGTGCAATACACATCTCTCAGTCTTAAGAAGCTTACATTTGAAGAGCAGGATGTGCATATGAATCTTTATGCTTATTATTTCAAGACCATATATCAACGATAGGTGAAAGACACAGGAATTTGAAGGACAGGAGAGCCTTTCAGGTTGAGAGCAGTCAGGATGGCCCAGAGAAAGAGCAGACATCTGAGCTGACCCGTAAAAGGCAAAAAGGAGCGCTTCATAGCAGATGGACCGCTCACTGTAGTCACTTCATGGGCTGGACCATGCTAGCAGCGAAATCACTGACAGCGACTTTTAATGACATATGCATATTATTTTAGATGGACCACAGGGAATAATGTTTCCTGATTCTAAAAGAAAAAAATCTGTATTTCTGATAATCTGTTATATATTTCTATATATTCTTTGAACCAACTATTTAAGTATATGCCTTGATTTCAGAGATAAGAAAATTCATTAAGCATTTAGAAGCCCCTACAGGCTGCGAATGTAGTTTAGTGTTAGAGCATTTGTCTAGCACTGCAAGACTCTACGTTTAATCCTCAGGACTGAATTTAAAAATAGCTCCCAACTGTAAGGCTGGAAAATCACAACGTTAATGTAATTGTTGTTACAATTACTGCTAATAGTATGGGCACACACAATTATCCTTTTCTTTTTTCTTAACTCACAAAGCAAAGAACATCATTCCTTTTCAAATGCCATAAAGTAAATACAACTTTGACAACTTCAAATAAATTTTTAGGACAATGTTCTAAATTATGAATGAAATAATTCAGGAGGAAATTGATATAGAACCAATTTTCATATGATACAAAATTAGAAAATCACTGTAAGAGTTAGGGGTGCCTTCTTATAATTCAGCACACTTATGAATTATGAAATGCTGTTATTGCTACAATATATGAACTATATTTTTAAATGGCATTTATGCTTCAAACTTGTGTGTGCACATATTATTCCTTCATTTTATCTTTTCACCTATATAGAATGTGAAACTCCAAAGTCCCAAATCAGGTAGAGACTCCGCTTGACTTTAGATGACTTTTGTCCTAAGAACTTGTCTTCTAAAACAGCCGCTAAGTCAGAGTGATTCATCTCAGGAAGAGTCATTGTTCTTGTAAACAGCTTCTGCTGTTTAGATTTACTTTTGGGTTTCCCAGACTGACAATTTTGTTTTGTCATGGGCAAAGCAAAGATAGAATCATTCAAACAAACAAACAAAAACATTGTTTCAGATAGGCTATTTGAAAATTGAAATAGTCAAAATGATCTTCTGTAAAAAGAACAAAGCAGAAAAATATTGTACTACCTGACTTCAAAATACACAAAGCTATAGAAATCAGAATGCCAAGGTACTGCCATAAAACGTGACACACAAACCAGAAGAACAGAATAAATATCTTAGAAAAACTGATATGTGCTTCTATTGCCAACTGACTTTTGATAAAGAAAGATGCAATGAACATGCACAGGAAACAGGACAGCTTTTTCAATAAATGACTTTGTGAAAACTAGGTGTCCACATGTATAATAAAGGTGGGCTCCTACCTCTTACAGGTCCCCCAAAATAACCCAGCATCTACTAAACATTTAAGTCTAAGACCTGAAACTATGAAACAACTAGAAAAAATCTTCAGGACTTTGGCATGGGCAAGGACATTTTTGAACAGGACATTAAAAGAAAATAAGGAAATAAAACAATAATAGAAAAGTAGAATTATACCAAATAAAAGACCTCATGCAGCAAAAGCAACAATCCTTGCCTTTAACTTAGAAAGCCTTCATTCATTATGCATCTAACAAGTACAGCAGTGGTCAACATTACTTTAGTGACTCAAATTTTATTGCTATCTATCTATCTGTCTGTCTGTCTGTCTGTCTGTCTATCTATCTGGTATTTTCAAAACAAGGTTTCTCTATGTAGCCATGGCTATTCAGGAACTTTCTATGTAAACCAGGCTGGGCTCAAATTCACAGCACTCAGGAAACAGAGGCCAGTCAATCTGTGAATTTGAGCCCAGCCTGGTTTACATAGAAAGTAGCCTGATTTTAAAATTGACAGTAGATCTCAAAAGAAGGCATTCCTATGGGCAACAGAGATACAGATATTCAGGATCACTAGCCGTCAAAGAAATACAAGTGAAAACCACAACGTGTCATAACCCCTTTCCACTCCAAAACTCAAGTGGCAGCTGGAGCCAGGCATGGTGGCACATGTCTTTAATCGCAGCACTCCAGAGGCAGTGACAGGCAGATCTCTGAGTTTGAGGCCATCTGGTCTACAGAGTGAGTTCCAGGACAACCAGGGCTACACAGAAAAACGCTGTCTTGGGGAGAAAATGTGGGGCTGAAGAGATGACTCAGGGGTTAAGATCACTAGTTACTTCTCCACAAAACCCAGGTTCAGTTCCCAGCACCCACACTGTTTGCTCACAACCATCTGTAATTATAGTTCCAATGGGGTTGATGCCCTCTGGCCTCTGTGGGCACTGGACACATGTGGTACATACACATACATGCAGATAAAATACCCATCCAGATAAAATTAAACAGAAACAGAGCAGGGCCTGGAAGGTAGCTTAGAAGGTAAAATCACTTGTCTGACACCCTGAGTTTGATCTCTGAAACCAGCATTAGGAGAATTTATTCACAAAGTTGTTCTCTGGCCTCTTTATACACACAGAAGCATACACTATACTTCCTAACAATAAAGCAAAAACAAAAGATAAGTGCTGGCAAGAATGTATAGAAAAGGCAACCCCTGCACAGTGTTGTTAGTGGAGCTGTAAATTAAGGCAGCCATTACTGAAAACAGTATGGAAGCTGGACATAGTGTGTGTCTGTAAGCCTGGCACTCAGGTGCGTGGAGGCTGTGTTAGTCACTTTCTCATTGCTATGACAAAAATACCTTGTTATTACTCATTTTTCCCCTGAGTTTTGCTGATATTTTATACTAAAAAACTGGGTAACATCTACTGGGAATGCATAGGTACTTCACAAACATTAGCACAGACTGCAATTGTCATTATCATATTTATTCATGTTATCACATTACTAAAATATACATATATAGGTACTATAATGTGAATATTAAAAAGCATGAGATTTTGAAGCAGTCTATATCTACTAAAAAGTACCAAAACATATAACCTTAATTAAAAATATACTTTCTGAGGGGCGGGTATGGTGGTACATGCCTTTAACCCCAGCACTTTGGAGGTGAAGTCAGGCAGATCTCTGTGAGTTCAAATCTAACCTGGCCTATATAGTGAATATTAGTCTCAAAAACAAACCAAACAAAACAATCAATAAACAAAACAAACAAACGAACAAAAACAAAAACTAACAAAATACTTTCTGAGACAGATATTGAGGCTCACATAATAACCCTAGCACCTGGGAAGCTGCAGCAGAACAGCCAAAAGTTCAAGCTGCCATTGATTATAGAGTAAGACCCCGTCTCAATAAAACAGCAAAAATACATGTGTTTGGGGCTGGAGAGATTGATGGTTTAGGGGTAAAGGCACTGGCTGCTCCTCTGGAGAACCCAAGTTTGGTTCTCAGCACCCACATGATGGCTCGTCATCATCCATAGCTCTAGCTTCAGGGGATTTGGTTCCCTCTTCTGATCTTTGCAGGTACCAGGCACACGTGTGTTACACATACATACATGCAGGCTGTCTTAGTCACTGTTTTATTTCTGTGAAGAGGCACCATGACCAAGCAACTCTTTCACAAGAAAGTATTTAATTGGGGGGTTGTTTATAGTTTTGGAGGGCTAGTCTGCTATGACGGAGAAAGCATGGTGGTATCTATGTACTAGAGCTGAGAGCTACATCCTGATCCGTAGGCAGCAGGGGCAGGAAGGAAAAGAGGGAAGGAGATGGAGGGGAGAGTCTCACTGGGCCTGGCCTGGGCTTTTGAGTGGTTTCTTTTTTTTTTTTTTTTTTTGGTTTTTCGAGACAGGGTTTCTCTGTGGTTTTGGAGCCTGTCCTGGAACTAGCTCTTGTAGACCAGGCTGGTCTCGAACTCACAGAGATCCGCCTGCCTCTGCCTCCCAAGTGCTGGGATTAAAGGCGTGCGCCACCACTGCCCAGCTGGCCTGGGCTTTTGAAACCTTAAGTCCAGTCCTAAGGATCCACTACCTCCAACAAAGCCACACCCCCCTCAATAAGGCCACACCTCCTAATCCATTCTAAACAGTTCCTCAACTGGGGACTAAGGATGTAAATAGATGAACGTATGGAAGGTCACCCATTCAAACACAGGCAAAGCACTCATATCCATAAAATATTTTTAAAAATACTATTCTTTAAATTGATTTTCTCATTTGTAAAATGGAGTTGATGTGTGTGTATGTGTGTGCGTGTGTACTGAGATAAAGCATTTAAAGCTTTTTAGCACAATGTCACCAAATAGACCTCATTAAATATCTTCCAAGTGTTAGGATAAGCGGAATATGTAGGAAAAAATCACTACTTTTTTTTTTTTGAGACAAGTTTAGCCATGCAGCAGCTCAGGTGGTCTTAAACTTTGTCCTCCTGCCTCAGCCTCCCAAGTGCTAGAAATACAAGTGTACGCTACTATGTCCAGTTTAAAAGTCCTACTTAATGCTTATACTGAAGTTAGGTGGATAAAATTAATACCTGTGTCGGATCATTGATTACCTGTGTGACACTAATTCGAAACAACGGGACTCAGGAAAACAGAGTGGTGTTACTGGAGTGGTTTACTCAGCAGAAAAAACATCTTTGAGAATTTAGAGGAAAGAAGAATTACGGAAGTAATGACAAGCCTAGTACAACGCAAAAAAACATAACATGCAAAGAAATCATGAGAAGGTTATTTGTTTTACAGTGCTGAGATCAAATTCAGGGCTTCATACATGTTAGGTAAGTGTTCTACCACTGAGCTACTCCCCCAGCTGGTGACTAGGTTATTCTCATTGCAACAGAGGTTCAGCTTTAAAATACAGAAGATAAATTTAGATAAAGTGCAGTAAGGTTTTGAAGCTAGTCAGAAGAAATATCCAGAATGTAAAAATCCATGAAGACAGTGAGGTGGTGGGCCGTGGTTGCAAGCTGGCTCACTAAACACCTCAGGACCAAGCCTCCATCTCACAGAGCATCACAAGGCCAGCCCTCCTACCCTCTCTGGACGAGAGGACTCTAGGAACCCGTCTTACACATGGCATAGAACCTACTAGAGCCAGAGGGCAGTGAGAACTTCATTTTTAAGTCAGCACAGCTGTGCCGGCAATTTACTCCCTAACTGTCTCAAGCTTTTGTTGTTACGATTTATCATGATGGACTGGACCCTGAAATTATGAGCCAAAATAAAAAAATCTTTCTCCGTTAAAAGCAAGCAAGCAAGCAAATTGGTGGTTTCCAGGGCTAGGGGCAAAGGAGAGGAGGGAGATAGGAATGGTGTATATCTTCCTTTGCGGTGATGAAAACTGTTCTGGAATTAGACAATGATGATGATTTGCAATGCTACGAGTGCACTGTTACAGGTGAGAAATCTTATGTGTACTTTACCAGATTCCCTAAGCTAGGCAGAGGAACACAAACCTAATACAGACAATAACAACATTGTAGATTCTTTCTCTGGGAGCACTTAAGATGAAATGATATTTCAGGAAAACATCCACCAAGATATTGCTAACAATTTACTTCTCAGAATATTCCCTAACAGAAAACAGAAAGATCAAGAACTGCCTTAAAGTGTTTATCAAATAGTTATTGGGTTGGTACTGGAAATCAGTACTATCCGGCATATAAGAAATAAACGACAATACTCACATCGTAGGTGAATTTTACAGCTTCAAAATACTATGTCCATGGCTGTCGAGATAGCTCAGAAAATAAAAGTGCTTACCTTGCAAACTTGATGAGCAGACTTCAATCCCTGTAACCCACATAAAAAAGATGGATAGGTCTGTGGAGATGGTTGTGGTAAGGGCTCTTGTCACCAAGCATGACAACTTGAGTTGGATGTACGCAGTAGAAGTAGAGAACTAACTTCCAAAATTATCCTCTACACGCACACTGTAGTATGTGTGTGCCCCCCATAAAGGTTAAAACTTAGAAACCCAGATGTGGCGATACCACATCTATAATCCCAGCACACACATAAGGAGATGAGAGGTAGAGGCAATACCACAGCTATAATCCCAGCACACCTAGAAGGGATGAGAGGTAGAGATGGGAAGATCACCTGGGAGCTTGAGGGCGGGTAAACCTGGCGTGCCAAGCTCAGTGTCTGAAACCAGGTGGGAAGACAAAGTCAGAAAAACTGTCTTTTGTTACGTGTGCACTATGACACACATGCACATACACACAAGCGTGTCCATGCACACACCTGTGGCTAATGACAGGTGAGACTCTAATGAGTTCATTTTCAGAATATACTAATATATGGTATAACAACACTTAAGTGCTGTGTGATAAGAAATTTATGTCACCAGAACATTTTGTATTTTAGGTGTTTACATCATGGGAAAATTACTCATTATTTAAAATTAAGAAAAGTTTCAAACATGTACCTAGCTTCTAGATGTAGCACCTATTGATAAGTTGTCCTGATAGTATCTGATTTCCAGATTACATTGCTTTTCTCCAGCTATCTCAGAAATGGCTTTTCAGCTGGATATTTGAGTGGTGACATATGCCTCTGACCCTAGCACTTGAGAGGATCTCTCTGTGAGTTACAGAACAGCTTGGTCTACATAGTGCACTCCAGGGCAACTAGGACCACATAGTAAAACTGTCTAAAAAAAAAAAAGTCCTTTTATAGTCAGCTTATAGTCAGCTTACTTGAATCTAGAGTCAAACAAAACCTATATATCGCATTTTTGTTTCTTTTAATATCTGTAACAGTTCTTCCTTTTTGCAATTTCTAGCAGTGTTCGTTTGCTGAAGAGAATGGATTACTGGTCCTTCATGACCAATAATTGTATTCTATGACTAATTTAACATGTTCCTTTATCCACTAAACCTTCCTGTAAAATAAACTAGATCAGAACCTTGCTAAAATCAGTTCCCAGTTTCTTTGGAAGAATACATCTGTGAGTTCGTGTTTGATGAATCATGGGCTCCTTGGTCAACAAAGCAGGCCTACACTTTTGAGGCTCGGGTCATCGCTCAGATAATTCCTTTCCCAAGGTGTGACAGTCCATTCCATGGTTTCTATGCCCCCCCAGGAGATGGAGACCCTGGAGGGCAGTAAATGTTGTAAATCTTTGTGGCAGCTGGATGGGGCACACACCTGCGATCCTACGGTCACACCCTTTTTGGTGTCAGACCTCCAGGCACACCTGATTTGGCTAGCTTTTAGACACACTTGTGAGGAACTATCTTGATTAGATTGAGGAAAGACGACCCACCCCCAAGGAGTGGTTAGCATCATTCTCTGGGATTGGGTCCTGGACTGAATAACAAGACCTCTAGCTGAGTGGAACCAGCACTCAGCACTCCCTACCTTTCTGACCATGTGTGCAGTGTGACCAGCTGAGCTTGAGCCCCGCTCCCAGGACTACCCCCCATGAATTTATATACACTGGGCCTGTGAGTCAACACAAACAACTCCTTTCCTTAAGTTGCTCTTGTCAGGTGTGTTGTCATGGCGACAGGAAAAGTAACTAAGATAGTGGTTGCACGCTAAAATGGACTGAGAGCAAAAATTACATGGACACAAACCATGTTCTGACCTGACTTCTAATTGGTGGATTTCTTTGCTTTGCTATATACTTTCCTTATTACAGCTCTACATCAAGATGATTCTCCTCCACCTCCACTCCCAGAAAGAACTCTGGAGTCCTTCTTCCTTGCTGATGAAGACTGTAAGTTAGCATTACTTTACAAAAAAGTTATAAAGTAAAATGTTGAAAGGTTTAAAATAAGTGTGGTGGTGCATGCCTATAATCTCGGTCCTTGAGAGGTGAAGACAAGAGCATCAGGAGTTCAAGGTCATCCTTAGCCATATTGTTTAAGGACAGCCTAAGCTGTTTGAGACCCTGTCTCCTAAAAACATAGACAAGGCTGGGTGTGGTGATGGGCTAGGGAGCAGAGGCAGATCTCTGTGAGTTTTTTAGACCCTGCCTAAAGGGAGCCAACAACAAAGTTAAATACAATAAATCCTACATGGAAAGGTACAAAGAATGAGTAAATAAAAGAATAAATTTTAAAACCTACAATATATAATGAAAATGATACCTAAGAAGGCGAAACATATAGACCAAGCCTGAATATACACCCATATTTAAGTCATAGGCTTTAAAAAATAAACAACAAAACATATAGGCCAAGCCTGAATATACACCCATATTTAAGTCGTAGGCTTTAGAAAATAAACATTTTTCTTTCTTTTCTATTTCCTTTTTTTTTAAGGTTTGCAGGTCCAACCCATAGAAACTTCCTCTACTAGCTATCCAGAAACCACAGAGAACTCAACATCTTCTACACAAGCATTGAAGACCCCTGGAAAAGGTTTCACAAGGAGCAAAGTAAGACCAGAGATTTAGAAAACAACCCAGAGTTTCCCTTACTACATACAGGTTTCCCCTCCATAGCATTAAGACTGCAAATTATATTAAGCACCTTTATTAAACTGAGTTTTGATCTCAGACAAAATTAATAGAAAGCAAATCTATGCAATGAATGAGAGTAATTACAGTGACATGTTAGAATATTAAAATAAATGTATTATCTACAGAGAAAGTTCAGGACTAGGTCCACATATGTGTAGGGATTTAGTAAATTATGGTGTGTTTCAAATTAAGGGATAAAGATGGATAGTTTCATAATTGTTAGTGGTTGAGAGTGTAGCTCAGTTAGTAGACTGCTTGCCTAAGGCATGACTGAAACTTGGAGCTTGACCCAGGGTGGTGCATAACTGTAATACTCAAGTCCCAATATTTGGGAGGTGGAGACAGGAGGACCAGAAGTTCAAGGCTGGGATACATGACACCACGTCTCAGAAAAATTGTTGATCTAAATAAGTAATAATGTAAAAAAAATAGGATCTACAATTCATATCAACAGCAGGATAAAGTCTAGATAGCTAAAAGATTTAAATGTTAAAATGTATAATATACATAAACCTACTAAAGAGGACTGGAGAGATACTCAAGAGATTAAGAGCACTGACTGCTCTTCTAGAGGACCTGAGTTCAATTCCCAACACCCACATGGAGGATCTTAACTGTCTTTAACTCCAGTTCCAGAGGATCTGACGCCAGGCATATACACGGTGCATAGACATACATGTAGGCAAATCTCTACACACATAAATGATAAATCAATCTAATTTTTAAAAAAAATCTAAAAATGAAATGAAAAAATAGTCTCCTCAAAGGACTCAATAATAACTATGTTAAAACTCCTAAGTTACAAGAGTACTTTTTGGTAAGATAATTTTGTAACTCTGGAGTATACTGGCCTTTGTAACTGTAACACTCCAGAGGCATTAAGGGAAAAGATATACACTTTCCACTAGACGAAACAAAAAGTGTCTGCATAGTGAAGGAAAGTTACTTAAAAATCAAAGCTAAAGACCAAATTGGAGAGAAAAATGCCTGTAACTGGCACTGTAGCCAGGGCTATTTGTCAAATATATGACGAATTGCTAAAAATCTATAAGTATAAAGTAAAAATGGGCAAAAAGTACGTGATTGAAAAGCAAAGCAACCCCCAGAGGCTGTTGTCTGCTCTGGAATACTCCCAGTAAAGGGGGAGAAGGAGGCCTGTCATCATGACCCTGGCATGATATTACTATGATACATATGGTAAAATAGTAAGATAGGACCAAGTGGTAATTTTGTACTGAATTAAGATGTAAGATGGAAAAAATAATTGCATTTTCATGGCTATTATTCAGGAAACTAGTTCTGTTAAGTCTGTATTTTTAGTTGACTGAAGCATTTTGAACTTTATAAGAAAACATTAACTTTTCCTCTTTCTTCACTTTTATAGAGTTTAAAGATTTTCAGAAACATGAAAAAAAGTAAGTTCATTTGTACTTATTTTCTCGAATGTATCCAAAACTTCTGAAATTACACAATTTTTGGTATAATCACCCTATAAAAAAGTTAACAATATCATTCCCAAACAGAACTGTGGGTTGGAGCTATCACCCAAGCCTTGACTTCGCTGGGCTCCAGCAGGCTAATGTTGGGATGGGGTTTCTTTTTTTTTTTTTTGTTTGTTTTTTCGAGACAGGGTTTCTCTGTGGTTTTGGAGCCTGTCCTGGAACTAGCTCTTGTAGACCAGGCTGGTCTCGAACTCACAGAGATCCACCTGCCTCTGCCTCCCGAGTGCTGGGATTAAAGGCGTGCGCCACCACCGCCCGACCCACAGATTATAATTACTACAGTGTTTAGAATTTTCCACCCATACCAAGATGCTTAGATATAAATGTTATTTAAAACTCCTAGCAGTCTAACCTGAGATTCATTTTCTTTGAACACAGTAACAGCAAAGCATATTGTGAAACAAATGTGTTGGTTTAATGAAACAAGCAAAGCATTGACGCAGTTCCATTTTTACATGGGTTACCAGCAGTAAAAGTCTGTTGCTTACTATTTTGCTGTATTGTAATGAAAATAAAAACCCACGAGTTCTTTAAACTCTTTGAATTCTCTTAGACATCTTATTTACAATTACAAGGTCTATAAAGCATGATGACATGACTCTTAGAAATTTGATCCACTCGGTTAGCCAGGAAGGACTAAATCGTTGATATTATGCTATAGGGAAGGACAAAGAACACCAAGGAAACTTGGAAAGCAAACCTCCTGAGGAGGAAAAGAGAAAGGGGAACAAAAAAAAAGAAGAAGAGGAGGACTTCAGGGGCCAGTTACCCCGCTACACAGAAAGCCAGAGAATAAGAAGAAAGGTGTATAGAAAGATGAAAGCCACGAGGCAAAAGATAGACGGGATAATTTAAGAAAAGCTGGCAAGAAACAAGCCAAGCTAAGGCTGGGCATTCATAAGAAAGAATAAGACTCCATATGATTGATTTGGGAGCTGGGTGTCAGCCCCCCTTCCCCAAAAAACAGAGTAGTAAAATGACCAACTAATCTTACTTTTTTCATTCTCTCATCATTACTCTTGTTTCCTTTAATAGCATCCATCATGTTATTATGTATGTGTTTGCGAGCTCACTTGCTTAATTTTTGAATCCCTCACTAGACTTAAGTTGCACAAAATCCTAAGAGCCAGCCAGTATTATATACACCAGGTGCCTTCCACAATGTCTGGCTTATAGCAGGCATTCAAAAAATATTCATAAAAATAAAGAAAAAAAGCAGCCAGAAATGCTAGCTTAAAATAACAGATAAAAATGCTATTTTCATTAAAAACTTAACCTCAGACCAATGAGAGATCCAGATTGGGAAAGAACATAGGGAATTCTTCAGTCCTGAGTATCTGGAAGGGGTGGAGGACAGGTATACAAGTCTAAGCTCATGCAGGTCTAAACTCCAGGGTCAATTTGAGGACTTGATACAGTTCTTAGCAGCCAAAGAATATAGATTCAAAGTAGCTGAAAAACAAAAATACAGGCTAGCCTATATTTAGAGGATGCCCTGAGAGTTTTTACATAAAAAAGAAGGCTCAGTCTCACACCACATCCCAAAGATCTGCCAACATAAATCTACCTGAAGTTACTGTTTCTTTGATCTCCCCAAAATATTGTTATATCTAGAGAAAGAAAAGTGTTTCCTAAATAAGCTGATCGAATAAACTCTGGCTGACTGTACAAGTCAGTCCCTCGTTCGTCTTTGTCTACATCACTTCCCCAGTTACCATAATTTCCTTTTGAAATGTTAAAGTCATTCTTGACTAATTCTAGGGGAAAGGCATATTTCCCAACCAGACGTTAGCTATAGTGTTTAAAGATGATCTCAGAGGTCAAGTATGATGGTGATGATGGCAGACTATTGGGGTTATAAACTTTATGGAAGAAAAAATAAAGGACAAGCCTAGAAGGGAAAAGTGCAATGAGACACCATAAAAGGGTTTAGACTGAGATGCTATGCAATCTGTTTTTATCCTGGTTGCTGTATGGAGAGTGGATTAGAGGTGACAAAATGGAACTTGCCAACCATGATGCCCAGTGATGCCCGCTTTGAGCAGTAAAAACCTCAAGTAAATTTTGTTACTCTGTGTATGTGCGCACGTGCTGGTGAACATGGACACATGCATGCATCGTGGGCTGGGGGCACACGCCTCAACTTGTTCAGAGGACAACTTTGTAGAGTTGGCATTTCCCTTCTACCTTTACATGAGTTCCAGGGAACAAGTTCAGGTCCTCAGACTTACAAGGCAAACTCCTTTACCAGATGAGCCCTAGAGAGACATTGTAATTGCTCAGAAATACTACAGTTGCAACTCATAGAATGTCTAGTTAAGACTAACTGGAGCATAAGCGAAACTAACCGTCTTGTAACTAAGAATTCAAATTATTCATAAAGTAGCTAACCTCTCATTCCATATTGCTTTGTGTCATTCTTGTATATGTATTTGTGTTTGCCTGCGTACACACATCTACGCACATGTGTGGTCTCAGGTTGATGTCAGGCATCGTCCTCAACCATGTATCTACCTTACTTTTGAAGTAGGATCTTTCACTGAATTTAGAGTTTACCAATTGACTATATTAGCTGGTCAGCAAGCCCCAAGGATCCTGCTGTCTTTATTTCCCACACACCACTGGGATTATAGGCACATGACTGCCAGCCATGTCTTGCTTTTTGCCTGGGTGTTGGTATCTGAACACAATGCCTCATGTTAGCTCATCAAGTACTTAACCAAATGAGCCATCCCTCTACCCCAGCTTTGTTTCATTTATAAGCTTATTCATAGGCAGATTTTTTTTTTTACCATGTGGTTTCAGGCTTCTGATGGAAAAAATTAGTTTCTTCCTGGTTGCTTAAGCAACAGCCTGATGACTAGTGAAAATTGGTCTGATGTTGGACTGGTTCATTTGCCTCTGCCTGAATCAACTCTTACCAGTATATTTAACATCCCAATTAGGCAGGATAATGTGTCTTATATTTAGCCGCATAGTTATATACGGTCACTGATTACTCAGTAATGAGATAAGACCTATCCATCTTGTGTGACCATGCCAATGTACCAACAATGGAAGTCAGCCCAAGTTATTAGTCATTTCATTCTTCTGTAAGTAGAAATAGGTCCACCTGATGAGTGGAAACTGAAAATTGGGGAGGGTGTAAAGGGGAAAATTAAGCTGTTTTATCCCTGAGAATACACATTGAGCAGGGAGCATAAAAATAACTTGAGACAAGCCACAGGTTCCCTCCAATATACATTTGGTTAATCTTTACTGCCTTTGTTAAAAAATAAATAAAAAAGAGAGGAAAGAAAAAAGAAAGAGTAATCTTCTTTGGGACAAGTCTATTCTCTCAGTTCACATGTAGAGATTATTACCGTTCTTTCCCACCCATCTTCACCCACTGTGCTCCCCGCTAGCCTCAGTTCCCAGCCCAGGTCTTGACACACAGTACTAAGTATGCACTTAACTGGAAACGACTGAAATCTACTGTGTGTTCTAGTGATTACTACTCAAGTATCCTCCACAAAGGAAGTGTTCTAGATGTTTCTAGAAGCCTAATATTACATATTTATGTGTAAACACATACATGCAGTTCTCACATTGCATTTTGAAATGTTAAGAATAAGCAAAAGAGAGTATGTAGTAATTTCTCCTTACTTATAAGTTGTTTCGGAGAAAGTTTCCAAAAACCTGAGAAATCTTTATTCCTGTAAGACAAGGCACATATAAAATGTAGATCCAGTTTTACAGAGTTCCTTTTAAAACTTGGTAGAAACGGGCACATATTTATATTAAGGTGTTAGGAACACACACACCTTTTTAGGCCTACGCATATTAAATACAACAGTAAACCAAGCAACATAACAATGACTTTGGGAGGCTATGGCCTGAACTTAGAATCATCTATGCGAAAAAATTTGCTGGAAAGCAAGAAAGAAATTTAGGAGCAGAGGACAGTGTAAGAGAAAGCTCGGCTTGCGTGAGACGGGGAAAGCGTAAATTCCAAAGCCGAATGCCAGTTTTCTTTTGGGCCACTGTAGCACGGATTCTATTAGTCCTTAATAAATACCCAGAGTCAGAATTAGAATTCCTGCTATAGGCCACCAACCAGATCCCAAATCATGACACAGAGACTTGTCATTAGTTATGAATGCTTGGTCTTATCTTACCTCTTGTTTTTAATCCATTTCTCTTTATCTATGTTTTGCCTCAAGGCTTTTAACCTTTCTTTCATTCTATATATCTTACTTTCCTGTTTCCTCCTTGTCTGGCTAGCTGCTGCCTGGATTCCGGCCCCAAATGTCTCCCTCTCTTTCTACCCCATTCTCTCATTCCTTCTCTCTCATTCCTCGAGCTTAGATTTCTTCTCTTGCTTATTCTCTCTGCCCACCAGTCCTGCCTATCCCTCTACTGCCTCACTATTGGCCATTCAGCTTTTTATTAGGCCAATCATGTGCCTTAGACCGGCAAGGTGCAACAGCAGCACATCTCTCCATAATTAGCAAGTGCAGTGTAATCACATGCAACACCCCTTTACATAGAGGAATATCCCACACCACCATTCCTTTCACACATTTTCTTACATTTTGTGTATTGTTATATAATCTGTTTGCAAATAAAGTAAATCTTGCTTGGCATGGATATTCTGGCCTGTAATCTCTGTAGTTGGGACACTGAGGCAGGAGTACCACCACAAGTTCAAGGCCAGCCTGGGTTACATAATGAGTTCAGGCATACAGACTGAGAGCTTCCCCCTCCGTATCTTAATTATAATATAAAAATATAATTTCAACCATTTAGAACATGTTTAATATGATACTGATATAT
Source organism: Chionomys nivalis (assembly GCF_950005125.1). Lineage (NCBI taxonomy): Eukaryota > Metazoa > Chordata > Mammalia > Rodentia > Cricetidae > Chionomys > Chionomys nivalis. The sequence continues at coordinate 18,315,396 of NC_080103.1, forward strand.
TTATTTTGGAGTATTGCTTGGGAGGAAATGTTTAATTTCAATAATCATGCAAGCAAATAAATGGTAATCTAAATCTGTTGTCATTCATTACCCAACATAATTTTCTTCTGATTACAGGTGTTTGTAATTCTTCCCCACCAAGCAAGCCAGCAGAATGTGTTCAGCCAAAAAATTCCAGCTCCTTTCTGAATTTTGGTATGTGTATTATTTTATAGCATAGTTTAAAATGTATATAAATTGGTGTTGGAGAGATGGCTCAGTGAATTCAGAGTAGTGGATACTCTTTCAGAGGACCCAGGTTCAGTTAATTCTAAGGTGGTTCACAACTGTCTTTAACTCCAGTTCTAGAGGAGCTGGTGATGCCCTCTGTTGGTCTCTGAAGGCATTGCGAACATATGGTGCACAGACATACATGGAGGCAAAACACCAATACACGCAAAATAAATTAATTCTAAACATTTAAAATCACTAGTTAATAAACATCTTCTTTCAGGTTTCTTTCAACTCTGGCATACAGTGTGTGTGTGCGTGTGTGTGTGTGTGTGTGTGTGTGTGTGTGTGTGTGTGATGCTATGTATTTCAGGTTGGCCTTGAACTTGTGATCCTCCTATCTTAACCTTCTGTGTGTTTGGATTACAGGCAGTTGCCACCATATCTAGCCTACTCTAGTTTTGTTTTTAGACTTAAATTTAGTCATATATGTAAATAGTTACTAGGAAAGGTGATGACATTAAATATTATGAATTTCTTAATGTTTCATTTTCTGCTCTCACTTTAAGTTTCAAACCCTTCTATTTTTCAATTTAAGGCACCAAAGCTGCTAAATATCAGATGCTTTGAAAATCTACCACAATCAAAGGAAAAGACAAATAAATGTCACCAGTCTGAATTTCTTTCTGAAAACACCTACTAATAGCCTTTATTTTATGTGAAACTTTTTCTTATTCTTTTTTTGGAGGCAAGGGAAGTGCATTTCAGGAAGTGAAGTAATTAAAACTTATTTAACAACTATTTCTTTCAGAATTGTTTTATATTTTCTAAGTTTTAGAAACATATTTTAGTAGACTCAGAAATTTCTGTGGCTGCATAGATATAGAACTTGATTTAATAACAGCACATAAATAAGTGCTTAATTTTATAAAAGTGAAATTTGTCATCCATGATGGGTGAATAAAACAGATAAACAGTGCTATGTATTCAGTTATTGAAGGCTATGATAATAATGGTTCTTCATACAATTATTACCATTAGTTAATTGTAAATGGTCTAAATTTAATTATTAGTAGTATTTGGGTTGGAGGTGTGGTCCAGTGGCAGAGTAATTGCCTTAGCATATAACAAGGCCATTAGTTTGATCTCTAGTATAGCAAAAAGAATATTCTATTTAATTTAAATTTTAATTACTATAATGCCTTTCCAGTCTATTATTAAATTGATCAACGAGAGTGTTTAACTTTTTCAATGATGTATTCTAAAATCCAAGTATTCATTTCCACATTTCCACATAAAAGTACTTATTTTCATTCAATTTTTTTTTTTTGTCTCCAGGTTTTGGAAATCGTTTTTCAAAACCCAAAGGACCAAGGAACCCACCATCAACTTGGAATATTTAATACACCACTGAATTTATAAGAATATTGGCTGCATATGTGCCTACAAATAAAACTACTAGAATACTGCTATAATAATATTAATAATATCAATAATGAAGATATAGTGTGTTAATAGCTTTCAAAAGGGAAGCTATATATAAAAAACTTCCAACAACCTTGTACTTTCATATTTTTGACATTTAGTTGGGAACTGTCAATAAAGTTTATCACGTTTCAAACTGGATTTATTTTTCGCTTTTGGAAGTTATTTTATTTTATAATTTATTTTTATTTCATATGCATTTGTGTTTTGCCTGCATGTATATCTGTGTGAAGACATCAGATCCCCTGAAACTAGAGTTACAGATAGTTATGAGCTGCCTGCCATGTGGGTGCTTGGAGTTGAACCTGGATCCTCCGGAAGAGCAGCCAATGGTCTTAACTGCTGAAAAGCTCTCCAGTCCCTCTGTTTTACTTTCTCCGGATATGTAAATTTTTGTTTTGAGATGATGTCTTTTTATGTTAATCTTGACTCTTTAAGGTAATCTTCCTGTCATAGCCTCTGGAGGGCTAAGATTATTAAAGGCACACGTCAAGCCCTGCACAAACATTCATTTTAATATAGGCCTGTAAGAATTTGATATTAACTAAAGTTCTCTTTATAAAATATCTTTATGTGTACAAGTTACAAGTGTTTTTGCCTGCATGTATGGATATATACCACCTATGTGTAGTGCACACCGAGGCCAGGAGAGGGAGTTAGATCCCCTTGAACTGGAATTACAGGTGGTACTTGCTTAGTGGATTCTGAGAACTGAACCAGTGTCCTTTGCAGAGCTGTAAGTGCTCATAACTGTCTGAGCCATCTCTTCAACCCTTCTACATTGCCTTAATAGCAAACTTCTTCTTTTTTTAATAGACAAGATCTTGCTATGTAGCCCCAGGCTGGCCTCAAACTAATGGTTCTCCTACTTCAACCTGAAGAATGCTGACATTACAGGTGTGCTCCATCATGACTGCCTAAAGGTTTTATTTAAAAAAACAAAAGAAAAACAAAACACTCTTTCCTTGTGTTTGCAGAACAAAATTACTGCTGTAGCAATGACTGTTCCCAGGGTATTATTTTTGTCTAAATGGAGTATACCTCCCCCACCTTCCCAAATGTGGAAAAGAAATATTAAAGAGAACGATGTACAAATAATGGCAGTGATCATTTTTATATTGCTATAACGGTGTACAACTATATTCCACATTGTTTTTTCCAATTCTACAAAAATAATCAACAGCAGTTACTTTTTGCTAGCACTTTAAACTTTAAAATTATTTTGAATTCTTTTTTGATAGTGTTTTCTTCATAGAAAAGGCCCCATATAAACCTGTACAGTTTATGTCCATAATTATTTAAAGGTACTGGTAGTTTGAAAATGTATTTCTGTAGGACTATGGATTCTCCCAAGTAAATTTCAAATCTACATTTACACAGTAAATAAGTTAATGGATATTGTTTTATTTTTTTATTTTTTTGTTTTTTTCGAGACAGGGTTTCTCTGTGGTTTTGGAGCCTGTCCTGGAACTAGCTCTTGTAGACCAGGCTGGTCTCGAACTCAGAGATCCGCCTGCCTCTGCCTCCCAAGTGCTGGGATTAAAGGCATGCACCACCACCGCCCGGTTTGGATATTGTTTTAAAAGATTCACTTTACTTTCCCATTCAATTGGATATTTTTACTTAAGAAAATACAACCTAGCAATAGTGTTATTTGTGCTTTAATACTTTTCGTTAGGAAACTGAATGCTAGGACTAACTGAAGGTATTGTTACTTGCTCATTGTAGTACAACGCATACCCAGTAGCTATTTTAAGCTATAACTTTTATTGCAGAAGTTCACTCTGCCTAAGTTACTTCTCTGGGAACTAGTGTTAAACCATAGTGCTTTCTTATATGCTTAGTATATCATGGTAGCCAATTATTAAATCAAATTTCTGAGGAAACACTATTTCCTGACGAACAGTGACGATTTTTTAAGTGTTGTCAGCTTGACAAAGCTTTTCCACATTTGCAAATTTGTACTTATGGTTTGAAAAAAATTAAACGATTTCTATACTTTTCGTTAAGTATAGTTGTATGTTTAACATAAATGCTGGATTCTACCTTTTCAAGTACATAGGGAAATCTGACTCTGGCAAGGTGGGGGCTGCGCTCAGGGCACTCCTAGCACCTGCCTTAAGCCTGCAGCTGTAATCACAGCAATGCCACTGAAAACGCTCCTATTTTTTCCCCCTGAATAGCAAACCCGCTACCCTTTACAACAAAATCGTCATTTTACACGATCCGAAATTCTTTTTCTCGTCGTTTGTCAAGGGTAAAAGCTGGAGATTCTTTTACCTCACAAAGGCTAGGAGAGAAATACGAAATTGAAAAGTCACTATGGAGATCACCTACTCCGGGCAAGAAGAAGGAACACCGCAAGAGGACCGCCTGAACACACCGCCAGACCCTGAAAGCTATTAACATTGTTTGGGCCGTTAGGGCGGTTGGCGGTAACTCGCCGGCCGGCGGCAGTTGCGTCGCACCCCGAAGCGTGCCTGGGCGCACGCTCCTTCTCTGCTCCTCCACTCAGAGAGCCGGGCGCACGGCGGGCGGTGGAACTACAACTCCCGCCAGGCCTTGCGCGTCCAGGGCGCTTTACAATAGAAGCTCGGTTGGCGAGGTCTGCGGAGAGGTGCCGGAACTGTCGTTTCCGGCATGTTCAGCTCTACGAGAAGGACGGAGCCGTGGAGGGCGGAGGAGAGACTCCAATGCCCAGCGGGCCCTGCGCGGGCGACGCTTGCGCGAATCGCGGACGGGGGGGCGGTCGGGACATTTAAATGTGTGTTTGTGGGTGAAATGGCTGCGCAGGTCGGAGCGGTTCGCGTAGTACGGGCGGTGGCGGCGCAGGAGGAGCTGGACAAAGAAGGGAAGGAGAAACCCCATGTTGGGGTCTCCCCGCGGGGAGTGAAGCGGCAACGCCGAGCGAGCAGCGGGGGTTCTCAGGAGAAGCGGGGGCGGCCGAGCCAGGACCCCCCTCTCGCTCCCCCTCATCGGCGGCGTCGCAGCCGCCAACATCCCGGGCCGCTGCCTCCAACGAATGCCGCCCCAACCGTTCCGGGCCCTGTTGAACCTCTGCTCCTGCCGCCTCCGCCGCCACCGTCGCTGGCGCCCGCCGGGCCCGCTGTCGCTGCCCCGCTGCCGGCCCCGGGCACCTCGGCCCTCTTCACCTTCTCGCCCCTGACGGTGAGCGCGGCCGGGCCCAAGCATAAGGGCCACAAGGAGCGGCACAAGCACCATCACCACCGCAGCTCCGATGGTGACCCTGGCGCCTGCGTTCCGGGCGATCTCAAGCACAAGGACAAGCAGGAAAACGGCGAGAGGAGCGGAGGGGTGCCTCTGATCAAGGCCCCCAAGAGAGGTGAGAGCAGGCGAAGCGCCTGGGCTCGGGCTCTAGATCTTGGTGCCCGTATCCCGCCCCTTTAGGACTGAAAGACGCCGCTCTACTCCCCTGAGCCCACTGGAGTGGACTCTGGATTGCAGGCGGTTGCCACAGTTTGACCTACTTGAGGCTTCTCTGTGAGGCCAAGCTGTCAGTTTCCATCCCCGTTTGCAGTCCCCCGGAGCCTTTGCAACGTTTATTTTCAAATTCGGCAGGGTTTCCGCGCCGCGCGGTGCTTGGCATTGGATTAGTAGGTGGGGTACTAAAACCAGCCTTACTGAAGTAAACGCTTGTCACTGAAAGTCCCTTCTTGTTTTCGTTCTTTGCAGTCTTTAGTTTTTCTCATGTCCGGCACCAAAATATTCACAGGTTTGATTATGGGCTCTGAGTTTGAATTCTCAAAGAGGTTACACAACTCTTAGCTTCGGCGAGGTTAAAAAAAAAATCACTTATGGTATTTCCTTTTCAGCTGGACGAGGTAAAAATAGCTAAAAAAATTAATATTAGCCTTTTTAGTTCTTAGTATGGCATAGGATTGGTCCGAGGCAGGTTTTTATCGCCCTCTGAATCTTAGGAAGTAGACCCACCATTTCTCTGAAGAGAAGGAAGCGTGTAGATGCAGATTCTAGTTTTGTTTCCTTCTGCCCGAGCACTGTTTGAGAATCTCTGCAATTTCAGCAGTCCTTAAAGGTATTTCACATAGAAGACATAGGACTAAGTGTGGTTTTGAGAAAAATTAGGTTAGCCAAAATTGGTGTCTACTATTGCCAGATCCTTGTAGCATCTGTTTATATTCTTCGTGGAAGAAATGAAGTGTACTTTTGGTCATGTCGGATTTATACTTTGTATATGATATTTATAACTTGTAATATTCATAATCTTAGTAATACTAGCACCCTAATATGTGTTTGAGTACTGGGACCCCCTTCAGTTATTACATGTTAGTGAACTAGTCTTTCAACCTGAAGTTTTGAGTATCTTGCATTTTTTTCCCATATATTTGGTCTTAGTGCTAACCAGTTTGTGTGTGTGTGTGTGTGCATTTAGGTGTAAATAATAAGTTTTCATTGGACAGAACTGCATCTTTTTCCTTCGGTGGTGTCCAGATAGCATTCTCAGGAAGTAGAGTTGTGGCAGGCTGACCAGTGTGCCAGTTTCCAATCTACAACTATTTTGCATATCAGAGTAGCTTATTTTTTGCCCTCATTCCCCCCACTCCATGGCATGTGTCCAGACACAGCTACAGGGAATTTTGAATAATCATTTCTTTTAAATTTATGTTGCAGGAGAGAACACCAGGGCCCAAAATGAAGAGACTTCACCTACATGGTCTCATTACCAAAGATGAAATTTAAATTAAAAAAAAAATCACCCAGCACTCGGGAGGCAGAGGCAGGCGATCTCTGTGAGTTCGAGGCCAGCCTGGTCTACAAGAGCTAGTTCCAGGACAGGCTCCAAAGCTACAGAGAAACCCTGTCTCGAAAAACCAAAAAAAAAAAAAAAAAAAAAAAAAAAAAAAAAAAATCAGAACCCAGACTCCTAAATGTTAGTTTAAGCTTCATCTCTGGTCTGGCCAGCTTTGCTTCCTTTTCTCTACCTCTTTGCTTTCCTTTTCCTTGTGCTTTGAGATTCTCGTTCTGGTAGCAGTCAGGCTGACTAGAAAGTATCAGTCTCTCTTTATGGGGAAGGTGGTGCTGACATGTGTAGTAATTCACAGTGTGCTTCTCTGAAGACTGTACAGGCCCTGTGTTCTTTTACAATCAGACAAAACAAGTCTCTAATACTGCTGGGTAGACTTTCCTCAGATGATGTAACTGTTCTGTATCTGTGCTGTCCAATATGGTAGCCATATGTGGCACTTCAGCAGATTTGTGATGTGGCTGTGTGACTGAAAAACTGAAATTTTATTCTAATTTATAACTTGTTGTGTACATGGCTACTATGTTGGACTGCACAGCTTTTTGCCAATTCATGAAGAAAAGAAATGGGTTAAAATCAGGCCATTTGAACATTATTCATTTTGGTTTATATATAATTGAATTGCATACCCAAACTATATATATTCTGGAGGAAGTAGGACCCTCTGGACAGATGTATTTGAGGAAACCTGTACTGTAGTGGTCTCAATATCTGAAATGCACTGGCATTTTAAGAGCTCTGAAGCTCGTGCTGAAAAGAAACTGGCTGAACATTGTTTATTATAAGCCTTTGGACCAATACTTGTAAATATCAGTATGTTTAGTTTTGGTACCCTCAGGTTCAGAAGGGATGACTTTGGAAGTAAATTTTGGTTCTAGTATTTACTGTGTGATTAGGATCGAATTAATCTTCTCTTTAACCCCAGTGTTCCTGTTTGTAAAATGGGGTTGGGTACTCCATTCTTATGGTTGTTACAGGGATGAAGAGGGGGCAGTGTATGAAAAGCACTTAAAATAGGGCTTGGCACATGGTAGGCAGTTAAAGCTGGCTTTTATTTTTACTACTTGGTCCTGTAAACAGCTTTAATAAAGTAGATTGTTGTTTACAGAGGAATCTCATCCTTTTATGTATGCTAAGAGTTTTAGGAATTGTCTAGTTACTTTGAAATAATTATAAATTGCAAAAAATACCATAGAGAAGTCCATTTCCTTTTCCATTTTACTTCAGTGGTTGTGTCTTACATAACTATTGTATAATACTAACACCAGGAAATTGACATTGGCACAATGTATCATTTTATCATATGTAGATGAGTGTAACCACCACTGTAAACAAGGCACAAAACTCTCCAGAAAGAGCTCTCATGAACCTTCATTTTGCAACATTAGGCAGTGTCTCCTTACCTTCTCTACTGTTTCTGACTAGTAAGAATCGCTAGTCTGTTCTCTATCTTTGAAATGTTGTCAATAGAGAATATGATGTACTTGGGGTCTTTTGAAGCTAGCCTGTAAACTCACCATGAGATCATCCATGTGTCAATGGCTCTCACTTTTTCCATCCTGGATAGTATTCTCAGCAAGGGTGTACAATGATTTCTTGGATTTAAGGGCATTTGGCGTCTAGTTTGGCACTACTAGAAATAGAGCTTCCCTTTCAGAGTTTTTTTTTTTTTTTCCCATTCAGAAGCAAATTTTTATTCTTTGAGGAATGTTCTTATTAGGTCATGTGGTTAAGTATATATTTAGGGGTTGTTTGTTTATTTTCTTTTTTTTTTTTTTTGGTTATTTTTTTTTTATCAGGTTGTCATACAGTTTTTTTATGCCGTGTTTTTTTGCCGAAAGGGAGCGTTCTCTAGATAAACAATCACTGGAACAACTGTAATTGAAAGCTTATTGTTCTTGCATTGAATTTCTCTTGTGCCTTTGTGAAATCACTTGTGCAGAAGATGTCTTGGTTTGCTTTCTGTTTCTGTGATAAACATCATGACCGTAACAACATAGGAAGGAAAGAGTTTACTTCACAGGTCGTCATAGTCCATCATGAAAGCAAGTCAGGAGCAGGAACTCAAGGCAGGAACCAGGATGCAGGAACTGAAGCAAAACCCACCAAGGAATGCTGCTAGCTTGCTCTATTTGTTTTCTTTTATCATGCAGGATCACCTGCCCAGGTTTGGTACTCTCCAGGCCATCTCATCAATTATTAATCAAAAAGATGTCCCACAGACTATCAGTCTGATGGAGGCATTTTCTCAATTGAGGTTCCCGCTCCCCATGTGGCTCTAGTGTATGCCAGATTGACAAAGCTAACCAGCACAACTGAAAGTTTCAGGAAAGCATGGGTTACAGAGCAAGTTCCCAGCCAGCTATGTTGGTAGAGAGCTTGCCTAGCTTGCAAAGCCCTGGGTTCAGTCCCCAGCACTGCCCCAAACTGGGTGTGGTAGCACTGGTTGTAATTCTAGCACCTAAAAGGTGGAGGTAGGAGGGTCAGAGGTTTAGGGTCATTCTTTCCCACATGTTAACTTGAAGCCGGCCTGGACCCTGAGACATTGTCTCAGAACAAAACAAAAATCAGTTCTTCTGCCTCTTATTTTACAAGTTACTAAGATTGGTTTTCATGTTTCAGATTATGGGAAAAACCTAACACATGAAAACCATGTGGGATGTAAATTCTATGTCCACAGATAAAGTTTTATTGGAATGCAACTGTCTATACCAGTTTTTGCATTATAGTAGCAGAGTAGGAGTAGGTGAGGCAGAGACCATATGCCCACAAAGCCTGCTGTGTTCTTTTCAGAGAAAGTTGGTTACCTCTGACTTGAGACCTGGAACATGACTAAGAGACCTGTTCCTGCACATCAGCCCAACAGTCCTCAGTCCAAATTCACGGATAGGCTAATTTCAGATATTACCACTTCAGACACCTGGCATGACTCATAAATAGTTAGAAGAAAAACTTGGCATGTGAGTGGGACGTAAAATGATTTTCAGAGGTGAAGTAACATGCTTGAAATTTTCTAATGGTGAAACTGAACCCTGGCTCCTAAGAAAAAACACCTCAGGGTCCACTTCACTCTTTCCGTTCTGTACGCTGTCTAATGCTTTATAAATAAATATTAAAAGATTTGCTCTGTCTTGTAAGCAGTATGCTTCAGACTACCTAAATAGCTCCCTGTATCCTTTTTTATCCTTTTTACCTGATCTTAATTTTTCTCTCTCATTTGTTATTGTTCATAGAAGCATAGACCAAAGATATTCCATCAAAATTAATAGTTTCGTTTTAATTGTTCTTGGTTAATAAGTATGATCTTAATTTATTAAGGAAAGAATAAGAAGATGATTGCCTTCTCTCAACTCCATTATCATCAAACCCCAGACTTGCTCTTCTATGAGTCTTCGTAGTCAGCTTTTCTGTTTTCCAGTTTTGACCCCCTTAAGTGCTATCATGTGGAAGTATTCTGTGCTACCCAAAAGATACTGGGTGTGATGTCACATTTCTGTGATCCCAGCATTTGGGAGACTGACTAAGCATTGCTAGTTGTAACAGGACCCTGTCTCAGAAAATAGAACGATATTGATAGAAACATGTGATTTGTTTTTGTAGTAGAAATGGAGAATTATTGGGATTGTATTGAGTGTGTATACATATATATACATATATACATACATGCGCACGCACACACATACACACACAGTCTCAGTTGTCAGAAACTTCAGGAAATGCTTTTTCCTATCCACCAGAGAGGAAAATATTCTTGTCAGTAAGGCATGAAAACTTCTGCATAGCATAATAATGCCCTCTTTGTGATCATGAATTGTAAAGGTATTATATGTAGTAAATACAGTAATATTTTTCTATATTGGAACCTCATATAGGCTAGCATCTAAAGTCCATTAATTGTAATTAATGGATAATAACTGGATAATCTTATAATAATCTGCCAGAGTGTTTAGGGAGAGGTGGATAGGAGAGGTGGAAAGGAAGAAAGTATACTGTATTGTAGTGGAAGACTGAATTTTGGAGTTAGATGGATCTGAAATTTGACTGTCAGCAAATTTATGACCTAATAAAAGTTACATCTTGTTTCAGATTCTGCTTCAATCTATGAAAAGGAATTTCTGTGTCTACTGGACTGAATTTTTGGATTAAAATGAGATAACGATAAAGGTCCTAATAGACATTTTTAGTGAGTCATCTATTTTTCCCTCACACTTTCTCCACTTTTATGTTTCATTTGTGGTATACTATCCCATACTCTGGGCCAGTAATTTCTAGATTTAATCTAATATCCCAAAGTTCTTGACAAGTATTTAAAGGAATGTTATTCAACCCTTATGATGCAGACTTATGTGTCAGATTCATTCTCTTTAAATTCTCTTTAACCCTTGCAATGACATCTAACATGAGTGTTAATACTGTTTTAAGGCAAGAAAACAAAGGTTTGGGGGTTTCTGGGTTTGTCCAGAGACTAATAAGCATCAGAGCTGAGATAGGCATCTCAGTCTTTACTGTGAAGCATCCAGATGGGCACTTTTGGTTTTGTTTGTTTTTGTTGTGCTATAGCCCATGCTAGCTTTGACCCCCACAACTCTCCCTTACTGTGGGTTCTGGATTACATGGCACATAAATATCCAGCTTCAGCTTGTTCTGTATGTGTTTGCGTGTTCATGGTCTTACTGGTATGGTACACGTGTGGAAGCCAGAGTTCTGTCTCAGGAGTCACTCTTCATGGAACTTGCCCTTTGTTTTAAGACAGTCTCTCCCAGGGCCTTGGCTCATCTGTTAGATGGACTGGCCAGTGAGCTCCAGGAATTCTCCCCAGTGTTGGGGTTCCAACCACTTTCACTATGGTTGGCTTTTTGAGGTGCTTGTCGGGGATTGAACTCAGGTCCTCATACATGTGTACAAGTCCTTCATCAGTAGAGCTATTGCTTGTTCTTAAAGGGCACTCTCTGCTTTTATATTTCCACCATTTTGGGATAAAACTAGTAATTAACATTTATTATTTGTTTTAGTCTAATATGACAAGTATCTTACGTGCATTTTTATAGGAAAATACTCTTGTCCCCCTTCCTCCGTCTCATTAGTGAGAAACAGAGATACTGGTTTGCAAAAGGCGAGGCCTCCTCATTGTGGCAGTGCAAAGACAGCTGCAGAGTTGGACGCGCTCCATGTGATGTGACAGTTCACATACTATTTTTTTTCTTGGTTTCTCCTTAACTTTAGAGCCTGGCCTGGAACTAGCTCTTGTAGATCAGGTTGGCCTCAAACTCAGAGATCTGCCAGCCTCTGCTTCCTGAGCACTGGGATTAAAGGCGTGTGCCACCACTGCTCGGCTTCACATACTATTTGGTATTTACCCAAAGGATTTGGAAACTTATACCTACATAGAAATTTGTAGTAACTTTAGTCATAATTGCCAAAAAATATGAAACAGCTCAGATGTTCTTCAGTAGACCAATAGACAAACTGATGCATCCACAGTGGAATAGTATGCAGCTCTAAAACCAAACTGAGTTCTGAAAAGTGCAGTAACCTTAAGTGCATTAATACTGCAGTAATAGAAGGACCTCAGTCTAAGAGGGTTACGTAGTGGGCAGTTCCAGTTATGTAACACTGAAAAAGACAAACCCATGGAGACAATAAAAAACTGGTCAATGGCTGCTGATAATTAAGATGGAGGGACTTGTGAATAGTCAGATCACAGGATTTTTAGGGCCATTAAACTGCCCCGTATATTATTGCAATGGTGGGCAGTGTCATTTGCTTTTGTTCAACCAAGAATGTCCAGTGAATCATAGTTTGGACTGTGAGTTCTGGGTGAAGAAGATATGTCAGTGTGTTCAGTGGTAGCAAATGTGTGGCTCTGGTGGGGCCTATTAGTAGAGGTCTATGGGAAATCTGTACAGTTTGGTCACTTTTGTTAAGAACTTAAAAATGAAACAAAAAACAACTAGCCAACCAACCAACCAACCAAACAAACAAACAAAAAAACTCACCAAAAAACCAAAACCAAACACCAAACATGTTTTGGGCTGAATGTGTTTGTGTAACTATAATGGTAGCATCCAGCAGGCTAAGGCAAGAGGATCAGGAATTCAAGGCCAGCCTGCATGTGATAGTTTCAAGACCAGTTTAGGGTAATAGTGAGACCCTCTTTCAAACAAAACTTACTTCTACAGTGAGAAACAGTGCAGTTTTAGGAAGTGGCAGAGCAGGGTTTCTACCTATCTAGCTGTTATTTAGCATAAGAGGGTGTGTGTACAGTGCTGAAAACAGTGACTCCAAAAAACTGGGCTTCAGAAGGAGCCACTTTTTGGTTTCCTATTTAAATCAGGTTTTTATACAAAATTGTAACTACTCTCAAGAGAAGCACAAAGAATTTATTCCCCCAGTATTTCTGGCATTTGGGAGACTAAGGTAAGACAACCTTCAATTTAAAACCAGCTACGTTGCAAGGTCCTATCTCCAAAACAAAAACTAAAAAAAAATAATAATTTTTAGAACACAGTTTGAGTTCTTTTTTATGATTATGATATGAACAGTTCTTGTTTTATGATAATTTATGATAAGATATGAACAATTGTTTGCTTATCTACCATGGTTGTTAGGAATTGAAGTTACCATATTTCCTAAGGCATAGTTTTCAAGTATGTGTGCGCTTGTGTGCGTGTTTGTGTGCTTGCACAATGTGTATGTGTGCATGCTGGTCCTGGGAACTGAACCCAGAACTTTGAATGCTAGACAAATATTCTCCCAGTGAGCTATATCCTACCCCTTACTCTAATCTTTTTTTGCATTAATGAAAACTAGTGTGATGTTAAAAGTAAACTAGGCTATTTGATGATAGATGATGTTAGCTAATTTGAGGACTTAAGTGATAATTTTATGTATTCTAAGTGTAGTAATGACCTTTTGAAAGGGAGCCAGCCAGCAACTTGTTCAGATCACTGTCCCCGTCTTTCTCTATAGTATGACATGCTTTCTGTATATTGAGTTTCAGTTTTATACGTAAAAGCTTTCCTTAATATAGGTGAAGTGTAGTTTGGTTCTTTGCTGTTAAAAATTGATGTGAAGGCTAGAACATCTGCCTAGCTCTGCGAGGAAGGGTAGGTTTAATTGCTGTCACTGCAAAAACAAAAGGGCACAAGAAGACAGGGAGAGAAGCCAACAATGAGGGGCCAGCAAGACCCCTCACTGTGGAAAGGATATGGCAGCGGAAACCTGGTAATAAATTGGAGCTCTAGAACACACATAGGTAGATGGAAACAACTTCATAGAGTTGTCTTCTGACCTCCACAGAAGCACCCATGCACATACATACAATAATAGTAACCAATAAAAGAAACCAACCGTGGAACCGAAGACAGTAAGTTTTAGCTCTTACACTGTGGAGAATAATTCAGAAAGAGACTTCCTGAATACATTTTCAATGGGAAAACTAAACCACTGTACTAGAAATGGAAAGATCATGAAGCAAGCCTTTAGGCATTGACTCCCCCCCCTTTATTCCTCTCTCTCTTTTGTAGACTTTTAAATGATGTTTTTTACTCAAAGCAAAGCAGTTGGCATTTTTCTCCTACAGCAATAGTGGTCTGTTTCATGTAATAACCAACAGCGAATGGATGCCTAGGCCATTCTCAGCTAGTTGTCACCACTGCAATTTAAGAATAAATTTTATTTCTTCATGTAAATTAATTAGCAAGTAGAAGATGAATGGTCTCAAATTTATCTACAAAGAAAGGCAGACTTTCTGTGTCTCAGCCTGAGAAAAAGAGTCTACATTTGAAAAGCAGGATTAGCTAGGGACAGATTGGAATTAGTGAAATTCCAATTAATTTAAGATTCATTTAATTTTCTTTTCTTTTTGAGGCTGTGTTACACTAACTGATTTTTTTTTTAATAAAAGAGTTTTCGGCTAAAACTAAGAGACTTGGCCATGTAGAAATACCACTGATAAGCAAATAGTAATATAGAAAATGCCTAGTAGTCAAGGCACTTCCTTCAGTGGCGGATATAGGTCATAATTCAGTTTTTGTACACCTTCTGAAACTTAAACCTGATATTTTCAGAGATATTCTTGTCCCCTCACCCACCCATGAAATTACTAGAAGATTTACTGGGGTAATTAGATGAGTATTTTCAAGTTGGTCTAACCTTTATATTGAATAACATTTTGTTCCTTGAGAAATTGCCTAAATTACTGATTTACTATTAGGCAAAGTATTTAGTTTTATTGGTATAAAATATAAATTGAGTGTTTGAATTATGATCTAGTTGTATATGGTAAAAGATTGGTTATATTTTCAGTTTCCAGTACAAAAGATTTTATGTATGTTATATAGTTCATTGTAAGTTCTTTGTAAATGAGGAGACTTTTTATTGTCTTCTTCCCTCACCCACCCTTCCCTTTCTTTGAGGCCATTTCTCATTCTGATTTTTTACTCCAGACTAGCTTAGAGGTTAGTCTCCCTCTGCCTCTTGAGTGCAGGAATCATAAGGGTGAATCACCATGTCTGTTTTTTGTTTGTTTTAAAAGCACGTTTTAAACACATTGTACATTGTTCATATTCTTTAAAAACTTCGACTTGCATTAAAATAGTTTTTTAGATTTCATAACTGTGGTAGTATATGGCCATTTGGGATTTTAAAAATGGTTTTATATAGTCTTTATACTAGTTAGTAATTATATATTATGCCAAGTAAGTTCATTATAACTGGGTATCTAGGTTAACTGAATTACTTATGTTGGAAATGCTTTTGCTTGGTAGATAAATTCTATATAGTAAATGCTAGACTATATTTGAAGATTAGTTAGGAATATAGTCATTTAATCCCAAAGATTTGGTGGGAGCAGGTATATTTTCCAACTACTAAATAAAGGATGTCTTTCTATTTTGGGCTTGTCAATTTCGGCAAATTAAAACTTGAGTCAGTCTTTAAATTATAGCATTACTATGCAATATTACAAAAAATTAGGAAATACAGATAGGCAGAAAATACAGACATTTATAATCCTTCTACCATTGATAGCTATCAACAATACCTTAGCATACATCCCTCCAGATATGTTCTGTGTTTTCTGTATACAGCACATACATAGATGAAGCCGATTTCCGCTGACTTTAAATCTTTTGCTTCTCTTTAGAAAATCATACGTAGCTCTTCAAATGCCCAGCTCTCTTATTATTTAGAACTCATTCTGAATTTCACCTCTCTAAAAGAGCTTCTCCAATATTCAGGCAGCTTTTAAACCTTCAACTACCTGGTAGTACTGTAGCTGCTTGATTTCCTCTAACTAGATTGTAAGGTACAAGAGAGTAGAGAAGGTTGTGTCTGTACTGTAGTCAGCACTGTAGCCCTAATGTCGAGTGTACCCAGCACATGGTATGTATGTTCTTAGTCAGGTGAATGCATGTTTAGTTAAAAACAATGGAATCAGAATAAGTGTAGGTTAAGTGCTCTGGAATAAAAGGCACTATATACTCTAGACAGATGACCTGTAGTCTAGAAGAGAGGTGGAGATGAACTATGTGGGATCTGGAGTGGACACGCTGCGGTGGCTGAAGCGCAGCCTTTTTCTGCTTCTGTTACCTCCTCGCTTAGGTGGAGAAGTTACCAGTGCAGGCTTTCTAGAAGAGTGACAGTGTGAGCATTTGGTGACACTATGTATGCCAGTCCCTCGCGCCATAATTTATGATGGTTAAGAAATATTTGTACTATGTAACTAGAATTTAATCACTATAATTAGGCATTTTAGAGGATTCTACTCTTATTGTTTTAAAAGATACTGTCATGCTATTTTTGTAGACTTCTAGTCATTTCTTTGACTTTGACTTGGAACTGTATTTTCTGGATCTGGAGTTTATAAACATTTTCAAGGCTTGTGGTACATGCCCACCAAATTGTCATTTGAGAAAATTTTACCTTTCTTTTTTGATAAGGATTAAGTGTTTTTGGGTCTAAAGATTTTCTAGTTATCATTTATCTATAATCTTGGGTAAAACGGCTTACCTAAGATTATAAACTCTCTGTACTTACTATAATACATTTATTGTATACTTATTATATACTTACCCAAGAAGTGTACTCTCTACACTTTATTTTGCTCCTCTGTGAAACAGTATGGAGAATAACTTCACAGCCGGGATGTGGAAATGAAACGCTGTGAGGAGTGCTCTGTACAGAACCTGGTGCAGAGTAAACCTGGTCACCATTTTCTGGGTTTTGCCTCTGTGTTTTCTGCTGTGTGTGTGTTGCCTTTCTTTCTTTTACTTTTTCCCATGAGAAGAAGAAAAGGGCTTCTGTTTCAGTTCCTTTTTTGAAAGAGTCTTGCTATAGAGCCCAGACTGGCTTCCAATTCTTAATCGTTGTTAGTCCCCCAGATGCTTGAATTACAGGTGTGTGCTACCATATCAGGCCCAAGTATATGTTTCTGAAGAAAACTGATGACGGCAGGAAAAGGGGGTGACAAAAATGTTGTAAGACAAAGGGAGAAAAAAGTTGGGAGTAACAAGAATACTTGTGGAGAATAGTAGGCAGGACCAGCGAGGTGGACAGTAACATAAGCTTCAGTGAGCGTGGGTGGCAACCTGCCATCAGTTCATATTTCCTGTAGTTGAATTCCTTTATCCCTACCCCACCCCTGCAAGGCAACATGCATTTTAAAAAGCCAATTTGATAGGTAGAAAAAATGTTTTATGGCTTAATTTGTCTTTGTTTGGCCTAACTACATTTACTATAATAGTTAATAGACTGACAGTAAGACAGGAACCAACAAAGTTCACGTTAGATTTTGAATAACTAAACAAATACTCCATATAGTGTAGTACATAATACTCCAGTGTTTTATCTTTATTACAAGTCGTGTGTGTGTGGGTGTGTGTGTTGCTGCAGAGGGAATCCATGGCCTCGCATTAAGTGTTGCACATCACTTAACTGTAGTTCCAGCAGTACCTCACTATTAGTTTATTTAGTACAGTCTTTGACCCAGAATATTACTGTATTTTAAGATCTTTGTCTCGTTTTTGTTTCTGATGATAAAAGATGTAATAACAAATTCTCAGAAATTAAGGAGAAGTTATTTAATTTTAGATCAAATACCTTAAGACACATGTATATTGACACTGGTCCTAGCAACTAACTTATTTTTAATTATTGTGGCCAGAAACAGCAGATGAAAATGGTAAAACCCAGAGAGCTGATGATTTTGTCTTGAAGAAAATAAAGAAGAAAAAGAAAAAGAAACACCGAGAAGACATGCGAGGAAGACGCCTTAAGATGTATAATAAGGAAGTACAAACCGTCTGTGCTGGCCTGACCCGCATCAGCAAGGAAATTCTCACCCAAGGACAGCTAAATAGCACTTCAGGAGTTAATAAAGAGTCCTTCAGATATCTGAAGGATGAACAGCTGTGCAGACTAAATTTGGGCATGCAAGAATATCGGGTGCCCCAGGGAGTACAGACACCTTTTACAACGCACCAAGAACACTCTATTCGCAGAAATTTCTTAAAAACAGGTACTAAATTTAGCAACTTTATTCATGAAGAGCACCAGTCCAATGGTGGCGCTCTTGTCCTTCATGCTTACATGGACGAACTCTCATTTTTGTCTCCAATGGAGATGGAGAGATTTTCTGAGGAGTTTCTTGCTTTGACATTCAGTGAGAATGAGAAAAACGCTGCCTACTATGCTTTAGCAATAGTGCATGGAGCGGCTGCTTATCTCCCAGACTTTTTGGACTACTTTGCTTTCAATTTTCCCAACACTCCAGTGAAAATGGAAATTTTGGGCAAGAAAGATATTGAAACAACCACCATTTCAAATTTTCACACTCAGGTAAGGTAAAATTATTGTTCAATTGGATAGTAAATATAGTGTCTCAACAGTATTAACCTTATTGTGTTGCATAGCACACACCTGCACACATTATAAAAATTCCTGGTAATAAAAGTACTTCATACCGTCTGTTCTTTAAATTGTAATTCCTAATTGCTGAGATCTTTGGTGTAGGACTTGCTACTTACTTGAAGAAATGCTTTATACATCATTGTGAGTTTATGGAAATTGGCTTGAAAATTAATCCAGACTTCATACTCAGGTAATACTAATGTAGACTATAATTTAGTGTAATAGCCTCAGGATAACATTAGTTAAGACTCTGATACCAGGATAGAACACTTAAGGGTATTGGCTTATTTATTTACCAGGTTTTGCTTACATTCTTTTAGTAACTTGTTGGCAGTCTGTCCTAGAAATACACCCCAAGTGTGTGACTTGGGAATATCACTGGAGAGACTGCCATTGCCTCTGCTCCTTCTGCTTGGGCACTGTTGTAGATAAAGGGTATTCTGAAGCCGTGCTTGGGCAGTTAGGCTTAAGTCAGCAGGGAACTGATCCTTTCTAATATGTTTTTAGCCAAGTGTACCTTTCAGTGGGGTTATTGTAGAGATAAAAAAAGAACAATAATGAGTCTGAAGGTTTTTAAAATTTTTGGTTTGCTTGCTTTTCTCAGAAAGATTGTGAATGTGAACGGGCAGTACTAAGCTATTCTGTAGACGCTATGATTCAGGTGTCACTTTTTAAAGATTGTATAGTCTGCCCTTTCGGGTTTTATAGTGATTTACTGCCATTCTTTTCCCTTAAATTTTTTTGAGGTAAATAAAGTTACATAATCCGACTCTCAGCTGCTGATATTATAGTGAACTCAAGTCACTTAGACTCACCTGAACCCTCCTCTGACTTGAATTTTTTAGTGAGTCTTACCATCCTTGCCTCCAACGAGGGGAGTATCCAATTTAGGTGTATGGACTTCAGACTTTTTCTAATTGAAGTTCTCTCTGCAGTAGAGAGAGCAGGAGCAGCTAATCTGGAGAGTTCGCAAGATGAGTCTGCCCAAGATGTTGGAACTGGATGTGCAGTAAAGGGCTTCGTCTTGGATTTTGGCCTTGTTACCACAATCAGGTACCAAAGTACAGACTTTTGTAGTAGATTTTCCTTTCTTTTTCTTTTTTAAAGGAGTTTTGTCCTTTGAAAGTTAAAGAATCCTACTTTTATAAATACTGTGGAAGAGAAAAGAAACAGCTCTAATCTAGTTGTAGTTAACAAAGAAAGGTGCTGCTGAGAGCGGATTTTACATGTTCTACCACTTTTTTTAGATTAGAGAAATAAATTTTCATTCTGACAGACCAGCAAGCATATCTGAAAAAGAAGTCAGAAATTTGTGGGGGGAGATAATGGTTTTGGAAAGGTGACTTTTCAACGTTCATATTAGTCTATAGTTGAGTTTGTATGTTAACAGACTAATTAAGACATCTCAAAATAATATTCCCTGCTGATTTTTGTCCTCCAGTTAATTTTTTAAATGGAGCTGCTATTTAAATGACTGTACCAACAACTTACCATGAGATTCACTTTGTGGTTTATAAAATAAGTACTCTTAAAGAATATGTTAGATTATTATGGAATTAGATATTGCTACTTTAGACACACAAGAGAACTGAAGGTTGTGGGTCTTGTTGCACTTGGTCTTCAGGAACTTAAGTTTCGTATAGCCCATGAAACTTGAAGTTTGCATTTGTAAATGTTTGATGGATGTGGAAAAGTAAGCTAACATGTTAGTTCACATTTGTTCACGTCATGTAGAAATGTTTTCACATTCATATCTGAGCATTTGCAACAACCAGGAGGTAGGTAAGCGATCAATCTCTGCTGTCCTTTGAAGAAACTGTTCATTTGTTAACAAAGTCATAAATTTAGAAAGTAGAAGAGTCAGGATTGAAATCAAGGCTGTCTGACTCCTTCTGTAACTACTGGAGAAGAGATTGTGGTTGTGAAGTTAAAATTGTGTCTCATCTTAAAGTAGAAAAAGCTTTGCTTTTAATATTTTTCAATAAGTATGCTTATATTATGGGAATTAATTGAACAATTGGGATATTTTGGAAATCTCTGTTTTATAGTCTTAGGAACTTCTGTTAAACATTAAATAAAGTCAAATAAAAATTGTTTTTTTCGTTTGTTTTTGTTTGTGTATGTTTACTGTTTAATAATGTAGCCATAATAATTGTCTATGACTGTATTTCAAGGTACTTTCTTCTTTTTCTTCTTCTTCCTCCTCCTCCTCTTCTCTTCCTCCTCCTTCCTCCTCTTTCACTTATTTTTATTTTATGTGCATTGGTGTTTTGCCTGCATGCATGTCTGTGTGAGGGTGTCAGGTCCCCCCGAAGTAGTTACAGGCAATTGTGAGCTGGTATTTGGGTGCTGGGAATTGAACCCAGATCCTCTGGAAGAACAGTCAGTGCTGTTTAATCATTGAGCCATCATTCCAGTCCCTGAACACTCCATTCTTAAAGGACTAGCTGGTAAGTTTAACCGAGTAGGGAGATGAGCAAAATAGCGGCTATAAAGCAGTTTAAGAAGAATAGAGGTGTGCACAGGGGAAATCCTGTTGTTGAGAGGGCAGAGTTTGTGGTGATTTTAGAAGGTATTTTAAGACACGTTATGCTTAAGGAGGTTCTTAAAAACAGATCAATACTTTGTGTACTCATTGTTAATCAAAAGGAATTTTAGCCTATGCAAAATACAGTCTTGAGAATGTGCCACATCCAGGGAACTGCGAACAGCTTGATAAGCAAAAGGACGTTCTCATTGTTAAGGATGGTAAGAGTGAGGAAAGAGAGAGAAAATAAGACTGAGGGGTTGTTAAAAGTGTGAAGCTTTATATGATATACTAAAATCTTTTTCTAAAGATAATGGGGATTATTAATGACTTTTAATAGGGGGAGTATAACAAATTATAAAGATTAAAGGGTAAGGTCAAGAAAACTGATAAGGTTACTATAGTTACTAGAGAGAAAAGTTCTATGTCCAAACTGATGTCTTTTGGAGAAAACAAGGAGATTTGAGAAATTATTCAATGGATGTTAACTAGATTTAATGGAATAGGGTTAGTTTTAAGATTTGGCTTAGAGAACTAGGAAGATGATGGTGATAAGGAAAGTTAATACATGGTTGAGAAAGGTTGGTGTCTGGTGAGGGTTTGGGGGTGTGTGTAACCATTTCTGTCCAGCCATTCAGTTACCAAATAATGACATAAAGATTTCTTATTAATTATGAAAGCTTGACCTATAGCTTAGGCTTGTTCCTAACTAGATTTATAACTCAAATAAACCCATTTATATAATGTATGTCTTATTACATGGTATTATCTCTCTTCCATCTTGTACCTCCTGTTTCCTTTTCATGTCTCTTGTCACCTCCCCCTTTCTTTTTCCCAGAGTTCTCTCTTTCCCTAGAAGTCCTGCCTAACCTCTTCCTGTCTAGCTATTGGCCATTCTGCTCCTTATTAAACTAATCAGAAGGTGCCTTGGCAGACATGTCTTCACAGTGTGAACAAATATTCTGCAACAGGGGTACTGTGGTATTTAAGGATCTTTTGATGTATTTTTACCTCTACTCCGTCTTTAATACTAGAGATTTAAACCAGGATTTTGTGTGTGCTGGGCAGGTGCTCTTCTATGGAGTCTGTAGGCCCCAACTGTTAAGAGATATTTTGAACTGGAGATGTACATTTAGGCTTATATTTATAAAGATTTAGTAGCTGGATATGTGGGTCTAAGGTTAGGAAATGCAGGTTTTGGATTAATAAACATGTAGGCAAAGCAGAGATGGTAGCAGAATGGGAAAGAGGTGAAGGTAAAGGCGCAGTATACCTTCATGTAAGTGTGAGAATTTGGGAAGAGACCAAAAAAGGAAGGCAGACCAGGATATGTTTCCTAGATTTTAGCAGTAATGGAGTAATTAAAAAATTGTAACATAGCCTACAGGTGAGATGGCTCAGTGGTTAAAAATACTTGCTATGCAGTCATGAGGCCTGGATTTGGATTCTAATGCCCATTTAACTAGCTGTGGGTCTTGAACACATTTGTAACTTCAGCTCAGAGATCTGATACCCTCTTTGCACATGTGGAGGCATACACACCACACATGTGCATGTACACTTACAGACACAAAATAAATATTTAAAAAATGATACAGCATATGATGGATCAAATAAGATAAAGATGGAAAAGTGTTTGGTTCACAAGTTAGGAATTTAATTGAAAATATTTCAAGACCAGTACTTTGCAAAACACTGTGGTCGTGGTGAATTTTAAGAATTGTAAATTATAGCTTTTCTTTAGAACCTTGCTATCAAAATGTGCTTGAGTGTTTTGGGCATCACCACAAATGTATGCTCTTGATTTTACTGAGATTTTCCAAATCAGAGTCTGCGTGTGTGCAGATTCCTTGATGATTCCTATGTACATGAGGGCTCCCTAAGCACTGCTTTAAAATGTTGTTTTCTAGCTGAAGGAGGTTACACATAAACAGCACATTCCAGGAAGGATTTACCTAATAAATGGTAAGGATGGTAGTTTAAACAGAGATGGACAGTAAATGGTTACAATAGGTAGTCTAAAGATACCTGAAGGGAGTTTGTGAAGTGCCTCATTCCAGATTGTCACAATCACAGACAATCTTAACAATCAGTTAGCCTTGGGCTGGAGAGATGGCTCAGTGGTTAAGAGCACTGCCTGCTCTTCCAAAGATCCTGAGTTCAATTCCCAGCAACCACATGGTGGCTCACAACCATCTGTAATGAGATCTGGTTGGTGCCCTCTTCTGGCCTGCAGGCATACAGACAGAATACTGAGAATACTCTATACATAATAAATACATAAATCTGTATAAATACATACTCTATACATAATAAATACATAAATGTATACATAATAAATAAATCTTAAAAAAATCAGTTAGCCTTTTAGAATCTTTAACTTAATCCAGGCACCTCTGTTTTCTCTTCTGAGAACTTCAGCTCATGAAGTAAACTATAGGCTTGTTTTTTTGTAAGAAAAGTTAGATCTTCTGTTACTTTTGTATTTTTAAATTATTGCATTAGGTCAAGCTAGGATCCATGTATAGACTGTTTTTGAACATTTTATAGTCCTCAACTATTTTAATACTCCAAGAGGTAAGTTCATTTTGTCAGTTGGAACTCCAAGCTGATTCTTGTTTGATTACTATCTGCTACGGACTGCTAAAGGCTAGGTTTGTGAATTTGTATTTCTAAAAGAACATGCATATATATTAAGACAGTGTTTTTATACTTCTGTAGGAGTATCATTTCTAATTTTTAATTGGTTATTGACTGAGTATTAGGTTTTGTTTTTTGTTTTTTGTTTTTTTTTTTGGTTTTTCGAGACAGGGTTTCTCTGTGGTTTTGGAGCCTGTCCTGGAACTAGCTCTTGTAGACCAGGCTGGTCTCGAACTCACAGAGATCCGCCTGCCTCTGCCTCCCAAGTGCTGGGATTAAAGGCGTGCGCCACCACCGCCCGGCTATGAGTACCAGTTTTGACTAAAAATGTTTGAATGTTTGTGGAATCTTTAGGTTAGTTAATGGAGAAATATCATAGAAAAAGACATTATGTCTTTTTTCTTTAAAAATTTTATCTATATATACTTTGAGAATAAATGTGATTTATGATCTTTTTAATTAGGTGTAAATTATGGTTACAGTATTGGATATTTGAAAACTCTTTCTAGAGATTTTAGGCTAAGTTGTTACAGCTCTACAATAAAGTCTTCACTTAGCTCCCTGTTTCATAGGAGTCCTGAAGCATGAGAGGAATTGTTAGAGTTTGAATCTTTTAGTCCTTGTAAAGACCACAGGGCTTTACGAAAGAGGAAGTCATCTTTAAGTCCTTGTTTCCTATATAGATGGCAATATTTTGGTTGTCACCTTCCCAAGATCAAATAATGACAGATCCTTAACAACGAATTGTTTTTTTCCTTTCCATATGAATGGTATGGAAGTCTAGGGCTCAGAGCTTAGCAAACTATAATGTGCATATAATTCAGCTGAGAATCTTACTACATCTTAATGTGTATTGGTGTTTTGCCTACATGTGTACCTCTGCATTGTGCATATGCCTGGCTTCTGCAGAGACCAGGAGAAGGTGTCAGATACCTTGAAACTGGAGTTAAAGATGGTAGAAGCTGTCATGTGACTGATAGGAACTGAACCCAGGTCCTCTGGAAGAGCAGCCAGTGCTTTTAACCTCTGAGCCATCCCAATATAGCCTACATTTCTAACACTCCCAGATAGTGTTGGTGATTCATGAAAGACCACAGGTCTTAACATTGATGTGTCTTGCACAGGAAAGTAGTAGCAAACTAACAACAGTGATGTTAAAATGGAAGATGGCTCATATATAACAACTAAATGGTTGAAGGGTGTACACGAAGAAGGATGATGTGTATCTTTCAGGGCAGATGTTCATATTTTAAGTTCTGATAATTTTTTTCTCTCAAAGAATTTCTGTACTTAATGATCAGAAATCTCACTGAAGGGCATACTTAAAAAATATAGTTAGACATGTTTTCCACTGCATCACTGGCCTGAGTGAGAACATACCTTTTTAACTTTGGGTAGTAGTACTTCAAATGTTACTTTTATAGTTGTAATATTCTAAAAAAGGTAATATTTTGTAGGATTGGTCTATCCAACTTCAATGTCTTGTTTTAGAGAATAACAGACAGTTATTTCACTATCATGTGTTAGGGTAAGGTTTATTACCTCCCTAGCCTTTGATTGATATATTGACATTTTTTAATGTTGATAATTGTGATGAAGAGTGGAATTAGTAAAATGGTATGTAATTGGGAAATAGCTAAACCCATGAAGAACTCTAAGCATTAGTGTATTATATAAAAGGGAAAAGTAAATATTTGAAGTTGCTGCCTTTAGAAAATAAAACAGTATGCATAGCAGGTTTGGTTATTTTCTCTATTTCTCAGTAAAGCTTGTAATAAAATTACTTTGACCCACTCAGTGCTTTTCCATGGGATATTTTAAAGAATGATTTTCTACTCATAGGTCACAAGGTTAGGAAGATTGCCGGCTTGCTTTTTCCTTTTTTAAACAGTCAGCTTAAATAAGCTTCTTCCTGAAGTACAAGTTCTGTGGAACAATCCACCCCTCCCATACACACACACAGTGTTTTCAGTATGTTACATTTCAAGCTTGGTGTTCTTAGTCTTAATGGGTGGTTTTAGAAGTTGTGTGTATTGGATACACAGTGGGATTTTCAGAAATTACATAGAATAACTGCAGTGCTGAGTTCTAATCTAAAGAACCATATGTATGTTGCTGTAGGGCAATGTGTGCTTTGAGCAGTAGCTGGTTCGTGTTTTGTGTCTTACAAACATACCAGATCCTGTGAGTGCATGCTAAGCATGGTTAATTCCACACCCTTCTCCCCTGATTTTACCAATGTGGGTTTTCCCTGTTGCCATTATCACCTATGTTCATAGCAGCTTTGCTTTGTTCTGCTCTATTCTCTTTACTTAACCTCCTTGCAACGCTCCTGACATGTTTTTTTCCTCTACCCACTGTACTGTAATATACTTTAGGAAATGATAGAACTCAGCTTGATTTTTGCCTTCATTGAAAATGTCATAATCTCAGATTCTTCTGGAGATTACTATTCATTAAATCTGGAGTAAGTGAGATAAATGCCCCAAATGGTTCATTTTCTGTAATCAGAAAAATTTAAGAGGCATTGTTTTGTATCACATACTACCTACCATATTGTAATTCTTTTCATTTGATATGTAGGTACAATCTCAGAATTTCATAACATCATAAACTGAGGCATAATCTTGTCTAACATAGTACAAAATTATTCTAAAAACCCTTTTGGGGTTGATAATCATTTGAGACTTTATCTCTTTATTAGGTTTTGTGAAGACTTGCAGCATTGCTTAGGAAAGTCAGCTTATTTGCCTATTACTTCTTCAAGTCTTTGATGTTGTTTGTATATGTGGTGTGTGTGTGTATGTGCTGTGTGCATGCTTGAATGTGTGTGTATAGGTCAGAAATCAATTGTGTCTTCCTCAGTCATTCTTCATCTTATATTTTGAGGTAAGATCTCTCATTGAACCAGAAGCTCACTAATTTAGCTAGGTTGGGTAGCCATGGAGCTCTAGGGATCATCTGTCTCCTTGCCAGCACTGGGATTTTGGGACTCTGAAGTCAGGTATTCATTCTTATGTAGCAAACACTGTATGGACTGAGTCATATTCCCAGTCCCTCAGAGAAGATACTCCCACTCTGTGTTAACTACTTTGTCTATCTGTGTTCTGGATTCTGACCCTCAGCCTACTTCCATTTTACTTATTGTTTTGAGACAGGGTCTCATGCTTCCCATACTGGTCTCCAACTCCCTATGTAGCTAGAGATAACCTTAAACTTCTGGCTAGGACTACAGGCAGTGATCAGAATTCAGCTGAGGACTTCATGCTAGGCAAGCACTCAATTAACTCACCTATTTCTTGAACCTCTTTTTTTTTTTAAATGCATAATATAAGCCTTACCATTTTGATCACTTAAAAGTCTGTGATTCTGTGGAATTAATTACATTCAGAATGCTACATAATCATTAACACTATCTATTTCCAGAATTTTTTTTTTCCCATCATTCCAAACAGAATCTACTCATTTGCTTAGGATCTTCAGTAATAATAAGCCATCCCCAATTCTCCAACCTTTGCCTCCTCTATTTTATATGAGAAGGAGATAAGTTATATAAATAAATTACTGCTTTGCATGTGTTCTTTAAAAGAGAAGTTTTTCTTTTCCTAGAAGCAATCTTTGTCTTGAATTTGTAATTTATAATTTTTACCAATTCCATACTTTGCTATGAGAATCTCCAGTTATATTTGGGTTTCTAGTATCATAGTGACTAGCAACCTTGATCTACTGTAGAAGGAGAGGGAGATAGATATGGGTGTTCAACAACATGCTTTTTATGATATATTTTAAATCTAATAGATGGCTTAATGTCTATTATGTTAGAAACTTGTTGACAGGCATTTCTGTCCCACAAGGTCCCACGGCTGGTTAGTCCCAAATAAACACACAGAGGTCTACATTAATTACAAACTGATTGGCCTATTAACTCAGGCTTCTTATTAACTCTTATAACTTAAATTAGCCCATAATTCGTGTCTGTGTTAGCCACGTGGCTTAGTACCTTTTTTGGTGAGGCAGTCACCTCTTCTTGCTCTGTGTCTGGCTTCCTCTCTGGGTGACGACTGCAGACTGAAACTTCCCTTTTCCCAGAATTCTTGTTGCCCTGCCTCTACTTCCTGCCTGGTCGCCCTGCCTCTACTTCCTGCCTGGCTAATAGCCAGTCAGTGTTTATTTAAAATACAAGTGACAGGATACAGACCATTGTCCCACAGCAGAAACTGGTTTGTACTGGTAATTACCCTGGTGACTCTTGTCTGACTCGTGTCCAGTTTATATCATCATGACTATCACTCTGTTTCTGGGAGTTTGACCTTGAGTTTTTGGTAGCCACTATAGGAAAAAAAATAGCCTCTGATAACCCTTATTTCTTTAGACAAAAGGCCTGCATTTGATATACCACCCTAAACATGAAATAGGTTCAGAGGTTTACTATAGATTCTGGGTAGTCTACTTGCCCCAGGTTATGTTAGGCAAGAGAGAAACAGCACTCACAATAGCTTGAATATAAACTAACATAAGTAACTTTTACTACTGTATCACATGCATTTTTAGAGTCCTAGCTTTGGTTCAACAACACACTGTGTAAGGATTATGTTGATGCACAAAGTTCTAGGTCATTGATGGTTAGCCTCGTGTTGAGGGCATTGGATGTTACAGTTCTTCTTGGGCATTTACTATTTTATAATATTCTGTGTTATAATTATTGAAGTAAATGTCTGTTCACATATATTACCTGGGATTTCTATTTACATTTTTCTTTTAAGAGTTTAGAACTGTTGTAGGTTCAGTGACTCATATAGGAAGTCTTTGTTTTACTGTGTCATGTGGTGATAATTCAAATAGGTATGGAGTTCTAGATTAGAGGTAATTTTCTTCAATTTGTAACGGTACTGTTCCAGTGTCTTTCACACTTCAGTGTTTCTGTTGAGGAATCCAGTGTTGTCATCATTTCTGATCCTTTTGAAGCTCTTCCTCCCTCCCTATATTTGAAGTTTTCAACAGTTCTTCATTATAAAAATTAAGAATATTAAGGGTAATATGTTTTGAAATGAGATTTTTTAATTACTATGAAATGTATCAAGCATATAAAGAAATATAAATAAGTTACATATCATGTAACCCAAGAAATGAAACTTCATCAGTGCAGTTGAACTCGGAAATATATATTCTCCCATTTGAGTACATTTTCTATTATTTCTTTTCTTTTTTTGTCCCCTCCCTTTCCCCTCTCTTATCTCTCTGCTCTCATTTATTGCTCTTCCTTTTCCTTCTTTTTCCCTTCTCCATCTTCACCCCCCTTTCCCTCTTTTCTGCTGGGGATTGAATCCAGACTCTTAGGCATGGTAGGCAAGTATTCTGCCACTGAGCAACATTTCCAGCTTTAAATCTTTGTTAATTCTATTGTTCCCCTCCCCTCCCCTCCCCTCCCCTCCCCTCCTCTGCCCTCCCCTCCCCTCCTCTCCCTGCTTGTCCCCCTCTCTCTCCCCCTCTCGCTTTTTTTTTTCTTGCTGACATTTTTATTGTTTGCTAGGTCTCCCAACTGATGGTTTAATTTACTTATTTTTTTTTTTTACATTTTTATTACATTGGTGACACACATATACACATGTATAGAACATATATGTAGAGGTCAAAGGACAACTTAGGGGAGTCAGAATTTTTTTCTTTCCACCATGTGGGTCCTGGGCCTGCAGGCACATGCCGTATTTACTCTTGGAGCATCTTCTTGGCTTTAATTCCCTTTTTTGAGTGGAGACTTGTTATATTGCTGTGGCTATTTCATCTCTTGGGCTCAGGTTGGTCCTCTAAACTTTTTCTTTTTTTTCTTTTATTACATATTTTTCTTTTGTATTGCAGATAAATTTTAGCTATAATGGTTTGAATTTGAAAAGGTTCATTCTTGTCTGCTGTTGCTTTTAAAATAACTTCCTGTTACTCTGTCATAAATGCAATCCCCTCTCTTATTCCTCTGGTCAAATATTTTAATTATTAAATTAATCAAATTTTCTCTTATACTTTGTCTTACAAATTCTGTTTTTCTTAAGCTCTAGTTCTATTACAGGTTTTCTTCCAAAGTGATCTGGTATTTTGTTCATATGTAAACGCGAGTTACTATAAGACTGGTCAGAAGCCCTGCGGTCGTATAGGTGGGACTTCCTATTCTGTGACTCAGTAAGGAATCCATAGAACTCTGAGCAAAGCTCCGATTATCAGAGTTTTTTCTCTGGGGCTTTTAATTTCTATAGCTAAGAACCATTACATTTTTGCCAGGAAATTAGAATATGTTACAGCTCTCTCTTAGGACTCTTGGAGCTGACTGGAAGAGCGGTGAGGTGATTTTCCTTTCTAGTCCCGTCTCCTCTGCCACAGTCTTAGAAGGATGCATGTGAGGTCCAC
This sequence comes from Chionomys nivalis, assembly GCF_950005125.1. NCBI lineage: Eukaryota > Metazoa > Chordata > Mammalia > Rodentia > Cricetidae > Chionomys > Chionomys nivalis. Next base: position 18,345,347 of record NC_080103.1, read on the forward strand.
TTGGGTAATCCATCTCAGTATCCTTATTTATTTGTACTCTCAAAGTCCCCTTTTCCGGTAAGTTAACATTCATAGCAACCTGTACATCTTCGGGGTGTTTACCCAGCATGTCCCATGCTTCACATTCATGGTGTCCAAATCAGAAGAAAGCATCTTCCTACCCAAACTCCTCTTCCAGAGAAGAGAGAATATGTAATTCTTTCCTATCTGGTTGGAAATGATACAAGATGGTAGTAATCCTTGATACTTTCTCCTTTTTTTGTCAGATCCAGTCTTTCTCTAAGTCCTGATAGTTTAATCTTCTTGGTTCTTTCTATATGTCTTTTCTCCCAACTCCATCTAAGACCAGTTTACCTCTTGAGCTATTTCTTACTTTGAATATTATAGAATCCTCCTAATTGGTCTCTCTCTCTCTCTCTCTCTCTCTCTCTCTCTCTCTGCTTCTCTGAATACTGAAAAAACAAAACTGAAAACAAAAAGGCAAATGTGGGAGTTAGAGGATGTAACTCATGTAGTAGAAGGCTTGCCTGCCTTGCAGAGCTCTGGGTTGAATCCCAGCGCTGTGTTAACTAGATATGGTGGCATACACCTGCAATTGCAGAAGTAGGAGGCGGAGGCAGGAGGACCAGAAGTTCTAGGTGATCTTCAGCTACATAATGTGAGTTCCAGGCCATCTTGGGTCTTATAAGACCCTGCTTTAAAAACTGAGAAGTATGGTTTGCCGTGAAGACACATTCTGTAGTTTCAGCTATGTGGGAGGTTGAGGTAGGATCTTGAGCTCCACAGTTTGAGGTCAGCCTGGACATAACAGTAAGACTCCCAGCTCTAAAACAAAGACAAAGGCAAGTTGGGAGCTTCCTCTTCCTTTAGACCTAATGGCTTACCAAATTGTTAGGTGTTTTATTTGTTTGTTTGTTTGTTTGCTAGGATTTTTCTCTGTAGCTCTCTCTGGCTGTCCTGGAATTTACTCTGTAGACCAAAGTGGTCTCAAACTCAGAGATTTGCCTGCCTCTGCCTTGGGAGAGCTAGGATTAAAGGTGTACACCACTGGGGCCGGGCGGTGGTGGCGCACACCTTTAATCCCAGCACTTGGGAGGCAGAAGCAGGTGGATCTCTGTGAGTTCGAGACCAGCCTGGTCTACAAGAGCTAGTTCCAGGACAGGCTCCAAAACCACAGAGAAACCCTGTCTCGAAAAACTTAAAAAAAAAAAAAAAAGGTGTACACCACTATGCTTGTATGCACACACACACATACACACCCCTTGGAGAGAGTAATTCTTAATAGATTCTTGTCTCTCTCTAAACTTGTTCTCAGATTTTAGCTTAATGTTACTTTAATGGACATTTATTATCGGATTGAGATTTCATACTCGATTGTAGTGTTTTTGCTTTCTATTCTGAAGACCTCACAGTTTGAGTTAAGTACTGTAGGTTAGTTTATGTCTTTCCCCAGTAGACTGTAAGCTTTAAGGAGTCAGGAATAGGTTTTCTATATCTGTGTTGATGGCAATCCCTGACATATAAGTTTATAGTATATGAATGATCTGGACTTTTTACTATTCTTATTTTTTTGTTTATATAAATCTACTCTCTTGTGCTAAAATTCTTAGTCTCTTTTCTGTTGCTATCACAAGCTAGCAATGGCCAGTTACACTATAAAGACAAAAGGTTTGTTTGTTTGTTTATTCATTCATTCATTCATTCATTGATTCATTTATTCAGTGTACTAGGGATTCAACAGCATGTCACTAGCATACATCTGACTCAATTCTGGGTGAGTATGGTCAGTGGCCATGTGGCAAAGGGATTCATAAGAGGTGCCAGCTCACTTTTAGAGATCTCTTAGGAACTTTGTGTGTTCTGTGTGTCAGCTTTCTGTGACTGTGGTACTTTCTTTCTAAGGTGATATTCCAGTGTCCTAATTACTTCTCTACCATATCCCAGCATCACCACACTAAGACTGAGCTTTTAGCATTTTTGGGGGGACAAGCCATGTTGGCCTCAAACTATTTGAAGACTGTTGTTTTCTCTCTTAATCTTTTATTAGTATTTAAACTATACTTTTAACTTGCACTTCTTTCACATGTATGGTTTGCAAGTACCTCATCACTATGAATTAGTCTCTTTTGGCTGTAGTGTAGTGGTAGGTTTTTTTTTCTTAAGTACAGGTCAGATTATGTTTTTATCAGTGTTATCTATGCAACCAAAATTACCATAACAAAGAGAATAGAGATATGGTGGCTAGGAAAGGAAGTTTTTTTTCTTTTTTTCTTTCTTTCTTCTTTTTTTTTTTTTTGATTTTTTTCGAGACAGGGTTTCTCCGTAGCTTTTGGTTCCTGTCCTGGAACTAGCTCTTGTAGACCCGGCTGGCCTCGAACTCACAGAGATCCGCCTGCCTCTCCCTCCCGAGTGCTGGGATTAAAGGCGTGCGCCACCACCACCCAGCTGGAAGTTTTTTTTCTTAGAGCAGCCTAGAGTTTGGCAACACTGTTTCCCTTTATCCAGGGTCCTAGTTCCTTCTGTCTTTAAGTTTGTCCATTCTTATTACATGCTTGGGTGCATCTGGCTCAATATCATCCAGGGTTCTGCTAGCAAAGAAAGGAAGTGAAAGACAAGATGGTTCGTTATGAAAATCGCACTTCTAACTTGCGTCCTATTGGCTATAACTTAATCACAGGGTATACTTGGCTGCCAGGGAGCCTAGCATACTTATGGCCATGTGCCCAGGAAATTCTCACTAAAAAGAAGAAATACAGAATACTTAGGAATAATTAGTGGTTTGCTGTTTGGCATCAGATTTACACAGTTGGTGCATGTTGACTATGCTTATAAATGCTGTTCATAGTCTGACTTGTGCTACTAATTATTTAAATAACTAACAAAAATTGCATTTATTAGAAATTTTAATGCAAGTGACAGTGTTGATCAACAGCTCTTTTCTCTTCTCTCTCTGTTTGCCAGAGTACAATGGTTGATTATCTCTAGCCTTAGCATATATAAATTGTATTTATGTGAGGCATTATGTTGTATTACAGATACACTGCAGTTTATGATACAGCGTTTATATTTAAACACACTCTGCCTGATTTCTCATGTGAGTGTTTTAAACTGGGAAAGGTAAATTTTTTCACTCCTCTTCCACCCTCCCTCCACCCTTTTTGGCAGAATTTATCTGTGTAGCTCTGGCCGTCCTGAGCCTCACTCTGTAGACCAGGCTGACCTTGAATCCAGAGATTCCTCTGTCTCTGCCTCTGCCTCCCTAGCGCCAGGACTAAAAGTGCTCACTGTCACACCCAGCTGGTAAACTGCTCTAAGAAGTACTGCATAGTATTTTAGGATCATACTGCCTCTGTCTAAACTGGGGTACACAAACTTTTAATACAAAGAACTGTATAGTATTTGCCTCTCTCTGGAGAACTCACTACTTAATTCTGCCATTGTGTTAGCAGACATGAATGGGTAGGATGTTTTCCAGTTCAGCTTGGCAATTCTGTGTTAGATCTGTGGGTTGGAGTTTGCCAACGTCTGGTCTAAGTTAACAGCTTATGTTTTCTTCCTTATCAACCCTTGGTTAACGTGTTTAACCAGTTCTTTAGTAAAGATGTGTTCTGGGTAAGTTTTCTTCTTTACTCAAACCTAGTGTTTTGAAATGTTGTTCTTACACTGTTGTACTTGTCTTCTCACTACAGCTTAGCTGCTTTCTTTTTTCCTCTTTCTCTGTGTGGTCCTCCCTTCTCTGCTGTTTTCTTAGCCCCGCCTATAAATTTACAGCCCAGCTCTTTGACAGTTTATTTACTTGTTTTTCCTCAAATATTCATTTCCCCCTTTAGTCTTTGGACCTTTGTTTCTATATTTTCTCTCAAGTCTTACTAACTATAAAATTAGGCTTTCCAGATAATATCAGTGGTTTAACCTGAATGTGTATTTGTGTACTGTGTGTTGCTTGCAAAAGCCAGAAATGATTGCCACATCCTCAATACTGAGAATTACAGAAAATTGTAAGCCGCTGTGTATGTGCTAGGAATCAAATATGGGTTCTCTGGAAGAGCAGTTAGTAGTCTTAATAACTGATTCATATTTCCAGACTTTAATTTTTAATATCTATCTTTATTTTATAATTATCTTAAACCTTAAATAATAAGATGAGATATGGTTACTTTTACTTTCACTTAAAAATTGTAATTAAAATATAATTATGTAATTTCCCCCTTTCCTCTCTTTAACACATTCACTTTGCCCTTTCTTAAATTCGTGACCTCTATTTCTTTAACTGTAGTTATATATACATAGATATGCATATATATTCCTTGTTGACAGAGGTTTCTGTCCCACCGGTCCCACAGCCTCTCAGTCCCAAAGAAACAGTCAGAGGTCTACATTAATTATAAACTGGTTGGCTTAGTAGCTCATGCTTCTTATTAACTCTTATAACTTGTATTAGCCCATAATTCTTGTCTGTGTTAGCCACATGGCTTGGTACCTTTTATCAGAGAGGCATTCTTATCCTGCTTCCTCTGTGTCTGGATGATGACTGCAAACTGAGTCTTTCCTCTTCCCAGAATTCTCCTGTTTGCGTTGCCCCACCTCTACTTCCTGCCTGGCTACTGGCCAATCAGTGTTTTATTAAAACAATACAAGACCATTGTCCCACAGCATTTATAAATTGTAAATTCAACCTCCTAATTCATATACTGTTACTTGTATGCATATGATTTCAGGTTTGACCATTTGGTATTGGATAACCAGTTGGGAGCTCTTTCCTGGAAAAGACTATTTCTCCTGCTGTCAGCATTTCTTGTTAACTGTAGTCCTCTGGACTAGGGTTTAGGCCCCATGAGATTTCCCCTTCCATGTTAGCCTGTCTATTGGTATTATGCTTATTCAGATCTTATTTAGGTTGTAAATGTTGGTAATATTTCATAGGTGTAGCTTCTCTGATATTTCTAGGAGGCACAGTGTCACAGAAAATTTCCCGTTCTTTCTATCTCTTCTTCTGCTATGATCCCTGAGTCTTAAGTGTAGGAGTTGCATTATAGATATATAAGTTGGAGCTGAGTACCATACTGTCATTTGTTCTGTGCATTTAATTGGTTGTGGTTGTCTATAATTTTCTACATCTGTTGTAAGGAGACATTTCTTTGATGAGAAATGAGACCTATTCTTATCTGTGTGAATAAGGACAAATATTTAGAATGCATTTAGAAATTATGCTGGCTTAGAAAAGTGGCTGTTGTAAGTTCTCCAAGATCCATGCTTTCATTATACGCACAGAGCTGGCTAGGTGTCTAGTAGGGGCACGATTTCCTTCTTGTTGAACAGGACTTAAATCCAACTAGAGAGTTGTTAGTTACTGCCAAAGTATGTGTGCTACTATTGGACCCTTAGGGATATTTTGCCATACTGGTTATTGTAGTTCCTAGGTGTCATAGCTAGGTAGGACTGTTGGTTGCTTCCCTCCCTTGGAATCTTCACGGAGACTTCTGGTTATATGAAGGAGGCTGTCAGGTAAGAGCTAGTCCTGGAACTAGCTCTTGTAGACCAGGCTGGTCTCGAACTCACAGAGATCCGCCTGCCTCTGCCTCCCGAGTGCTGGGATTAAAAGCGTGCGCCACCACCGCCCGGCTTGAAATCGACTTTTTAAACCTTTTGGTACACTTCCCCCAACAAGGCCATGCCTTCTTATCCCTCCCAAGTAGTGCCTGGAAGTACCTAGTAGTGCCTAAGCATTCAAATATATAAATCTATGGGGCCATTCTTACTCAAACCACACAGTATGCACACCTAAAGATTTGGAGCTAGAAACCACAGAAGAGAAACATTTTTCTTTCTGGGTCTGGGTCTAATTCTTTGCATTTACCACCAGATTTCATGACTTCATATTCCACTTCTCCTTACAGATGATAGCATTCCATAGTGCCACTGCAGATACTTTATATATTCATCAGCAGTTTCTGTTGTTAGCCATTGTGAACATCATGTCAGTGAGTACGGCTGAGCAAGTATCTGGTGTAGCATGTCGAGTCCTTTAGGCATAACAACGTATAGCTTAAGTCATATAGTATATCTAATTTTAGTTGTTGAGGGTTCTCCAAACTGACTTCCAGAGTGGCTTCCAGTTTGCAATCCTATTGACAGTAAATGAGGGTTCCCTCTTTCCCACATTCTCTCCTGCATTTGTTGTTGGTTGTGTTGATCTTCGCTATGCTGACTTGAGTAAGATAAAGTCTCAAAGTTGTTCTGATTTGCATTTTTCTTACTGCTAGGGACAATGAATATATATATATATATATTTTTTTTTTTCGAGACAGGGTTTCTCTGTGGCTTTGGAGCCTGTCCTGGAACTAGCTCTGTAGACCAGGCTGCCTCTGCCTCCCGAGTGCTGGGATTAAAGGCGTGCGCCACCATCGCCTGGCCAATGAATATTTTTTTAAGATGTATTTTAGCCATTTTTATCCTTCTGAGAACACCATTCAGAGACCCCAAGCTCATTTTTTTAAAAAAGGGTCATTTGTTTGTTTATTTAGTTTAGTTATCTGGATATTAATTCTCCGACATATCTATAGTTGGCAAGATTCTCTCCCATTCTGTGAGGTTCCTCTTCATTCAATTGTTTCTTTAGCCATGCAGAAGCTTTTTAATTTTAAGAAGTGCTGTTGCCAGTTGTTGGTCTCAGTTTCTGGGCAAATCTGCTCTAATTTGGAGAATTCCTTCTTATAATTATATCCTGTGAGGAACTGCTTATGTTTGCTCTAGCAGTGTCGGTGCTTCCGGTTTTACATTTAAGTCTTGGATGCATTTGGAGTTAGTTTTGTGCAAGGTGATAGATACAGACTTAATTCTTCTACATGTGGACATGTAGTATTCTTAGCACCATTTATTTTTATTTTTTGGTTTTTCGAGATAGGGTTTATCTGTGTAACAGTCTGGGCTGTTTTGGAACTTGCTTTGTAGACCAGGCTGACTTCGAACTCACTGAGATCGCCTGCCTCTGCCTCCCGAGTGCTGGGATTAAAGGTGTGCACCACCACTGCCCACTTTTAATCCCAGCACTTAGCACCATTTACTGAAGATGCTATCTTTTCTCCAATTTGGCAACGTTGTCGAATATCAGATGACTTATATATACTCAATGTTTGTATCTTTGATTTGTTCCATTGGTCTTCATGTTTGTTTTTGTGTTGTTGCCATTTTGTTTTTTTGTTATTATAGCTTTTAATATCTCTTGAGGTCTGGAATAGTAACCCGTCCAGCATTGTTCATTTTGCTCAGGATGTTTTATTGGCTATCCATAGTCCTTTGTGGTTCCATTTGAATTTTAGTATTTTTTCAATATTTTTGTGAATAATAAGATGGGGATTTTGATTGAGATTGTATTGAATCTGTAAATGACTTTTGGCAGCCGGGCGGTGGTGGCGCATGCCTTTAATCCCAGCACTTGGGAGGCAGAGGCCGGCGGATCTCTGTGAGTTCGAGGCCAGCCTGGTCTACAAGAGCTAGTTCCAGGACAGGAACCAAAAACTACGGAGAAACCTTGTCTCGAAAAATCAAAAAAAAAAAAAAAAAAAAAAAAAAAAAGACTTTTGGCAGGATGCTCATTTTCACAGCATTAACTCTACCAGCCCATGAGTATGCAGTGTCTTTCCATTTTCTAGTATCTTTCTCTGTCTCTTCCTTCAGAGGTTTAAAGTTTACATTGTACAGGTCCTTTACTTCCTTGTTAGGTTTTAATATATTTTCTTTGAGGTTATTCTGAATTGGAGTGTTCACATGATCTCTTTCTCTGTGTGTTTGTTATTGGTGTATAGAAAAGCTGTTAATTTTTACAAATTGATTATATATACTGTGAATATATGATATATATATATATTTATGTATATATATATACTGAGTATATACTCAGGTATTTATTCTCTTGAGCTGTTTCTTTTTTGTTTTTTAAATTCCTTGAATTTGTTAAAATTTAAAGTTGGTCTTCTAAATTCTGTGTCCTGGGGTTCATCTAGGAAAATTTCATTGGCAAACATTTCTATAGGACTGGTGGATCTTAGGGAGAGAGAAGGATACTGCCTCTATCTTTCATATTGTTTGTATTTTTGTTGGAAGTTCTCGTATTGAGGGCTTCTTTTGTCTGTGTTTGATATGGTCAGTCGGTTGGAACACAGTATATGTAGGTTGTTTTGATTCTAAAGATTGGGTATTGCTTAGGTGGAATAATGTTAAGTGGACACAGAGGTCGGGGCTGGCATCCAGAGTTTGGGGGTAGATCTGGGGCTTGGGAAGAGTACGTAAAGGGTGGACTCACCTGGCAAGACCCTGGTACAAGTTGTGCAGAGTCTAGCTGGGAAGACAGGTTGGAATATGTCTTGTGAATGGCCTGGAGGATTATATGGGTGGGTTATGTCCTGACCAGAACCTAGAGGCTCTGGTCCAAACAAGCAGAGGTGGCCAGACTAATCTGGTGTATTAGATGTGTTACCCTTACACATGTTAGTCAAATGCTCTTATCTCTTATTGTTGTTATTATTTTAATCTAGTTATGACTTTAAATCCAAATTGTCTAATACCTGTAAATTTCATACACTTGATTTCTTTAAGTGAAAACCTTGTTTAGATTTGTCTTCTCATTGGCCTTTTTACTTACCTAGAGGAATAAGTTGAAATTATAATGATCGGCAGTAATACCATGTGAAAATTGGAAGCCAGCAAAGGTTCGAGTGTGTATTAAAATGTGGCAAATCACAGGGTATGTATATTAAATTCAGAAAGAGAAATAGACCAACTCTGCAACTAGAGGAGGGTGCCTGGAAGGAAGCTAAGGCTACATGAGGATTTTGAACTTAAAGGAACTGCTTGAAGCATTTAAAGAGGAAAACTGAGTGGTAAAGTACCCTTTCCTTAGGAGATCATTTGTAGGTACCATGTAGGATGGCTCATGGCAAACCCCATGTAAAGACAGTGATTTTGAGATTTTTGCAATTAGATAAGAAATGATTATTTCTTTCATTAAGGCATGACTTAGAGGGATAAAATTTGTTATTTAAGGGATGAGGAAAAGGGCTTATAAATTCCTAATTTGGGAATTGAGAAAATGATTAGCATTGCTTGATGAAGCAAATATAGAACTATCACCTCCCTCTCAACAAACAAGTTTAGGAGTAGAAGGAAAGCTTAGAAGAAAATGTGCTCAGTGTTGTAGGCGCTGCGTTTGAGTGTCCACAGTCTGACCGAGAGAAGTTGTACCTGCAGAGCTGACTCCTGGGGACAGGTTTTATTTAGAGAATTAGATACAGAATATAGCAGGGTATGTATAATAAATTCGGAAAGAGAAATAGACCAACTCTGCAACTAGAGGAGGGTGCCTGGAAGGAAGCTGAGGCTCCAGAAACACTGTGATTTGTCTGTGGGGGGTCATTAATGATCTGTGTTTGGGCAAGCAGAAGCCAGATTGCAATGACATGAAAAGGGAATTAAAAAGTGAGGAGAATTGATTAAAAAAAAAAGGAACTAGAGACAGATATTACTGAAGCAGTATGCTTATGTGGGAAAGGTATACCTGGCTACATTTGGTAACACATTGTAGGATTCTCAATTACAAGTGGATTTAAGGGACAAGGAATTTGTTGGCTCCTGACTGGAAGCGTTCAGAGATAGAACTGATGCTTTGAATGTTTCAGACTCAGGGCTTGTTAAGCATCTGGTGCAAGGACTAGGATCGAATATGAATGAGGGTAGACCTTGAGGTCTAAGCTAGATTCTGAAAGAAACTTAAAGCCAGAGGAGGGCTGAGACTCAGAAATAAACATAGGTAGAGTGAAGCCAGAGGCTTGATTTAGTGTTAAGAGATAAAGTGGGAAGGCTATGGTTGTTCCAGAGCCTTTCTCTAGTTATGCTAACTTGATTACAATTTTCCAGATAGACTAAACATTACAGTGCACAGAATCTGGTTCTAGAATTTTAATTTTCTTACTTGAGCATGCTTATACCACTAAGTAAAAATCTATATAATAATATTAATTTTGGGCAGTTATTTGAAGTCAGCATTAGTACTCAGAAAAGTGCAAACCTTATAAAATATGAAGGTCCTGATAAGCCAAGAAGCTTTTCTTTATGTGAATGAAAATAAACTTGGTTATACTCAAGTTCTCCTCTTCTGCCTTTCTTCACTCCATATTCCCTTTAGGTTTTCTTTTCTCTTTTCAGACAGGAAAGGGTGCTTTACTTTATTCACATCCTATCAGTTGGCCTAGATACCTGTATTTTTGAATTGTGGGTAAGTTGGGTGCTGTTAATTTTGTGCTGTTTGAATTACGTAAACTTAAGGGTAGCATGGTAGCTTGCTATCTTTCCTAAAGTTTAAGCTAAGGAATATACAGTGGGCATGAAGGATTAATGCGGCTATGGCATTTTCCCCTTTGTCCCGCTAGTTTTATTGCTTATTCTGTCTTTTCAGAAAAAAATTAGTTTCCAATATTAAATAGTTATTATTAGCAAAGTCTGTTTTAATGTCTTCCTTTGCGGTGTTGAACTTCTAGGCTAACCTTCATGTTAAAAAATTTCTGTTTGTAGCTGATTTTACAGTATGATTGGGTGACTACAATGGTTAACTTTGTTGAAAGAACTGACCATTGAATTCTCAGTATGTAGATGAAATTAATACAGTTCTCATTCTTAGTGCATTTCAATCCTTTTTCCTTTCTCTTTCATTTATCCAGGTCAACAGGACATATTGCTGTGGTACGTACCGAGCAGGTCCTATGCGGCAGATAAGTCTTGTTGGAGCAGTCGATGAAGAAGTTGGTGATTATTTCCCCGAGTTCCTTGATATGTTAGAAGAATCACCATTTCTAAAAGTGAGTGTTTGTTTAGACTATTAATGTTCTGGTCATCATTAGACACTCAAGTGTTAGAGTATTAAGTTATTCTTGCTTATTAAAAACAAATTTTATGCACTAGTTGACAAAGAACTGTTTAGAAAAGTATTGGTATTGAGTACTTCAGTTTTTTTATATGTTACTCTGAAATACAGCTTTTATTTTTTCATATATAGATGAGATATGGTTTTTAGTATTTTTATTTGAATGGAAATAATCAGTAAATAGTTTAAAATTTTAAAATGTGACTCATTCCTTTGGTTTCTAGATGACTTTGCCCTGGGGTACACTTTCTAGCCTCCAACTACAGTGTAGGTCTCAGAGTGATGATGGGCCTATAATGTGGGTGAGACCAGGAGAACAAATGATCCCTACAGCAGATATGCCAAAGTCACCCTTCAAAAGACGACGGTAAGTAAACATCAGTTTTGCTCAAATAAGCAAAACCATCCTTTTTGTTGGGTGGCTTATAAAAATGATCGTCATCTGAGCATGGTTTGGAAACTTGTCTAGATTTTTGAAGAGTTCCTTTAGGTAAAATTCCAAGTTGTCATTTTCCTAGTTCAGATAACCTGCTACATAATCATCAGTCTCCTGAGAAATTAATTGATTTTTCTTAAAACTTGTATCCTAACTGCCTATAGAGTTAAAAGAGCAAACCCTCCTTAGTGTGGTCTGTACAAATCTTTGATAATACAGAACCTTTGTGTCTGTTTCATTTTCTCCTGCTATACTAAATTCAGTTTTCAAACCATTGTCTTCCGTTGCCCTTTGCTCTTGTTCTGATCTTTCTATTTGGAATTTCACCTCCCTCCTACCTTCCTCTTTGCCTAGCAGGTTTTTAGTAAAGCTTCAGAACTTACCTTGAATGTCACTTTTATGAATCTTAGGACAAGCTAATTTGGTCTTACAACATGGTTCCTTGATGATCTTTTTACTGTTTTTGTTTCTTAATAAATTTTGACCTCTTTGAGGTTAGGGACTGTTCTATTTATCTTTGTCATCATGACTCATTGTAGGAAACCATGGTTTGCTGAGTGAAATGTGTACCGTTGTATAGAGCTGTGATAAATCATGTGCTAACATATTTCTCTTTCATACACATAAAACAAATGTAGATTTACTCTTTTATTTTAGAAAATATTATTCAGTGAGATTAAAAATAATTTACATCCCCTTGGGCTATGGAAATAGCAGTTTAAAATTAGGCTGGACCTGGTGGCATATACTTTTAATTCCAGAACTTCAGAGACAGAGGCAGGTGGATCTCTGTGGGTTTGAGGCCACCCAGATCTACATAGTGAGTTCTAGGCTACTGGGGGCTACATACTGAGATCTTATCTCAAAATAAATAATATTAAAAAACACAACAAAGACCCAAGAGCTCAAAATTAGTTTTAATGGATTAGCCTTAACTTTAACTTAAAACTTACAGGAGAACACTACCAAATGATAAAATAGTTTTAGGACACTTAAGATGATCCATGAAAACCATGGTAAAAACTTGAAGATGAAATTTGGGAATGTAGCTCAGACTGCTTGCTGAGCATGCAGGAAACCCTGGATTCCACCCCTAGCAGTCAGTCCTCTTATTCAGGTGTGCTGGAGGCAGGAGAATCAGAAGTTCAAAGACATCTCCAACTTCATAGTGAGTTTGAGGCCAGTCTGGGATATACGAGACCTGTCTCACAAACACAATATATTAATGCAGTATGTAAAGCCCAATAATTAATTAATCAAAAGTTTTGCACGGTATTAGATTATAGCAAAAATTTTTATTTTTTTTATTTTTCGAGGCAGGGTTTCTCCATGTAGCTTTGGAGCTTGTCCTGGAACTCTCTCCATAGACCAAGCTGGCCTTGAACTCCCAGAGATCCACCTGTCTCTGCCTATCCAGTGCTGGGATTAAAGGCGTGTGCCACCACTGCCTAGCTGATTACAACAATTTTTATATATTATAGTGATGGATCTTAAGATTCTAAATTCTTAAGTACTATATACATTTCGCTGTATATTTCCAAAGAGAAATGAATGCTTGATTTTAAAAAGGAAAAAAGATTAAAAATATGGCACACATGCTATGCTGAATGGGTATTCTTTTTTCTCACCTACTTTCTGATTAATTAGACAAAACCTATTTTATCTTGTTCCTTCCGGCTCTGTCAAATGTCTTCACACATTATTGAAGTTAATTTATTCTGCTTTAAAATCATCATTAGGTTTTTAATGCTTTATCAATAGGTACATTCTAAAATTGGATAGATAGCAATGACATTTATATTTACTTAAGATGTAATTACTAAAGATTCAGGTGGTAGGCTAAAAATTATATTCTAAGTCCTGGTATTAGCACTCACATAAAGATTTTTCTCTCATGTTACAATTTAGTTTTATATTTGGGTCATACTTTTTTTTTTTTTTTTTGGTTTTTCGAGACAGGGTTTCTCTGTAGCTTTGGTGCCTTTCCCGGAACTAGCTCTTGTAGACCAGGCTGGTCTCGAACTCCCAGAGATCCGCCTACCTCTGCCTCCCGAGTGCTGGGTGGGTCATACTTTTTTAAAATTTTGTTTTCACTAAAGTTTATCATTATTCCTTTTGAGGTAGGATATATACTTCTCTTGAGCATATTCTGTATAATTTCTAGTTTTTTATATAGCTTAGGAAAGTTTACATTCTTCTGGAACTATCTGTGATTTCCACATATAGCTATTATGAAGTATTTTCTTTCTCTCTTTATGCATTTTGTGTATGTGTATGATATTTGTGCATGTTTGTTGGGGGGTGGTGCACCTACCTGTGCATGAGCATTGACCAAAGGAGGATGTTTAATGTCCTGATTTATTTATTACTCTTCACTGTATTCCTTTGAGACAGGGTCTCTCAGTTAACAAGGTGCTAGACTAGTGGCCAGCAAGGTCCAGTGGTCCTCCTTTCTCTACCCTCATAGCATTGGGTTGCAGATGATCAAGTGTGGCCATGTCAGAACTCAGGTCCTCATGCACAGCAAGCACAGAATCGTTTCTCCAGATCCCCACCTCTAAATCATGAGATCTTTCTAGAGTTTTCTATAATCTATCGGTTTTATTGTTTATATTTAATGGACTTATAGTAATTTTATATATATACAAAATCCTGTGTGATAATTTGGTATATATCTGTAATGTATATAATGATCAAATCAGAGTAATAGCATTTCTATTCCCTCAAACACTTCTCATTTCTTTATGTTGAAAATCTTTCCACTCTTCTAGTTACGTTGAAACATAAATAAATTTTATTATTCACTTTACTGCACTATAGAAAAGTCTTGTAGAATGGTCTATCTAACTGAATTTACTTGTGTAATCTAACTGTAGAATTATTATCTAATTCTATAGTTTCCCTTTTCCAGTCCTGCTCAGTGTGGAAGGCTCATTAAACAACTCTAAACCCAGCTAAGGCTTTACTCCACCAGCTAGTGGCTGTTGTCTTCCTAGGTTTATTTCCTTTACTTAACACATTTTCAAGAAACATTCTAAGAAATGGAGGATAACGATGAGTCAGCATATTCTTTTATTTTCTTTTTCTGTCATTAACTTTAATTGATAATTTAGTTGGAGTGTGGAGATGCATTTTCCAATTTATTGTTATCACTGGATAGGTGATATCACTGGGAGTTCTAACATGCTGAATTTCCTTTGCTCAGTGTGTGTGTAACCCTTACACTCCCTTTCCCTCTCTCCCTCCCTTTCCTTTACTCTCTCTCCCCTTTCTCCCTCCACCCTCCTACTTCTTTTAGCTGAAGAATAACACTCTTGGTTCAAGTGCCTTTTCTTTTTAAATTATATTCTTTTAATTTCAGACATCTAATATTTAAATATATATTTATTTAATTTGTTTTGCCTGGATTTGTGTCTGTATGAGAGTGTTGGGTCCTCTGGAACTGGATTTACAGACAGTTATGAGTTGCCATGTGCATGCTGGGAACTGAATCCCCAGACCCTCTAGAAGAGCAGCTAGTGCAGACAAAAAGGCAACAGACATTGGAGAAACTGGAATCAAAGGAGGCAGGCACAGTAATGATAAGGGAAAAAAAATAAGTAAAACTGAGGAAGGCAAGCCAATAACTGGTCTTTGATGTTATTTTTACTGTTTTTTGAGACTGGGTTTCTGTAGCTTTGGAGCCTGTCCTGGAACTAGCTCTTGTTGTTGACCAGGCTGGCCTTGAACTCACAGAGATCCACCTGCCTCTGCTTCCTGAGCGCTGAGATTAAAGGAGTGTGCCACCATCGCCCGGCATGACTGGTGTTTGAATGCAAACTGCCCCATAGGCTCATATATTTGAATGCTTGGTCCTTAGTTGGTGAAACTGTTTTGAGAAGGATTAGAACATGTAGTTTGTTAGAGGAAATATGTCACTGAGATTTTCAAAAGGCCACCCTAGGCCAGTCCCGTCCTTCCATCCGTCCGTCCCCCCATACCCCCACCCCCCGCCCCGTTCTCTGGGTCTCTTCCTCCAACTTGCACATCAGGATGTCTACTGCAAAACTCCCCTCTGTGACAATCATTTTCCTTCTCCTGTCTGTATTAGTTCCTTTTCATATGGGAGGAGATCAAATGTATGCTGTTTGCTGCCTGGAATATAAGTCCTAGTAGAATGTTTTGATAGTTGTAAATGAGTAACTGAACTGAAGCCAAAAAAGCTTAGAGCTTTAAACCTTTAAACACACTGTCCTTGTCTAGAGAAATTTCATGCATTCTGAGTTGTCATGTGAGCCTAATAAAGGTATAGTCTATAGGGAAAGAGGAAATAATAGTCATTATTTTATGTAGTGTATTATATAGTATATGGTATAATGCTAATGATCTAAATCATTGGGCTCATCTCAAACCTCATTTATGCCTAGTATTGTTAAAGACCTTTTTACATTACTGCTGTTAATTTTGCTGTTTATTGCTTCATACTTTGCTTTGTTTCACAACCAAATCAACTATAGATCAATGAATGAAATTAAAAATCTTCAGTACCTACCTCGGACAAGTGAACCCCGAGAAGTCCTCTTTGAAGACAGGACAAGAGCTCATGCTGATCATGTAGGTCAGGGGTTTGACTGGCAGAGTACGGCTGCTGTTGGGGTTTTGAAGGCTGTACAATTTGGTGAATGGTAAGTTAAAGGACCCAAACTACAGGGTCGGATAATGTCTAAGAAAACGTGGATTCTGTTTAAAAGTTTTAGATCACGGTGAAATATGTATAACATAGCTTACCATCTAAACATTTTTTATGATACAAGTGTGACTATACTGCGATAAAACAATGCTCTAGAACTTTCTGTCTTGCAAAACTGAAACTTGATGTCTCACAGCTACTTTCACCTCGCCATCCGGATGTAGATCGTGGGAACCATCACTGTGTAGTCTCCTGCCATTTCTGGTTTTGCATGGAAATGGAAGCATACTTCCCCTGCCCTTTTCCTTTTAAGAAAAGTAGTCCTAGTGGGCCAGTGAGATGGCTTACTCGACTAAAGGTGTTTGCTGTTAGGTCTGACTACCCGAGTTCTGTCCCTAGGACTCTGACCTCCACACACTGGTATATGCGTATATACAAGCACACACACAGATATTAATGTGTTATAAAATTAATCATAGTGACAAAAGGAAATTATTTTTTATAGACTTATTATTTTGTGAGTGAGAGGTGTGTGCCACAGCAGTTGTGTAGCAATTAAACAACTTTTAGAAGTTTTCTCCACCTGGGTCCTAGGGATTGAACTCAGGTAGTTAGGCTTGGTGGCAGGCACCATTGCTCATAAGGCATCTTGACAGTTCCCGTTTTTTTCTTCTTTTTCTAACTCAGCCATTTCTATTATAACGTCCCTCAGAGTTTACCCATGTTGTAGCAAGTATCAGACTTTGTTTCCTTTTAAGGTAGGTACAGTAAATTTTACACACATGTGCATGCACATGCACACAGAGTCATGTATACCATTTTGTTAGTCCACTAAATAGGTGTTTGGGTTACTTCTACCATTGGCGCTCTGATTGTTAGTATAGATATATATATGTATCTCTTATGTCCCTGGTGTTCAATACCCAGAAGTAGAGTTGCTTGATAATATGGCAGTTCTATTTTATTATTTTTGAGGAACTGCTTTACTGTTTTCTGTAGTGGCTGTACATTTTACACTGACCTAGAGCTTGGTTTTATTTGTATATTTGAATTATATATATTCTTATTTTTTTAAAGTACTTTTAATTTTGGTTTTTCAAGACAGGGTTTTTATGTGTAGCCCTGGCTGTCCTGGAACTCACTCTGTAGACCAGGTTTGCTTTGAACTCAGAGATCTGCCTACCTCTGCTTCCTGAGTACTGGGATTAAAGGAGTGTGCCACTACTCCCTGATGACAGCCTGGTTTTATTATAACAAAGCTCAAGTTCCCTAATGAGACAACAACAAATGCATCCCATTTAGAATAAAACTTAAAAAACAAAATAAAACAAAACAAAAACCCCAAATCCTCTGATCCAGGGTCTTGAACTTGTTATGTAGGTCAGGCTGGCCTCAAACTCAAGATCCTTTCTTCTTGGCCTCAGCTTCCTAAGTGCTGGGATTGTGGGTATGCACCAGCATGAAAGGTTGCTGTGAGGCTAGAATAAAAGTTTTTTTTTTTTTTTTAGTGATTATTGCTTGAATTTTTTTAACAACTTACCTCATTTTTTTTTTAAAAAACTCTACTTATGTGCATTGATGTTTTGCCTGCATGCATGTCTGTCTGAGGGTGTCAGAAACCCTGGAACTGGAGTTACAGTTAGCTGCCTGTGGGTGCTAGGAATTGAACCCAGGTCCTTTTGAAGAGTAGCCAGTGCTCTTAACCACTGAGCCATTCTTCAGCCCTGATTTTTGTCTTTTAAAAACTTTCTATTGACTTACTTTTATTTATTTATTTTGAAAACTGACTAAAGAAGTACACTCTTAATCTTTAGAAAAGAGACATTTTATTTATTTGCTTACTTGCTAAATGTGGCATTCTAGAAGCTGGAAAAGTGAAATTGTAGTTTTCCATTGTGGATGCTAGTCCCTAAATTTTGTCTTATTAATATTAGGAGTGACCAACCTCGCATAACCAAAGATGTGATTTGTTTCCATGCTGAGGACTTTACTGATGTTGTACAGAGACTCCAGTTAGACCTTCATGAACCTCCAGTTTCCCAGGTAATAATTCTCACATTCTCATTATTCTTTCAGTGATACATTGGAAACAGCATTTGAGTCCATTTTATTAGGCATTTTAATTTATAATTGGAGTCACAGACAGTAAATTTAACTTTATTTTTATTATATTCTGTGTGTGGTAGAGAGCAAAATCTTTGGGATGGAGGGTGGGCCTAAAATGGCTAAAGAAGGATCCAGCTGTTCACTTCAGACCATAAGCTGTCTCCCTTAGTAATCTCACTGTGCTGCGGCCTCAACTGCAAAATGTTAGAATATATGAAGGGGAAGATTAAATATTGCCTTTATGTGTGGTAAAGATACTGATATAGCTGGCAGTGGTAACTCATGTCTTTCATCCCAACGCTTGGGAGGCAGAGGCAGGTGAATCTCTTGAGTTCTAGGCCAGCCTGGTCTACAGAGTGAGTTCCAGGAAAGCCAAGGATACACTGAGAAATGCTGTTTTGAGGGGTAAAATAAAAGATACTGATATTTAGCTGCACTTTCAAGGATGTAATGATTCCATAGGCTATCTCCGCAGTCTTTGTTTAAGAGTTCTAAAATATATGATAGAAAAGGGCTTCCCAACAGTTCTGTCCTGTCAAGATTTGATTTTTGTTTTAGAACAGTTTGCCATACTGTTTTCCTGTGTGAATTAGAATATTTTGTTTGAATCATTACATACTTTAAGGTCTTATGCAATTTCTTTTGCCTTTCTTTTTAGTGTGTACAGTGGGTGGATGAAGCAAAACTAAACCAAATGAGGCGAGAAGGAATTCGCTATGCTAGAATTCAGCTTTGCGACAATGATATCTACTTCATCCCTAGAAATGTCATTCATCAGTTCAAAACAGTGTCAGCAGTGTGCAGCTTAGCCTGGCATATCAGGCTTAAACAGTACCATCCTGTTGTGGAAGCCCCTCAAAACACAGAAAGCAATTCCAACATGGACTGTGGTTTACCTGGAAAGCGAGAATTAGAAGTTGACTCCCAGTGTGTGAGAATAAAAACTGAATCTGAGGAAACATGCACAGAGATGCAGGTTCTGACAACTGCTCCATCGTCTTTTCCATCTCCATCAGAGCTTCATCTGCAGGAGCTGAAGACTCAGCCTATTCCAGTTTTCAAGGTGGAAAGTAGACTGGACTCTGACCAGCAACACAGTCTGCAGGAACATCCAAGCACTCCTGTGTGATATGTACATATTCAAACACATTTTTTAACTTTTTTAAATTTTGATGTGAAGTTATAGTTTTATAACTGGCTTAAGTTAAGTTTTATTGGAGAAATCTTGCCTATAATTCTATAAAGAGAAATGACATTCCACAAATGTCAAGCATATCTTTTCTACACAGATTATGCAAAGCTAAGAGTTGTCCCTATGCCGTTAGTGCAGTATGTAATAGTGGGTCTGCTGCTGCTTTCTGTTTCAAGGTGTGAGGTAACAATTCAATCTCTTCTTCAAATCAAAACCAGAGTTCTCTGGATTAGCAAGTTCTCACTTGGTAATGATTCACTTTCCTTGGTTTTATCTTTCCTTGTCTCTTACCATATTTGCTTTATGTGGTAGAAAGATGATTTATGGTTTAATATTTGTGTCTTCATGGCACCTCGTCAGTTTCCACAGTAAAATGGCATTGCTTGCAGGAAAGGCTCCTGCATCTGGTACATGGGCAAGTGAATTATTTAGTTCCAGCCACAAAGAAGACATAGTTTCTAAAGAAAATTGAATGGCTCTCTGGTCCTTAGCAAAAGAGGAAGCACAGCTCTTACCGATCCAGGCTGTCTTTTTGTGTCCGTTATTTAAAACCCAGTGGATATTTTAATTAAACAAAAATCTAAAGATGGATAGTTCTTGGTTATTCATATCCATGGCTCATTAGTTTTTTTCTAGGATATATTGTAACCATGGAGGCTATTTTGAGCAAAAGAAATAATGTTGATCAGCTGTTCTGCTTCCTAGTATCCTCACGTTTCCATGGATACTTGCCCTAAACTGATGACGAATATCAAAGTCAGAGATGCACACCAGTCTCACTTATGAGGGCTGCCGTATCTGAGCATCAAACTAAAGAAACTATTCTTGTGACTTGGTATCTACTTTAGAAACACTTCATAATTTATCTGGTGAATACCTGGGTTTGTTCATTGTTCATCTGTGTTGCTATTTTCTAGTAACAGGCAGTAGACTTCCATCCTAGAGTTTCAGGTGAGCTGAAGCTCAGGGTCTGGATATTTACTTTGTTTTCAATATAGGCCTTTTTTCAGTAGGCCTCCTTCATATAAGTAGTGTGGACTTTCTCTTATTTGGAATGTTCATGTGCTATGCATTCTACTTTCTCTTAGTAACTCAGTAGGCCTTTTGTTTACTAAAGGAAGAGTACTCCCCACACCTAAGACCAGATTCTTGTATCTACCTGGTTACAGTGCAATTTGATTTTTTTTTTTTCCTGGATGGTGAGATTTGAAATATTTGCATTAACATAGGCAAAAGAAAGAGATGCTGCTTTATTATGTCTGTCACCATGGAACTTAGCTGCATCTTTGGAAATATCAAATATGAATTTTCTCTAAAATATTCTGAAATAGGTTAAATCTTATATAAATATTACTTTGTGCAATATTGTTGTGTAGTTAAATGCATATTAGCAAAGTATAGAGGTCACTGTGTAAACCAATAGAAAAGTAACCATCAGCAAATACTACAGTGATTAGTTAGAATCTGTATTATTCCTTATATATATGTATATGTATGTATTCTCTGTTACAAAGGATGAAGACAAATAAATAGGGAAACACTTCAATGTAAACCATTTATGAATTGGAAGTGATGTTGCTTTTAGTTATCTTTGTAAATAAGGTAATTAGAATGGTATGGAAGGTAATGTGATTATCACAGGGTGTTTTTAAATCCTGTGTATAAATTCTAGTTTATCAAACTAGTTTTTAAGGGACCTTTGAGGGTATTTTTTTGTTGTTGTTACTTTGTGGAGAAGGGGTTTATCACAAAATGAATGGGTTTGGGTTATTTCTTATTTCTATTTTCTGTCCAGAAGAATTTCATAGAGCTTTACCAGGCTGTGCAAAGAAAAATTCTTCTCAGGCAACATTGCTTTTAAAAATAATCATGAAGAGAAAAAGTTGTTAACGCAAAAAGTTTTATTTTTGTTTTTCTTGTCTTCCAAGATCCGATTTCCCCATCTCCCACTTGCCATCCAGCAGATGCCATCTGTCATCTAAGCTGGTCACTACTAAAAAACAAGGAGACTGTCTCCTGACAGCCAGCACTGTGTGTAATCACTCAGGAACCAGCGGATCTGCAAAGACCTACAATCAAACGCAAATCTCCATTTTCCTTTTTGCAGAACAGTCTACCCTCACCTCCAGTATAAACATATTAAAAGAATATAAAAATGTTGAAAATCATGTACTAATGAAGTCATTGTATATTAGATTGCAATAGAATGGAAAGAAACATTTAGCTAGTAATGTATCTGGAAACTCTGAATGTCCTATGTGAGTATTAGATTTTGATAGCATGCTTTAAAGACTGATGAATATAAAAGCAGAAGTTTTGAGTTTCTTGCTGCTTTCAAAGCTGTCCTAGTTGAGCGATACAAATGATCACAACTTTTCTAAATCATTAAACTATTTGGTTTGGTGGAGTGAGGCATGGAGCAGTCTGGCATCCTCTGATTTGTAAGGTAGCTATGGCAGTGAAGTTGTAACTGAAATTGAAGCTGATCTTCCTTTCTGGTGTGTTATCTGTTGTGCCAGCCCTTGAGATTACTTGCAGAATGTGGCTATGTGTTTTAGTACTTTGTGGATCAGAGGGATATTTAAAAATATGTTTATGGAAAGGACCTAATAAACAAATGTTCCTAACAGCAAATATAATGATTTTATGGTAACCATTAAAAAGCACTAAAGTCTTCCCCTTCCCCAGAGGTCATTCTATACTTATCAAGATAGGTTAGGAGTTAGGGTTACAATTCTGAGAGGTGTCCCAAATTCATGAAGCAATAATAATAACCTCCATATTGGTTCCCTCTTCCAAAGTTTAACTGTTGAAAATGAATTCTTAGGCTTAATTGTACTTTCTTATTCAGTACTTAAAAGTTTTGCTGATACATTATTTTTACTTAAAGACTTTTAGAAAGTGCCCTATCCCCTCAATCAGTTGAACTATAAGTTCACTAATATTACAAGCTCTTGTATGGGGAAAGGAGCTTATTAAATCATTTTCTAAACTTTAGGAAAAGATGTATCAGTCTTAACAGGCATAAAGATCTCACCTAATGACTTGAGAAACTTTTGCATATTGCTTTTCCCTGTATAAATATTGTCTAGAAGGAGAGTTAATCTAGGAGTCCAAAATCCATGAAAATACATTCCTAGTGAGTATGTTCTTTGTTATTAATATTAGTCCATCTGTATTTGCCTTTAAAATTTATTTGTATTTATTGAGGACCATTAGGATTACTGAGTTTGTGTCTTTCTAATAAGTCTGTTTCATCCTTTCGGTAGCACATGCCAGAGGCTCACATTTGTGCTAAGTTTCATGTTTTCAAGGCAGTCTGTAGCTGTATTTACTGGTCATGCAAGTAGAGGAGATGCGCACCACCAGTGTTTTTCTAAGTGCATAAAGGACTTATCCTCATCCTGGAAGTCTGTTGCTTTAAAAGCAAGTATCCATAAATATTAATGGCCTTCCATTTTAAAAATCTTCATAAATTTTTTAGGATCCACTCGTGCATGTAGTTGAGACCATTGTCTCTTAAAATATAGCACTTTTCAATTCTCTCTAAAGAAATACTTATGTACCACTTCTATCACATGTAAATTTTCATGTAATAGTGTTTTCTGTGACTAAACTTCATTTTGATTGGCAGCTAAGACTTTTTTTTTCCTGTGGCTTTAATTTATCTAAGAGGTCTTTGCATATAGATGAAATGTATAATTTGCCTGGCGGACTATTTGCGTTTGTGTGGCCTTAGTTTGTTTATTGACATTAACAAGTGTTTTAAAAGGTTTTTAATGAATAGTCTTAAATCTAAATTTGTGTGAATAATAATCCTTTTAACACAGTGCTTTTTTGTAGCTGTCTAAGTGTGTTAAATTGTTAAGCTATTTCTTTGTAAAATAGGACAATGGAATGCATAGTTTTTTTTTTCCTGTAAAGTATTTTTTTAATAAACAAAGTCTGATTTGTCCTTTACTGATGTCTCATCACAGTGAATAGCACATGGGCCTTCTCACTGCCTTGGACCTGAGAACTAATGCCCCTCTCCTACCTCCTCCTTTGTGCCCGATTAGTTTTAAGCGTTTGAAGGCAACCTTAAGCTCTCCTTTCCCAAAGAAAAGGTCAGAGAATCCAGATTGAGGTGCAACTAGTTTTGAAGAAAAGGGAAGCTTGCAATTGTGACAGTTATCCTTACTGCAGCTTAAAACATTCACATGTGTTTAGAACTGCCTTAAGCTTTTATTGTGGCACTGTAGGTATTTTTGAAAATGCATGGCAAAATGACGAAGGTGGTGTTTGGTTTTCAGATGTGTGTGGGCTGTGGGACACAACAAAGTGGGTTCTTTTCCTCATGAAGTTTTGGGTGAACTCTAGTTGAGGTGCTTGCCCTGACAGCACTTGGTTCTCAGAAGGCGCCTCATCTCAGGGTATCTCACCTGTGGTTGCCACGGCCAGTAGTAGGAGGTAATTATCTCGACAACACAGGGGAGAATCAGTTTCCTAAAGTCACCGGGAGTTCATTATTAGGAGCAGGGCGTTGAATGTGGTTTTGGGTTCAAAGTTTTGCCTTACACAGCAGCACCTAATAAAACATTTTAACAGAGCTCCTGGAAAGTGATTTGCTACTGTACCACTATTTCCCAACGCACTGCCCATGGCCCAGAAAACTGCCTTTGTGTGTTCAGCAATGGAGTAAATACTAATATACCAATATAGTGTTGATTTAGGTCTTAAACTTTTTTTTTTTCATTTACGAATTATTTGGTTGCTGCCTTGAATTACAATGTTCAGCAGTACTGAAGAGGCTTACCAGCTTTTAGTTTACCCCTTAACAGTTAAGGGGTAAAAACTGGAGACCACTGCCAATGGTGAAGTAATTTTTAAAAATTATTCCTATGGGTGTTACTTTTTAGTAGGTTTGCATTATGGAAAACTTTCATTTGAAACTGTTTTAATGGTTTATAAGAATGCCTATAGGTTGGCGGCTGCCTCTTATCAGTCTCAAGTGATAGCTGTTATCAGTTATTAGCCTTACCTCGCCTAAATGCTTTGTGCCCGTGGCAAGAAAGGACACAGACTGAAGTGAGAGTCTCAAGTGATTACTGTTATCTGTTATTAGCCTCACCGCACCTAAATGCTTTGTGCCCGTGGCAAGAAAGGACACAGACTGAAGTGAGTTGAAGACAGTGGCCCTCGGGAATAAGCCATTAATGGTGCACAAAAGGTACAGAAAAGAGGAGCGCTGCTTAGAAACTCCGATATTCACATCAGAGTGCAACTGCCCTTTCTCGTGACCTGCTTCAAACACTAAAAACAGCCTCTACAACCATTTTTTCCGATTTGGGGACTGTCCCAGGGCAGTTCGAGTCCTGTGCATTCATTCTCCCCTAGGCTTGTGTGGGCACCAGAAAGCCCGAGTCCCAGAGCGGCTGAGAGCCGAGGGAGGGACTCGCTGAGCCCGACGTCCGCGTTCTAGGCCGCGCCAAGGCACAAACATTTGCCCATCAGCAAGAACGGAGAAGCCGTGCGGAGGGCTCGGAGGGCTCGGGACCCCTCCCCACCCCCGTTTCTGACTTCGTCCACCCCGGGGACACAGATATGAAGTAGACACCACGCTGCACAGAAGCCTCTGGGATATCGAACCCGCCTCCCGGGGACCGATGGGTGCTGGGAGGGCCGTTTCTGAGGTGATTTTCCGTTAAGCGCCTAGGGTTACTGGCGGCGCGGCCGGCGGCCTCCACCTCACAGCCGCCTAAGCAGCGGGAAGGCGGCCGGGGGCGGAGCCGGAAGGCGGAAGCGGCTTGATCGCACCCGGAGCTCGTCGAGCCGCAGTCCCTGGCGGACGACGCGCGCCGCCGCTCCGGCCCGGGGCTGGCTGCTGGCTTTCAGCCCTTGCGGTGCCGAAGCGGCTGAAGAAAACACCCTTCCCGCTCCCTTCCCCTCATTTTCCGGTCTCTTCCTGGTTTCTCCTATGGCCTGTTCGACGGCCACCTAGGTCGGGCGTCTGTGGCTGCAGGCTGCGCGCCTCGGAGCGCTGGGCTGCCGGCTGCCTCGGGCGGGGCTGGCCGCCGCGGTCTCCATGGTGACGGCCCCGCCGGTGTCCGGGCCTCTGGGGGAAGATGCGGCCTGCCGGGCCCGCCGCCTCGCCCCCGGCCTCCCGGCCCGGCCGGGGTCACTGAGGAGCGGGGGCCCGGCCGGCAGCCTGCCGGGCAGCGGGCACCAGGTGAGCCGGTGCGGGAAGGCGGAGGGCGCGGGGAGCCGGCTCGGGTACTGGCTTGTCTCCGCGTCCACACTTTCACCGGAGGGTGCAGAGGCTTCTCGGTCGCCTCTGCGCCCATTCCCCCCACCCCCTCCTCTTCTTTTTCTTCCTGGCAGACAGGCAGAGAAAGAGCAGCTCATGGAGAGGCTGAGAGAAACGGCTTTTAAGCCATACCCCAAACGGGACAATAACCTTCAACAACTGGACTTACTGACACATTTCCTTCGTTTTCAGTGAAGTCGTACTCTCTGGCTGGAGACACAGATGGCCTCAAATGAGAGAGATGCCATATCGTGGTATCAGAAGAAGGTAACAGCAATAATTTTATTTGAAAACCATACTTCTGCAGAAAAACTCCCGTATAGAGTTACTTTCCTTAAGTTTGGTAATGTCACATATTCTTATATAATATCTCAACATACTGAAAAAAATTGATGTGCAAAGTCATTATAAACCTAGTTTCAGGTTCCAGGATATGAGCTGTAAGTCACCTTTCTGCAGGCTGCGTATACAAACTACCATGCAGTGCTTTGCTTTGCAAATTATCACACTTAAAATTATTTTTATAAAGACAAAAATGAAATTCTTATCTGCATGGCTCAGATTGCTACTGTCGTCTGATTGAGCTGTCCCTACCTCTTACTCCTCTCTGATATTCCTATTGATATCTTCCTTAAGGAGTGGGAATGTCTTCTAGATGAGCTTTAAGATATTTGGGGTGTTGCCTTTTACTTTGCAGATCCTGTCCTTTGTTTTGTTCTTTTGTTTTTGTTTTTTGGAAACAGCCCTTGGAAGTATGAATTTGCTATGTGGGAAACATATTTTTCAGACAAGCGTATTTAATAGAGTCATGACTCTGAGGTTTGACTTAGATACAAAGATTGCCTTTGCACCATTTAAACAGCCTGCTCCTTATTTCAGATTGGAGCATATGATCAGCAGATATGGGAAAAGTCAATCGAACAGACTCAGATTAAGGTAAATTGATTTCTTTGATTCTGGCTTTTTTTTTTAATTACTGCTGTAAAGAGAAGAGTGGATCATACTTTTTAAAGAATATGCACTCATCCACCAAGTATGCATGGATAATGATAAAGGGCAGTTGATATGTGGCCTCCACAGCAAATGTCCCAGGTAAATGGGAATATGGATTCTTATCTCTGGTCAGTTTTTACCATATTACAGTTTAGATCCAGTATCGCCAGACGTTTATTCAAGAGAAGCTAGAAAACATATTTTTAACAAAGAAATATCCACATTTTTTAAGAGGGTAGTAGTCCTCTTCCTCTCTTCCTCTTTTTCTCCATCTTCCTCCTCCTCCTAATCATCCTAACTGTGCAAACCAAATCAAATTTCTGTTTGGCCTAAACCTAGCGTCCAGCCCCAGTTTTCAATCAATGGTTTAGAGGTGAGCCTTCAAGAACTGCACACAGCTTTCAGTCTCTTCCCGCTAGAGCTGCTGTGGAACTCAGAATACCGGCTGGTTAATTTGTAATCGCGGAGGGGAGGGTTACATTCACCAGATGGGAGTGAGAAATGGCAGATTAGCCCTTGCGTGGTTGCTGGGCAGCCATTTGTAATTTGATTTTCTTGAAGAAAAGCCCAGAGAAAGGAATGTAAATCTTGATTTAGGGTCTCATTCCCTTGGAAAATGTTAACAAATGCCAGTACATTCTTGGTTTGGGACTCTTTTGAAAAGTTCTGTTGCAGACTTTTATCAGCATGTTAAAAACATGGGTAAGTACAACTGATAGTGTCCTACTTATCTAAGTTACACTGCTCCGACTAGACCTCTAATATCTTTGGTGGGCTATATTTACCCATTACTCAGGGTACCTTCCTAAATTTATAAGTTAATCACCTTAAAAACTTGTTTGAGCTACTTGGAACACAACTAACTTCAGAATTTCCTACAGCTCTTCCTTATATTAATGGAAGATGGGGTTCAGATGAATCCCCACATTCCATTTTGTAACTGTCTAAATCTTGTCTAGTTATTCTTCTGTGAGCTGCTAAGCCATCCCAATAGTGTAATAGAAATGGCTAGACTGGGAAGTTAGGTATTGTTTAGTGATCTCTTACCTTGTGATGCTTAACATGTCAATGTAGTTTTGCCTGGGTTTTGTTTTCTTGAACCTTAAAAGGATTTTACCTCCTGCTGCAGAATAAGAAATCTCCCCCTAGCCAATTTAGATTTTCATAACTTATTTCCATGCATCTTACCGTATACCTTTTAGGGCACCCTATCAGAGCTCCGTGTGTGGGCACACGTGCGCAGTGTCGTAACTAATGTGTAACACATATAGCAGGTGTGAAGAATATTGGGAAATTGCAGGGCAGGTTTCAAGCATAGGAATAGCTGGCCAGCTTTTAAAACAGACTCCATTTGCTTTGTGTCTTTTTGGTGGGTGGGATAGGATCTGGGGAGAGTTGGAGGAGAGGAAACAGGATGGTCAAAACATTGTAGGAGGGAAAAAAAAAAAACCTTAAATTTTTTTTAAATGTCCTGAAAAAGATAAGCGGTTCCTGCCTTTATGGGTTTCATGGATAGTGTGAAAAAAAAAAAAAAACAAAAAAAAACTAAGGCTTTTTTGTTTTGTTTTTCAAAAAAAGATGTTTAGTTAGATTAAACTAACAAAGCTAAACTAAAAATAAAGGAAAAGTTTAAAATGAAAACACAAAGTCAGTATTGGATCACAGCACTACTTTCCCATTCTAAACTCCGTTTATGGGGCTGGAGAGACGCTAATCAGTTAAGAGCACTGGCTGGCCTTCCAGAGGACCCTGTTCAATTTCCTGCACCACATGGCAGCTCACAACTGTCTGTAACTCCAGTCCAAGGGGCTCTGGTACCCGCTTTGGCCTGGGTGGGTATTGTATGTATGTGGTGTACATTCATACTTGCAGGCAAGATACTCATGCATAAAAATAAATTGTTAAAAATTTTCTTTTCAAGACATATTTTCTCTGTGTAACAATCCTGTCTGTACTGGAACCAGCTCTTGTAGACCAGGCTGGCCTCAAACTCACAGAGAACTGCCTACCTCTGCCTCCCGAGTGCTGGGATTAAAAGTGAGCCACCACCACCTGGCAAAATGTTAAAAATTTTTAAAGTGCATTTATAAAAGTATAGTTAAAAATTTTAAGTAGGTACTGGAGAGATGGCTCAGTGGTTAATAGCACCTGGCTGCACTTCCAGAGGACCTGGGTTCGGTTCCTAGCACCCACATGGTGGCTCACAACCATCTGTAACTCCAGTTCCAGGGGGATCTGACACCCTCTTTATACCTCCATGGTCATGGACGTATTCATGCAGTGCACATACATACATGCAGTCAAAACACCCATATACATAAAATAATCTAATCTGGAACCTTCTTTTGACACACATAAAATAGCCTAAACTTTAAAACAATTTTTAAAAAAGATTAATTAATCTTACCTGGATCAAAAGATTGATAAGGATTCTTTGGCGAAGTGTTACTGTTTAGGACATTTTGGTAAATGTTGAAAACAAGGGGGAAAGTTTTAACCGAAGTATATGACTTACGGAGCAAGCAGGCATCCCAGTGTGGCTGCAGTGAAAGCATATCAATGGAGTGGAAACCCATAAATGAGTTTTACTCAGAACTACTGTGTTGAGGAGAATAGAAAGACTGTGTGTGGTGTGAATGTGGGATGCGGTGTTGTTGTGTATCACAGGTAGTGCAGGCTGGTGTTTAATGCATGGCAGTCTTCCTGCCTTTGCCTCCCAAGTGCTAGGATTACCTTGACATCAAAACTAGTTAAAGGCATTGAAAAAACAAGTTGTGAACATAGGAGTGAAAATGCTTAACAAAATATTAACACCATGAATTTAGCAATATACAAAATGGCTTATCTACTGTGATTGAATACAGTTTGTGTAGAAATGTACTTTTTTAGACAAGGACTTACTGTAACCCTAGCTGGCCTTGAATTAAGTGATTTGACCAGCCTGGCTTTGCATTTGCATTAATCCTCCTGCCTTTGCCTCCTAGGTTCTATGATTAAAAGTGTACACCACTACACTCCCTTGCAACATTGATTTTTAATATTTGAAAATAAATTATTCTGATTAATGGAATAAAGGCCTAAACCATATAATCTTCTCAGTAGACTTAGTAAAAGCACTTGACAAAATTCTATGTATTTGTCAAATTTATAATGATGAAGAGTTGAAGGTAGGTCCCTTAAGTTATTAAAGGCTAGAAAAAAGCTTACAGCAAATGTCACCCTTAATGGTAAAAAACTGATTTCCCCATAGTCAAGGAACAAAAAAAAAACCCAAATAAGAATACCTGATATCCCTAATTTTATATAATCATGAATCTTAGCCTGTGCTATAAAGCACGTTAAGAATGGAAAGGCAGCAAGATAGGAAAGAAATGGAAATTGTCTTTATTCATGTTGACCTAATCACATAATTAGAAAATTCTAGGAGCCTACAAAAAACTACTAACAGGTAAGTTTGGCAAGGTCTTTGGATATAAGGTCAGTATGTAAAAGTCACTTGTGTTTCTATGTGTCAGCTATGATAATCTCCAAGTAAAATTAAGAAAGTATCCCAGCATTTGAGAGGCAAAGGCAGGAGGATTTCTATGAGTTCAAGGGCAGCCTGGGCTGAAGACAATAGGATCCTGTATCAGAAAAACCAAAGGAGGTGAGCTGGAGAGATGACTCAGCAGTTAAGTGTGCTTTTTGTGCACTCAGGAAGACCCAGAGTTAGGATTTATGCCACTCACACGGCCAGTCCAGTGAACAGCGTCTTTAACTCCAGCTCTGAGGGACCTCATGCTGTTTTCTGGCCTACAGGTTTGCAAACAAGGGTATACACTCATTCACATGTACAGAAATAAGTAAATCTTAAAGAATTCCAATGAGTATAATATAAAAGATAAAAAATTCTTAGGCATGGCTTTTGCATAGAAAGTCTAAGACTTGCATGCTAAAACTACACCATGTTTCTGAGATGTTAGACTGCAACATACCTCATTCATGATCTAGAAGATTCAGTATTGTTTAAATGTCATCTATCTCCCAGTATATTTAATAATGTCTTCAGGATTCCAGCCAGGTTTTTTTTTGTGTGTGTGTGTGTGGGGGGTGGTTAGGAACTAATAAGCTAGCTCTGAAATTGGTATGATTGCAAAGTATGGAATATTAAAAATAAATTTTAAAAAGTTATTGTTGGAAGACTTATATAATTTGATCGTAAAATTCAGTACATAACTGTAGTAAACAAAATAATTAGATAGTATTGTATTTGTATGATTTACAAATTGATGGAATAGAAAAAAATCTAGAAATCCTTACCTCTTTGTTTAACTAAAATGTTTTCTTAGATTTCTTTTTTACTTTATGTGCATGGGTATTTTGCCCACATGTATGTATGTGTACTCCATGTGTGCTTGGTGCCCATGGAGGTCAGAAGACATTGCGTTCCTTGGAACTGGAGTCACAGATGGTTGTAGGCCGTGTGGGGCTGGGAACCGGGTCCCCTACAAGAGCTGTGAGTGCTCCTAACCACCGAGCCGTCCTCCAGCCCCTCCTTACCACAGTTTAGAAGGATTTCATCTTTTGAGAGTCTTATTATGTAAACCAGGCAGGTATGGGGCTCTCTAAGTACTAGTTTCAGCTGCCTTCAAATTCAAAATCCTCCTGTTTCAGTCTCGTCAGTGATGGGACAGACATAAGTTAACTATGCTTTGCTATAAGTTTGATTTTTAACAAAGATGCCCATCCTAGTTTTTTTTTTTTTTTTAAACAAAAACAACAAAAAAATACTGACCAAAAACAACATGAGGAGAAAAAAGTTTATTTGGCTTATACTTCCAGATCATTGCTGAGGAAAGTCAGGCGGAAGCAGGAGCTGCGAGGAACAGTTTTCTGGTTATTGGCTTGCTCACAGGCCCATGCACACCTAACTTTCTTAAAAAGCTCCAGGTCCACGTGCCTCAGCATGGTGCAACCTGCAGTAGGCTGGACCCTCCCACATTTGTGTCATCAAGTAAAACAGGGCCGTAGATGCCTGACTGATCTTTCCATTGAGACTTCCTCAGATGACTCTAGGCTGTGTCAAGGGGATAGCTGAAGCTGACTAAGAGACGGTATGAAAATCCAATTGAAATGATGGCCTTTTCAGTAAGAGGTGCTGAAACAGTGGGTATAAACTGTAAATATGAGCTCTAATTCTTTTTTTCATATAACAAAATTTGATTATAGATTTAATTATAAGAAATTGAACTAGAAGCTCAACTTGTGTGCCCAGGAAACCCTGACATTCCCTTTCCCCTGGCTAGCGCCTTGCAGGTGGTATTATGCCTGGAGTTCCTGTAAAAGACATTAACCAGCAGGAGTTCGTCAGAACTCTAATATCATAATTGAGAGACTATATTAAGTATGTTTGCTATTATTTTAGTGATAAAGATCAATTTATTCTTTGAAAATAAGACTAACCAAGAATATTTCCTGTTACTGCTACTTAACATGCTGTTTGCGAAGATGAACAAAGCATTCTAATGAATATTTTCTTTTGAAAATTTTTTTCTAGCTGATATTAAAAAGAACAAAAACTACTACTTGAAAGTGACATAACTTCATCTCTAGAAAAGAAAGGCTAGCGAAGTTCAGAGGCTAATTTGGCTGTGCTTGTTGTGCTTTATTCTTAGTGCTGAAGGGGGTGATGAACCTCTCATTAAAGACGAGCTGAGTCTTGTCCTGAAATGTCTACAGTTATAGCAGTAAGAAAAGGGGCTCAACTCGGAGAACAGCACAGGAGGCTACAATAGATGAGAGCTGTCAGTGCAGTTTCAAAGTTGGGAAGTAGATGGGAAGTGAAGAACACATAATCATGTGATTACCTGAGCAGAGAAAGTCAGTAAGAAACCAGAAAAAGCTCTGTGTTCAGTTTCTGAAAGACATGAACTAGGTTCATGAGGTCAGTGTGGAGTACTGAAGACAGGACTTGGGAAGCATATACGTGGTGGTAATAACAAACCTACCCACCTTATTCTATATAATTACTGTATTCTTCTCATAGCAGACAGATTGAAGCTTGCTCTCGTAGGCTGAAACAGTTCTGTGCTCTCTACCAGAAACAAATGTGGGTTGTGTGATGCCTAATACTAGGATCAAATGAACGTGGCAGCAGGCTGTTACTGCTAAAGAGGAAGGTGCAGTTTCTGCAGAAACTAACTGAAGAGCAAAGATGTCAAGATATGGAATAGTGAAATGGTTGCTGGCCCTTCTGCAGTGCGGTCTACTGTTCAGAAAGCCATATTCAGTGTTCTGACTTGAATTTAGCATGTTAGTGTAAATCTATGCCTCTGTGTATAAATAATAATGGTAAAGTTCATAAAATATTTGAAACTTGGAAACAAAGGGAGAGAAAAGGAGCACAGAAGGAGTAAAAGCATTCTTTTAAGAATTAAGATGTTTTGATGGTACATGACTATTAGCAGTACTTGGGAGGGAAGCTGAGGCAGAAGGATTGCAAGTTTGAAGCCAGTTTAGTCTACAAACCAAGACCTTGACCCAAACTAACTAAACAAATCAAAAAAATAGTAATGAATATATTTAAGTAATATTATAAAAAACAAGACTGGATTAAGTTTGTTCAAGAGATGTGTCATATGACATGCTGATTATAGTTCATATATTCTTGAGAAATTCTAAGAGTGGGTATAAGTGTTTGTCTCACAAAATGGTAACCGTATGACCTAATAATGAATCGTTAATTCATTCCACAATGAATATAATATCTCTGGACAGACCTATCATAAACCAAAAATACCATCAGAGGTTAATACACCTAACCTGGGTGCCAAGCTTAGCAATGCTGTCCACAGTAGGGTGTGGGCTGTTTACTCTGGTAATGTTATGGTGACTGGAAGCTGTTACTACCCCCGTCACAAGATAGTATTGTTCTGCATGTTGTTAGCCTGTGAAGAGATGAAAATGCACATTTGAAGTATGGCTTCTGTGGAGGACTTATTGTTTCCTGCTGTTATAAAGATTACACTACTGAAAGTGAACAGTCTTAAGTTAGGGCCCATCTGCACATATATATCTGTCAAAACAAGTTTACCTATCACCCTTACGGAGAAAACTCACCTATCATATCCACCATTCCACTGTAAAAGTAGAACACTTGTTAAAACAACTTATAAACTTATAAACCAACTTTAAACAGTCTTTAAAAAATAACCAAAAGGTAAAAAAGGTGTTATAGAGGAAAATGTGGGGTAGGGTTGTATGTTACTTAGTGATAGAGCACCTGCTCACACACATAAAAGAACAAGAAAAAAAATTCTCAGAATAAATTTAGTCGAAAAATTAGAAGAAAAAGTTGCTACCAGATCTCTCAGCAATATGAGCAAAGATGAGAAAAAAACTCAAGAAGTGGGGTCAGTAAGGTGACTCAGCAGATAAAGGCTCCTGTCACCTAGCCCGAAGTTCTGAGTTTGAGTCCCAGGTATTAGTTTTCTTGAGAAATTTTTCACTGACTTTCGCCCCACTTCTTAAATGTGAGTTAGGTGTATGCTACACGCCCTTACAGTGCTGTACTTGCTGTCATTGCTTTAGGTTGTTGACAACAGGCCCTCTGTTGTTATTTTCTTATCTCTTTAACATAATTTCTGATAAAGCAACAAAAAGGAATGATTTATTTTGCTCATGATTCTTTGGCTCCACTTTCTGGACTCCTTGTAAGGTCCAACATCATGGAAACAGGAGTATGAGGAGGAGAGGGCACGCCTTGTGGACAGGAAGCAGAGAGAGTCAGGAAGAAACTTGGGATCAGGTATACCCTTCAGTGGCACATCACTAGAGACTTGCTACAATGAGGCGCCACCTAGTTCCCACAGCCTCCCTAAGTATTGTCAGTAGCAGGCAAGCATGGGGAGCATCTCAGATTACAGCTGCAGTGTGCACAGCGTGTCCTAGGAAGTCAAAGGTTACTTCCCCTGTTGTGCCTGACTTTATAGTAGATTTATTCTTTTAGTGGCAATAAAGTGAAAATTCAGCACAGTGGGAAATAGGAATTACAGGCTTCACTTACTGTTTCTATTCACAGTTACACAGAGCCCACTGATGTTGCAGCACTTACGTCCAGTGTTTTGTCTCTTCCTTAAGGAGACATGTTAGGGGTTTTGTCACAATTGCAGTAACCTGCCCAGGGTTTTTGTAAGGTGTTTCCAAACTTG
The DNA here is from genome assembly GCF_950005125.1 of Chionomys nivalis. NCBI lineage: Eukaryota > Metazoa > Chordata > Mammalia > Rodentia > Cricetidae > Chionomys > Chionomys nivalis. The sequence goes on from NC_080103.1 coordinate 18,380,133, forward strand.
TGATACGGTATCACAGTTTTTTTTAGGAGCTTTCTATGTTAGGGACTCTGCAGAAGTCTAGGCTGCCAAATAGGCAGCAGGTGCAGGAGTGTCCTCCTTCCCTCCTGCTAGGATAGAGACTGTGTGTAGCTAACGAGGAAATCACTTACAGCTCCCAGGGTTTACTCATTAAAGCTTTCAAGGTTAAGCCACATTGTTTGATTTTTCAACAAAAACTCCTTTTGTTGTGGGATGCATTTGGTTCCATGTAGCAGGATAAAGGATGCATAATGATAAAGACCGAGAGTGACTTGGTTTCCATCTCTGGGACTTGGTTTCTGTAGCTATAAAGTGAGGACAATGAGGTTTTCAGAGTCACGGAAGAGCTAGTTTAAGTGTTCGTAAGGTGCCTGACATATGTTCCTCTTACATTGTATGTAGATCTGTTCAACATGCATTAAAGTATGTGGTAACTGGAAACTTATTTTGTTTTGAGGCAAGTCTCAAACTCATGGTTATCCTCCTGTGTTAGCCTCCTAAGTGCTGGGATTTCAAGTGTGAGCCGCTGTGCCCCATGTGTTGTTTATTTCCCTTAAGAGCAGTGGTCATGAATTTATTAATGACTTCTTTCTCCTTAGGAAAGAAAAATGATAGATAGGGAAGTTCAGGGGCTTATTCCTGATAGACCGCCCTTATACATTGCCTTACTATACATTCTTTGAAGACAGACCTGCACTGATTCACTTTTTACTTTATATTTATCCAGGTAAAATGTCTGATGGAAGATGCATGTTAAATATTTATTGCCTAAGCAACTAAATATGTTTCTGTCAGTGAGGGTTACAGAATTCACTTCTTAACGCTAGTCCTGTTTTCTAACAATAGATAAAGAATGTAGAAAACAAAGACTTGAAGCTCCTATATGTGGAATGACTACAAGGTCTATTTCTATTAGAGTATAAGATAGTAATATTTTTATTTTAAATTGTAATTTCTGATTTTGAATAGTGTTTTATGACAAGCATATATATCCACATATGTATATATACACACATATTTGTACTACATGCATATATATATATTTCTTTGGAATTTTTTTCTCTTAAACTACTGTATAGTTTTATTGTAATTTAGGGTCTTAGGGAATTTTTCTGTATGTGGTATCTACAGCTTGTAGTTGAAGTGTAGGGTTCACTTAAAATTGTTGGACTCCATCAATTTAGTTAAAAAGAGCCAAAGATAACTGCCTCTATCTCTTGAGTAAAAAGCAAATTACTGTAACCTCAAGATTTTGAATTAACTTTGTGTGTGTGTGTGTGTGTGTGTGTGTGGTGCATGCATGTGACTGTGTGGGTATGTTGTGTTCATGTGTGCATCAGGAGGCCCCAGCAGGAATTTAGATGTCTTGCTCTCTTTCCCTGACTTATCAGCTTGAGTGAAGGTCTCTCGTTGTACTGGAACCTTGTTATATAGGCCAGGTAGGCTGGCTGCTGGGCTCTCAAGAACTCTGTTTCTCTCCAAATGCTGGGGTTAAAAGCACCCACAGCCATGCCTAGCTTTTTTGTGGAACTGAGACTCAAACTCAGGTCCTTATGCCTTAGTGTTAATATTTTACACTAACTTTGATAGTTAAATATCTGATTTTAAAACTTGATTAAGAAGTAGCTCCTGCAAGTTTTAGTTGAGCATGAAATTAAAATTCATCTCTTTCTCTTTTAAAGTTTTATTTTGTGTATGAGTATTATGCCTGCATATATATCTATAAGACACATACATGCAGTGACTGTCCTTGGAAGTCCAGGAGAGTGCTGGATTCTCTGGTAGTATAGTTGTGGATGGTTGTTAGCTGCCCTGTGGATGGTGGGAATTAAAGCCTGGTTACCTGGAAGACTGTATGTGTGAAGGTCAAAGGACAACCTCAAGTATCAGTCCTTGATTTTCACTTTGAGACAGGGTCTCTTGTTAGTCATGTGTATGTATGCCAGGGGATTCTCCTGTCTCTGTCTCCTACCTCACCATAGGAGTGATGGGTTTATATAGGTGTGTTCTGCATCTGGCTTTCCATAGGTTCTAGAGATCTGAATCAGATCCTCACACTCAAGCGGCAAACACCTTCTCCATTGAGCCATCATTCTACCTAGAATTTATCTCTCTCTTTTTTTAAACAGACTTAATTCACTTTTATTTTTCTTGTATAAAAACCCTTATGTGGTGGCCACAGCTGGAGCCTGGGTCCTCTGAACAGAGACTTTGGTGTGGGTTTTCACAAGATGGTCAGTGAATTCCTGATGAGGAGACTTGGTGAACACAGTCTCTTTCCAGAGGTCAGGGGTCAGGTAGCTGTAGGTCTTAGAGATGGCATCAAAGGTGGCCTTGGCAAAGTTGCCCAGCGTGGCAGTGCAGCCCCTGGCTGATGTGTAGCAGTCATCAGTACCAGCCATCATCAGTAGCTTCTTGGGCACAGGAGCGGAGACTATGCCAGTGCCTCTGGGGGCAGGGATGAGATGCACCAGCACAGACCCACCGCGGCCTGTCACTTTGCAAGGAACAGTGTGGGGCTTGCCGATCTTGTTCCCCCAATAACCTCTCCGCACAGGGACAATGGAAAGCTTGGCCAAGATGATGGCCCCTCGGATGGCAGTGGCTACCTCCTTGGAGCACTTGACACTGAGACCTACGTGACCATTGTAGTCCCCAATAGTGACGAAAGCCTTGAACCTGGTCTGCTGGCCTGCCCTAGTCTGCTTCTGCATGGGCATGATCTTCAGAACCTCATCCTTTAGGGAAGCTCCCAGGAAAAAGTCAATAATCTCAGATTCCTTAATGGGCAGGAAGAACAGGTAGATCTCCTCTAGGGACTTGATTTTCTTTTCTTTTTTTTTTTTTTTAAATATTTATTTATTTATTTATCTATTTATTTATTTATTTATTATGTTTACGATATTCCGTCTGTGTGTATGCCTGCAGGCCAGAAGAGGGCACCAGACCCCATTACAGATGGTTGTGAGCCACCATGTGGTTGCTGGGAATTGAACTCAGGACCTTTGGAAGAGCAGGCAATGCTCTTAACCTCTGAGCCATCTCTCCAGCCCGGGACTTGATTTTCATGTCCTTAACCAGGCAGCCCAGCTTGGTGATGGGAATCCACTCCTTGTCTTCAGGTTTACCTCCGCGAGCCCCGTGGCCTCGGCCTTGGCCATGGCCTCCTAATCCTGGGCCCCCGGGTCCTCCGGTCCCTCCTGCTGTATCAGCGTCATCCGCCATTTGGTGTTTCCAGTAGAAGAAGCTAGAATTTATCTCTTAAAAAGATTAATAGCAAGTTCGACAAACCAGAAGATTGAAAGAAAATCAAAAGATAATTTCATAAATATATACTTACTATATGGCAAGGTTATTGTGACTTCTAGATTCTCAATTTTTCTTCTAAAAACATAACCAAATAGGAAAAGGCCATCCATCTTTTAGAGGCAACAGTGATCAATTTTAGAACTATCTGAATGTTAAGGATGCAACAAAGACTCTAGAATTCTCATATTGATCTTAGATAAGTGGATTAACATACAGAAATTTGCAGATTAAGCTACTTTAATATGAAATGATAGAAGACCAAGGCCCAGAAAGTTTTTTCTTTCATTCTCTGAAAAAATGTTTTTTGTTAAATTACATAATGTAGATACATAAAGGGATTTTTCTCAAGTGGATACATCACAATATTAAGAAATAGGACTGAAGAAGAACCTTTTAGCAGATGATAAATTCCAGCAGTATTTGGATCTCAGAGGAGAATGCCGAGTGGACAGCCAGCTTGCCCAACACCTTCCCGAGAATCTGGTGCCTTGCGTGCACTTGATTTTGTCTGAGACAAATATGAGCTCTGGGCCTGAAAATAGGAATTGGGTAAAGTTTGTATGCAGAAAAATTAGACCTCCATCCCCCAACACCTTAATACACAGTGATGCCCTCAGATAGGAAGCTCGGGATGCTTCCTTGGATAAAGTGCATTGGAGAGTCTTCAGGGGAGGTGAAGTTAACTAAAAACCAAGACAATAAAGCCCTTTAGCTTAATTTGTAAACTCCCACCGAGAATCTTCCACTCTATTACTCCCAAACAAGGAAAATTTTGGAGGATTCTTTGAGACTCCAGGAAAACCACCTCTGGTATTGGCACATGAGATTTTGTAAAGGAGATGCTCAGCCTTAACTATTCTACCATGGAGCCCTGGGTCTGTAAGCTGTACTTTGGTCAATTAAAAACCAATGATAATGTGCACACATAGAAGGTAATTACAGCACACAGCTTGAGTTTCCCAAGGAATGGAACTCTATGAAGAGTGCTCAGATTAGGAGATGGGACAGTGGCAGCCCCTCAGATGCTCCCATAGGCTTGGCAGTCACCTCAACAAAAGAAAGAAAACAGTTTATCTTTTACTCTTAAAAAGAACTTTTTTTAAAATTCATTTCTGTTTTTGTTTTGTTTTATCATAGGGCTTCAAAAACAAACCAAAAAAAATGGGCCACATAAAGCCAGACTTGATTGATGTTGACTTAATCAGAGGTGAGTTGGAAAATTGATTTTTCTATGCATACTACGTATTTTCATTCTTTTTCTTTCCTCTCCCAACTTGACAAAATAGAATTACCTGAGAAGAAACCTCAATTGAGGAATTACCCCTCTATCAGATTGGCTTGTGGACATGTCTTTGGGTATTTTTTGATTAATCATTGATGTGGGAGTGCCAGCTCACTTGAGAGATGCCACCCCTGGGCAGGTGGTCCTGGGTATATAAGAAGGCAGGCTGAGCGAGCCAAGGGAGCAGGCCAGTAAGCAGCACACCTCTATGGTCTGAGCTTTAGTTCCTACCTCCAGGTTCCTTCCCCGAGTTCCTGCTTTAGCTTTCCTCGGTGATAAGGTGAAGTAAGCCCTTCCATCCCCAAGTTGCCATTGGTTAGTGCTCATCACAGCAGCAGAAACCAGACTAGTACTCTTCCCCACCCCACTCTTTCCTCTCTTCCTCCCTCCCTCAGCTCTCCCCTTTCCCCCACTTTTTGTCCTTGCTCTGTCTTTAAGCTTCAAGCTCAACTTTCAAGTACTGGAATTGCAGGAAGTCCACCTCACCTAGTGTGTTACTATGTTATTTCATTCTGGTACTATAGAATAGTTTTAGGTATCTTCCATATATTGTGGCATAATTTTCAAAAGTAACATTTCTCCATTATCATTCAAGTTTTTGCACTTTGTTCCTTTGCTTAAATATTTTGTGGTTATGTAAATAACATAGTTTTAGTAATGGTGAAAGGGAGATGACTTGGAGATTTGTTGTTGTGTCATTTAGGAGAATGTATTGTTTGCCATTCAGGTGAGCCTGACTTGTTTTGAGCACCTGTCCTTGCGCCTGAGGTGAGAGCATCTCAGAAGTCTTGCCAGCATGTCATGTGCTGGTTTTTACCCCACACCCCATTTCTAATGTAAGGTGACAAGTGGGCATTAGTATGGTGCATATATGATTTCTTACGCATTTTAATAATGGTTATCTTTTGTTTATTGACTGCTTAAAGGCTCAACATTTGCCAAAGCCAAGCCTGAGATTCCATGGACATCCCTCACTCGGAAGGGGCTTGTTCGAGTGGTGTTTTTTCCGTTGTTCAGCAGTTGGTGGATTCAGGTTACCTCTCTCAGAATCTTTGTTTGGTTGCTGCTGCTTTACCTCATGCAAGGTAACTCAAGAATGGAGTAAATTATGATTGCTTTTCTGTACTCAGCAGAGGCGTGCTGTACTCTCGCCCTTTCGTTAGGGTTTTTAAAGCAGGCCTTTCAGCCTTTTCCACTTGTGATTCTTTTCCCTAAGAAATTTTTATGCCTAATGTCTTAGTTAGGGTTACTGTTTATTTCTGTGATGAAAGACCATGACCAAAACCAAGTTGGGGAAGAAAGACTTTATTTCAGCTTACATGTCCACACCGTTCCATCACTGAACGAAATCAGGGCAGGAATTCATAGCAGGAACCTGGAGGTAGGAGCTGGTGCAGAGGCTGAGGAGTGCTGCTTACTGGCTTGCTCTCCATGACTTGTTCAGCCTACTTTCTTATAGAACCCAGGACCAACAGCCCAGGGACACCACCACCCACAATGGACTGGGCCCTCCTCCATCAATATCTAAGCAAATGCCCTACAGCAGTATCTCATGGGGGCATTTTCCTAATCAAGGTTTCTTCCTTTCAGATGATGCTATCTTGCCTCAAGTTGATGTAAATCTAGTCACCACACTGGATATATAGGTATATAAAATAAGTATATAAACCAAACATTTACTGCTAATAAATCAGAAAGAAGGAATGGAGAGTTGGCTCAGTGGTTAAGAGCACTAGTTCAGTTCCTAGCACCCAACTGTTCATACCTCTGTGGGCAGCAAGCATAATGTGGCAAAAACATGCAGGCAAAACACTCATTCATATGAAATAATAAAATAAATAAATGTAAAAAAATTATTTAGCCCACACCTTTAATGCCAGCACTCAGGAGGAAGGAGCAGGTGGATCCGTGAGTTCATAGCCAGCGTGGTCCCAAGCCAACTATAGTTACGTGGTGAGACACTGCTGTGACTCCTCCTCCTCCACAACCCCCCCAAACCAACCAAATAAGAGCCCTACCGAAAGAAAATGGAAAAAGTCAGAAAGAAATTTATTATAAAACAATTCTTTGGTGGGTATATATGCACATATAATTTTACAATGTATTAAAAATAAAAAAAATTTTTGTTGATATTTGATGAAAATCCTAGGCCTGAGATACATTGTTCTTATGTGAAGTAAATTGCTATAACCTATTTTTGGCTATCTTGTGTATTCTTTATTTTGGGGGCCCTCTATGTAGGAAACAATGTCTAAATTGGTTAAAAGAATAAACTTATTAAAATAAAAAAATGAAAGCCTATTTAATACTAATGAGATAGTTGTGTTTATTAAATTTTACATAATTAATCTTGCACATATATATTACAAAACATTTTTATTTGAGAATTTCATACACATATATAGTTTGATCGTATCCCTCCCTCCATTCAACTCCCCCTTGACCCCCTTCAGTGCTTACCTCTTCCAATTTTATGTCTTTTTCTTCTTATTTAAAACCTGCTGAACCCAATCCAATCATTACTGTCTTTATTGCCTAGGTCTGGGGCCATCCTTGTTTTGGTTAAATCACTTTCACCACATCTTCTCTCCTATCTTTCTCTCACCTCCCTACTGCACAAACCTTTCAGCCCCTTTCCCTCGTTCATATCTCAGGTGTTCTATCACCTCCTCTACTTAAGACCTCTTCCTCTCCCCTCCAGATGCAGGGATGAATTGTTAAATCTATGGAAGGTTATGAATAAAAAGTAAAAAGAGGATGGTGATAGGAATGAGAGAAAGAAGTAAAGATGCAAGAATAGGAGGGAAAGTATGAAGAGCATGCTGAGTGAGAACCACACAGCAGGCCTGAGCAGTACCACAGCAAAGCAGTAGGAGACACATCTCAAGAGTAGAAGTTAAAGTAAAAGAGAATAAAAAGTTCAAGATGCCTGGATGACATTCCATTTTGTATATGTATGGTGCTTGCATATGTCTATGTATATGTAGAGTTTATAGAGAATCTATCTCTATTCACAAATCTGCAGGCATGCAGTTAGTGAATATTCTGCTGTTAGCATGTTGGAGTTAGGCATCCCTTTGAAATTTAACCTTGGTAGAATTTGTTGAAGATTCATCCAACAAGGATATTCATCCATTGGGTTAGTGTTAACTTTTTCTCCACCAGCAACTAATTCTCAATAACAGGACAGTTACCATACATTAAGTTTAGAAGAACTGTAAAATCGTTTGTAGTGGAAGTTCTGTAGATAATTTTGATATTACCCTACTTTTCATTTTTATTTATCTCATATATGCAATGGAAAGAAGCAATACAGCACAGTAGTTAATTTCTGGGTTCAAATCCCAGCTTTGGTACTTGCTTTCCAGATATCATTGGGCCTTGGGAAATACTTTTTCTTTGAGTCGAATAGGAATTCAGAACTGTCTTCTTGGAGGTTGGAGAGAGAACTCACAGTTAAAAGCACTTGCTGCTCTTGCAGAGGGCATGAATTTGGTTCCCAGCATTCGTGTTGTGCATGCAGCTCACAGCCACTTGTAACACCAGCTTCAGAGGATCTGACACAGACACAGGTACACACTCACACGCAATCACACACACTCACTCTCTCTCTCTCTCTCTCTTTTACACATAAGTAAAAATAAATCTTAAAACACCTAAAACTCCCGGCTGCCTGTGGCATCTGGTTATCCTGTGGTGGAAGCCCTTTACCATGCTACCAGTTTGCAGAATACTTCCAGTAGGTTATTTTTTTACTTACCCAGCAATCTGTGACCTTAATTTTTACTCAGCTAATGTCCAAGTGCATGATATCTAGGAAATTATTTATTTTTATTAGTCCTTGTAGAAACGACAGCTTGTGGAAGCAGCATGCATAATTACAAGAGTGTGCTTTTTAGTACTGTGCATTTTCAATCCTCTGCAGTAACAGCGATTGTGTTATATCTCATGATGCCTATTGTGAACGTGAGTGAAGTGCTCGGACCGCTGTGCCTTATGCTCCTCATGGGAACTGTCCACTGTCAGATCGTGTCGACTCAGATAGCCAGGCCGTCCGGGAACAATGGGAATAGGCGAAGAAGGTAAGGTGGGAGGTTGACAAGCGCTGGCCTTTCTTCATGTTGCGTATTTGACTTGCAGATGAGTGCTGCGTCACTTTCCCCTCGTGCTAGGAAGCCTTATTAACCTTTTGGTTCCATATGACCTCTTTCTCACTCAGTGCAGTATGTTTAAAAGGAAATTACTACTTTTTGTTAATATTTCTTTTCTTTTTCGAGGCAGGGTTTCTTTGTAGCTTTGGAACTTTTCCTGGAACTAGCTGTTGCGGACCAGGCTAGCTTCAAACTCACAGAGATCCGCCTCCCTCTGTCTCCTGAGTGCTGGGGTTAAAGACGTGAGCCACCACCACCAGCATTAGCATTATTTTCAGTAATAGTTTTGGAAAAGTATTCTCTGGCTGGGGTATAGATATATCAGTGTAAGGCACTTGCCTAGGGTGAACATGTGTGAGGCCCTGGTTCAGTCTGCACCATCCTCTGAAAAGAGAGAAGAGGTGAGGAAAAGGGAGAGAAACATTCTCTCTCTCTCTCTCTCTCTCTCTCTCTCTCTCTCTCTCTCTCTCTCTCTCTCTCTCTCTGTGCGCCACCACCGCCCTGCCCTCTCTTTTGTTTTTCAAGACAAGTGTAGCCCTGGATGCACTAGAACTCAGTCTGTAGACCAGGCTGTCCTTAACCTTAGAGATCTGCCTGTGTCTGCTTCCCGAGTGCTGGGATTAAAGATTGGCTCTACCACTGCCTGACTGAGAAAATTTAAATCTCTTTAAAATCTTTGACTGGTGGTGCACCCCTTTAATCCCAGCACTAAGCGGCAGAGACAGGTGGATGTCTATGAGTTCAAGGCCAGCCTGGTCTACAGAGCGAGCTCTAGGACAGCTAACACTACACAGAAAAAGAAACCCCGTCTCAAAAAATCAAAAAGAAAAAAAATGTGAAAATTTACTATAGTTAAGGATTTCAGCACTACAACATTTTGACCTCTTTCAAAACTTGGCCTCACGGTATATGCTATATCTTATCACTTGCAAAGTAGAGACAGGATTGCGTCAGGTTTGAGACCAGGCTGGTCTATGTACTGAGTTCCAGGACAACCTGACTTACATAATAAGAACAAAAATAAAACAAACAACCCCAAGTCACTTTTTTGACTTGTTTAGATATCAACTCTGTTGCTTGTATGGTGTTCCGGGGGTTGGAGTACTGAAGTTCTCTGAGTAGGTTCAGTGTTAGCTTCCAGAGGTTGTTTGCTCTCCTCAGACCATGCAACTGATAAATGAGACATTGACATTTGGTTCAGTGAATTCCAACACATTTATTTTCTAATGTTATTTTCAGAACATTTGCTTTTAAAGAGTGTCTCTATAAATTTAGAAACCAATCAGTGTGCTGTGTCTCATTGATTTAGGTGGGGTCTGCAGTAGAATCTGGTCATGTATGTAAATCATTTAACAACGTAGAATGTCAGCAGGAATGATAGGTGCCATTGCTGGTTGTTTCCTGATTAAATGTGCTAGATGGGTAGACAGCTGATGTACAAGGGAGAGCAATGCTGTCGTCTGGCTGGTGTGGCGGGTGCTTGAAGAGCTCATGGCCATGTATGATACTTTCGCCTATTCCGTCTGGACAACATTCCATTTCTGCAGTGGATGAACAAATTGATAGCACAGGACTTTGATCTTGACTCTGCTTTGTCCTTAAATCAGAAAATGCCCTATGGTTGATTGTCCTTGGTGTATGAGTCTAACTATGTTTGATTTCAGGAAATAGTCTGTTAGCATAATTTTCTGAAGGCATGTTATGGGCATAAATAGAAAAGGTGTTGAATAATCTGAAATCATTGAAATTTTTTTTAGAAAATTACGAAAAGCTGTAAATGGTGACGGGAGCCGAGACAATGGAAACAACTCCTCTGATAAAGTCAGAGCAGTAGAAACTCTAGAGTCTGCACCCAGTGTTGGTGGGTTTTGGGGGACTCTCTTTGGCAACAGGTGAGAATCTCTTTTATTGGAATTTTACTTGATTTTGTGTTCCCTTTACTGTTGGCTGTGTCTGTATGATAATTGGGCTGTAGATGTAAATAGGGTGAGCTTGGTTTATAGTTCTGTGAGTTTTAAGGGTCTGCAAAGACTTGTTCACTCAAACTGTTATCTCTACTGTCTTTCATGTTATCTGTAAAACTAGTAATCAGCTCTCAGCATTTCATTGCATTTGATTTTGATGACTTTTTAGACCACAGTTGCAAAAAGCTCCCTGAAAGGCTAAAGGCCTTAACCAACATTTTACAGAAAAGCGAATTTTAAAAAAAAGGGGGTTCTTAGAGAGAGTTGATACCCATGAGGAATGGGATGTGGTGAGAAGCCTGATGTTAGTGGATGGTAGGATAGAAAGACAAATGGATTAAAGATAAACTTTAACTCATTTGTAATTATGCAGGTCATAAGAGCACCAGTGTGATGACTCAGGCACTTGTTTTTTCTTATATTAAGGATGGTGAGTTTAAAAATAAATCTCCTTTTTGAATGTGAACTATGCTCACACATTGTTCTAGAGATGTATTCACTCCCCTTATTACTTTTTGGTTCCATGTGACATTTTTTTTTTCACTCAGTACAGTATGTTTAAAAGGACAATTACTACTTTTTTGTTAGCATTTATTTTTAGAAATGGTTTTGAAAAAGTATTCTCTGGCTGGGGTATAGATACATCAGTGTAGGGCACTTGCCTAGGGTGAACATGTGTGAGGCCTGGGTTCTGCACCATCCTCTGAAAAGAGAGAAGAGGTGAGGGAAAGGAAGAGAAACATTCTCTCTCTTTTTCTTTTCTTCTTCTTTCTTTTGAAGTGTTTGAGTTATGCTGGATACTGTGAGGTCCATGTCCTAAGTGATTGTCGTAGTCAGAAGGGAGTAGTAGGAAGGTGAAGTCACAGTAAGGTAAACTCCTTCTGGGTTATTGCATCTGGCATGTTGCTTAGTAGACATTACATAGTCACATAGCTTAGTGGATAGAGTAAGGGTTAAGGTACTGAAGCATGGTTATTGTTTAAGACAGCGAATACTGTGAAGCGCATTGATGGGCAGTATGAGATAGAAATGGGCGTTCCTTTGGAGAGGTGAGCAGAGAGAGATTTATCTTTAAGAGTGGGTGAATATTCTGCCCTTGAATACCCTTCACAAGCTAGAGATCTGAACAATACAATTTCTGAATTTTCTTGACTTTCAGAGTAATATATTATACTCCATAAAAGAAAGTTTTGTTTCATGAAAGATACTGCTCTCAGAAAAGTAATTAGTAACTTTTTTCTTTTTTAAAAAATAGGAATAAAAGGGTGAAATTAGTATCTAACAAAGGGACTGAAACTGACAATGACTCAGGCTGTTTCCATCCTATCATTAAGAAGAGACAGGGTCGACCAGAGATCAGAATGTGGCAAGCAAGAGAGAAAGCGAAGGTTTCGGATGGAGAAAAGTGCCATAGGGTAAGATCTAGATGGGCATAACAGTATCTTTTTTGTCCTATGTAAAATTTTCCTGTTCTGAGACTGTGTTAGAGACATAAACTATATACCCATAGGTGTGTAAGTTTGTCAACAAACCGTAAATAAGTAAACAGGGAAATGCTACAGGCAGATTGGAACTCATGCGCCAATATGAGAACTTACTGTTTCCGCTACTAGCAACCTTCATGTTGGGTGGGCAGCTTGCAAGAACACAGAGCAGTGTAGAGAGACCTACAGTCAGTTTAGTAAGGGCTTGGGAAATTTCTAGGTCTAATGTAGGTGGTTTGTTCTATGTCTAAAGCTACATGCTTTTGTTTTGTCATTTTGAATTTTTTTTTTTTTAGTCTTGAACTTATTTTATTAAGGTTTATTCCTGGGCATTTTATTTTTTAAAGAAATATAATATTTTTATTTATTCTTTGAGGATTTGATGTGTGTACATGTTAATATTTTGAGTATATCTAACCCCCTTGCCCATATTTCCCTCCTAGCTTTATGTCATCATCATCTCCGTCCTCTTCTTTTGTACCAAGTCCAATTAGTACTGCCAATGTGAACATGGGCATAGGCACGTGAATAACATCCCAGAGACCATAGCCCTAGAGAAAATAGGCCTTCTTTCCAGCAGCCATCATCTGCAGGAAGCTTGTCAGCTAATGTCCCTCCCACATCATGCTGGAGTGTTGACTGTTTTGATCTTGGGCATCGCCACAGCTGCTATGAGTTAACGAGTATAGTGTTCCTGTCATGTCCAGAAGATACTGTTTTGCTGTAGTCCTCTCTGACCTCTGGCTCTAAGCCTCTTTCTACCTTCTCTTCAGTAATGGTCCCTGAGCCTTGAGGGGAGGGTAGTGTGATATAGACAGTCCATTTATGGCTGTACTCGCCACAGACACTTAGTCTGCTTTGACCACTTATGAGTCTGTGTTAACAGATGTCCATTGGAAAAAGAAGCTTCTCTGATGAGGACTGACAACTTCACTAATCTTTGGTACAGAGATATTTAGAAGGCAATTTGATACTGTGTCCACTTAGGAAAATAATAAGGTCCTGTGAGCTCCCCATCTATAGAATTTTGTACACAGGATTATAGTACTAGACTAGAATTCTCTTCTGTGGAGTGGGCTTTAAATTCAATCAGAAACCAGTAGGTTGTTCCCATAATATCCATACTAGTAGTGCAGTAGGCAAATCTTGCCAGATCAGTTGTTGTGGTTCTCAGGACGCTCAGTTGGGTAAGACTCTTCGATGACTTTTCTGTCTTAGAAGTCTACATAGCACCTTCTGTGAGCTAGTTAATAAGGAGTAAGCTTCCAGGTCAGTACCAGATGGATTTCTCCAAGTCCTGTGACCAAAGTGCGTTGTTTCTTAAGCAGTAGGATCCAACAACAACTTGAAGGGAGGAATGTCAAACCTGGCACTGGGCTCATTCTTTGATGAGAACCGAGGCTTCTGGGAGGTTTATGAACCTCCTCATGAACGGTAACTCCATTTAGGCTGATCATATCATCAAAATTGGTTATTATTTTAGGTTGCTTGTAACAGGTTTCCATATAGCTTTTCCAGATATCTTTGGAGATACTCATCCCTCATCCCACTCTTCCTCTGTCCTAGTCTCTCATTAGCCTAGTATTTATTAATCCGTCACTGCAGTCAGGCATTGCTCTAAGTGTCTTACAAGGACAGTGACTTCCTTGTGTACAACAGCCAGATGAGGACGCTGAGCCTCAGTCTCTAGCTGGGAGCTGTGACGGCGGCGTAGGGTTTGACTTGAGCCTGCACTGGAACTTGTCATCGCACGGCCTCGCTTTTCGGCTACAGAGTTGCAAGTGCACAGTTTTCTTAATTTTGAAATTTTAAAAGTGTTGACATTAAAATAATGTTGAGATCAAGTAATAAGTAAACTTGTTTGGGTTTAATTTCCTTTCATCTCTTGGGAACCATTCTGTGAATTTTGCTTTTATATGGACAACTTCCTGGAGTGTTTTTTTGCAGTCCATTGTGAGATACTGTTTCTCTTGTAGGAGGCATATAGACGTTTGGGTAATGGAATTTCAGATGATCTGTCAAGCGAGGAGGACGGTGAAGCTCGGACACAGATGATATTACTGCGTAGGAGTGTGGAAGGGGCATCAAGTGACAATGGTTGTGAAGTTAAGAATAGAAAATCAATACTTTCAAGGCACCTAAACTCTCAGGTAATTTTCTCTTTTGTCTACAAAGCTTGGCTGTTAGTGCCCCAAACACTGGATAGCAGCAAGATATTTACAAGTTTTCCTGTTGTTTGTTGGTTTGATTTTGGCAGGTAAAGAAAACCACGACAAGATGGTGTCATATAGTACGGGATTCAGATAGTCTGGCTGAATCAGAATTTGAGTCAGCAGCCTTCAGCCAGGTAAAGCATCCTTTTGTAAGAGCAGAATTTGAGATGTCTTCTTATGTGTAATGACTTTATCTGTTCCTTTCTTTTGACTCTATGAAGTTTGTGTTTAGTTTGCTTTCAGTTCTGTTGACTCAGTTTGAGATAACTGCTCACCCCTAGAAAGGAAATAAAATGTTTTTTCATTTTTTTTTCTAATCTTCAAAGTATCAAAGTTGGGTGGAGAGATTGCTCAGTGGTTAAGACATTTACTGATCTTTCAGAGGACCTGGGTTTAATTTCTAGCACCCACATTGTGGCTCGCAACCACCCATAACTCCAGTTGCAGGGATCTTTTGCCCTCATTGATCCCTGTTGGCATCAGGGTTCCAGACATGCGTGTGGTGCACATACATACATGCAGGCAAAGCACGCATACATATATATAAAATAAAAGAAGCAAAGCTTTAGATGTGGCATAGGTGCTGCTCAGGAGGATAGTTATTTTGGGTGGGGAGATGGTTCATTTGGTATGCTTGCCTCATACGCATGGGGCCTGAATTTAATCCCCAGAGTCCATGTTAAAAAGAAGTAAAAGCTGGCCATGGTAGCACATGCTTGTAGTGCCAGGAACGGGGAGGCAGAGACAGGTGGATTTCTGGACTGTAGTCACATGGGCAAGCACACATACATAGAGGGAAAAGAGAGAGCGAAGGGAGAGACTTACTAAGTTGGTTTTTAAATTTTTTAAAAATGTATTTATATGTATAAGTGTTTTGTTCATGTTATGATTTTGCACCACATGTCTGCCTACATATGTCATAAAAGAATATCAGATCCCCTGGAACTAGAGTTAGGAATTGCCATGTGGGTACTGGGAATCCAGCCTGCATCCTCTGCAAGAACAAGTGTTTTTAACCATTGAGCCATCTCTCCAGTCTGGTTTCTTAAGTGATATGGTTGCTTAATACTCATTTGGCATATGGAGTTTTATCTTCAGTGGGGTTGGCACATCTGAAGACAGACTTTAGCAGAGGGACCTCTAAAAGGCAGGAGCAGTGGAGTCTGATTTTGAGAGTGCAGGGGCATATTTGAACATGATCTTTATAGGTGAGCATAGTTAGATGGTGCTGTGGTTTTGCTATGTTTGACCAGGCAATTGGGGTTATGGAAAAAGTTTCATATTTCCTTTTGTACTGCTGGTGTATTGCACCATTTCTGATCTTCTCTGCCAGGTTATTTTTGAACATACTTGGGCTGGGCCCTGAACAAAACAAGCTTTTCTGTTAAGCTCAGAGTATCTCAAAAGTCTTATTCTGGTATCTGGGCAGGTCCTTAGGGTGCGTGTCCATGAATCACTCAACACATAGCACATCTAAGTTGAATAGTCAAATGTTTTGGTAGTAGCTACGTAGAGGAAATTTTTTTAAAGTCCCACTTTGCCAGGTAGTCTCTAAAGGAACAGAACTGATAGCTTGCATATATATATAATGCATACATTTATATGTATTTCCATAATATGTAAGTATATGTGCATGTAGTAGATATATGTGATATATATGTGTATATATGTAGATACATGCATGTATGTATAGATACACATATATGGTATATAGGGGATTTCTTAAGACTGGCTTATAGACTGTGGTCTGAGTAGTTCATCAATGACTGTCTTATGACAGAAAGACTGAGAATCTGGTGGTTGTTCCATCCATATGGCTGGATGCCTCAGCAGTCCCAGTTTGATGCTGGAATCTGAAGGAAGACTGAAGGGCTTTCTGGTCTTCCTTCTGTGTTAAAATTCCAAAGATGTTGGATTTAAGAGTAGCTGCAGCAACAGAATAGATGGACTTGACAGAGTGAAGGAAGCAGGAAAGGCAAGACTTACTCCTTTTACCTGGGCTGCCATTAGGTGATGTGGCCCAGATTCAGGATGAGTCCTCCTGCTTCAATTAATTTGATTAAGAAAATCCCTCACAGGAGTGCCCAGAATCTTGGGTTTTAGTTGATTCCATGTGTAGTCACGTTGACAATCAAGAGTCATTGGAGTTTAACGTTTAAGTATTAAGTTGCATTATCAAGTTTATTATATGATGCCTTGGACATTAGCAAAGACATGGTGATCAACATAGAAAACCTTGCCAGCCATCGCCAGGAGTGATTCGTTTTAATTGTGTTTCAGTATAATTCTGAAATTTATGTATTTTTCCCTTTTTTGTTTTCCTTTAAAGGGTTCTAGGTCTGGTGTGAGTGTTGGCTCTCGGAGCCTTAACTTGTCAAGAAGAGACTCAGAAAGTACCCGCCATGACTCAGAGACCGAAGATATGTTATGGGATGACCTTCTCCATGGCCCAGAGTGCCGGTCATCTGTCACCAGTGACAGTGAGGGGACTCACGTAAATACCCTTCATTCAGGGGCGAAACGTGACCCCAAAGAAGATGTTTTTCAGCAGGTACATGAGGATAACTATTAAAACAGTGTGCTAGTTAGTGTTTGCCAATTTGACAAAAACTACAGTCACCTAGGAAGAGGGATGCTCAGTTGTGGAATTGTCTCCATCAGATTGGTCTATGTGCAAGTCTGTGGGACATTTTCTTGATTGCTTATTGATGTGCAAGGGCACTGTGAGCTGTGCCATCTCTGAGTTGGGAGGTCTGGGTCATAGAAGGAAGGTATCAGAGCCAGCCAGTAAGCAGCACTTCTGCGTGGTGCCTGCTTTCGTTCTTGGGAGTCCCTGCTCTGACTCCCTCAGTTTTGAACTGTGACCTGGGAGTTTTAAGGTGAGATAAACCCTTTCCTTCCCAAGTTGCTTTTGTTCAGTGTTTTACCACAGCAACAGAAAAAGAACTAGAACAGATAGCTGATACTTACTCCATTCTTAGCATTTGTCAGCCACTGTATCATGGTATTTAACTTGACAGCAGTCTTCTAAGGGTACTGTTGCCCTCCACAGTTTAGAGATGGGGAAGTTGAGCATCGCTTGTAAGAGAGGGTGTGGAGATGAGAACCTGAGAATACTCAGCAGTTGCCTTGACCTGAATTGCTCTTCCTAATACTTTTCTCATTTTCCTTCAGTGATCTTTATTGTTCTTTTTCCCTGAGTGGCATTGTTTGGTTGGTACTCTGTTTTATGATATATTGAATTTCATGTTTCATAAAAATTATGCAGAAATGGTATTGCTTTTTTCTCTTCTAAGCACAAATCAAGTGATAGTTTTGATCTCGGGTTTGATTTTGGTCTAGCATCATAGATTCCTTAGAAGATACTTGATTTCATTCTACATCTGTAGAATTTATTTGTAGCCACTTGTCACATGCTAAAATAGTTTTAGGAATACTGCGAGGAAGCTAGAGTAATGCATGTCAAGAGTGTGAGCCTCCTCAGGGGCCAGTGCACCGCCGCTGAAGCCCTGGGGCTGGTGCTTGTGTGTCCCCATGGTGGGGAGAAGGGTTAGCAGTTGGTTCTCATGGCAATCTTGAATGGCTAATAACTCTAATAATTCTTCGGTTTTTATGCTTTTGCCTCTTTCAAAACTGCCTTGCACATAGCAGTGGGTTTGTTGTTGTTGTTGTTGTTCTGTTTTGTTTTTATTGCCAATGAAGACATGGAAAAGGTTTGACATTTATGTTTGGACTTCTGGGAAGCAGTCATTTTTTTTTATTTGCTCTAACACAGCTTCATTCCTTACCTGCTTGGTACATGTGTACTGTAACTCAGCTGACCTCTTGCTGGTGTTTGAAGCACCAGCCCACGTGTGCTTCTGGACCTCTGCACACCGTCTCTTTGTCATCTGGGAAGCACCTTTGCTCTTTGGCTTACTCCTCATTTTCTTTTTTTTATTATTAATATTTTTTTAATTCTTTTTTAATTAAAATTTCCACCTGCTCCCCGTTTCCCATTTCCCTCCCCGTTACTCCTCATTTTCTAGACAGGTCTTGGTTGAAGTTTTGGGCTCCTTTGGAATCCTTTCCTGTGCACTTCTCAAGCATGCGCTCTTTTCCTCGGCATGCTATCTAGTGACTTGGTGTCTCCTTTAGTAGTCTTTAAGTGACTAGATGGCAAGGCCATGTGTCCTTTTGCCCTGTAGTTCAGGCTAGCTTGGCATTTGCTATATAGCCCAGTTTGGCCTCAAGCTTGCTATCCTCTGCTTCAGCTTCCTGAGTCCTAGAGTACAGGCATGCAGTGCTGCAGTGTATCCTGACTTGAAGCATGTCCCGCAGTAGGTACTTGATGTATATTGACAACAGTTGATGTATATAGTGAATACATCGCTGAAATCAGTAAATGTTCATCTTTTTGTGGTATAAAAAGAAGTCATCCACATGTCCTCCCTTTCTAGCAGATACCTGCCATGTGCTCCTGTTCTAGAAGCTTCACTTTAGTTTATGGGCACAGTGGTATGGATGATACACCCTCTGATTTCAGAGCAAAATTGGGCTCAAGGGTGTGGTAAGGACCAGTTGGAGAAAAGACTCTTGAAGTGATAACCGTCAATAAGACAGTCCCAGCAGAGGAGAGTGGGGATGGTGTCATGGCGACTACCATTTCTGACTTTGGGCCCTTATGTTTTTTCCTGTCCTTAAGGCCTCAAAATATCCCAGCTGTCTGTATGGTCTCCTCACTTTCTGCTACTCTTGGTGCAGTCTGTGGCTCTAGAGGTGCTTTCCTTTATACTGTGTGCCCTTCATACCTTTAGAGAGCCGGTGACCTTGGACATCCAGGATCCTAGCTCTCCAGATGAGACCACCACATAGGTCTTTCTCAGAGTGATAGGTTTTGAGATAGAGAATGAATGTATTCATAAAACTAAACCCTGGATTCTGGGAGCTGGATAGAAGAACTATCAGGAAAGATGGAATGGATAGAGACTGATTTGTATCTTTCTTCCTAGAACCATTTATTCTGGCTTCAGAATTCAAGTCCTGCCTCTGAGCGAGTTAGTGCAATAATCTGGGAAGGAAATGAGTGCAAAAAGATGGACATGTCTGTGCTGGAGATAAGCGGCATCATCATGAGCAGGGTAAGAGCATGTGCTTCTGAGTTCTTGAACACACGCTCACAGATGGGCTGTTCAGTGAAGATCTGTTTAACAGCACTAGCTAGTTTTATGTCAACTTGACCCAAGCCAAAGTCATCTGAGAAGAGGGAATGAACTTCAATTAAGAAAATACCTCCATAAAATCCTGTTGTAGGGCATTTTCTTAGCCATTATTTGGGAAGGCCCAGCCCATGGTGGATGGTGTTATCCCTGAGCTGATGGTCCTGGGTTCTATAAGAAAGCAGGCTGAGCAAGCAATGAGGAACAAACCAGTAAGCAACACCCCTCCATGGCCTCTGCATCAGCTCCTGCCTCCTGTCCTGACTGCCCTGGAAGTATAAGGGGAAGTAAACCCTTTTTTCCGCATTTTGCTTTTGGTCATGTTGTTTCATCACAGCAATAGTAACCCCAACTTGTAACTTCGATTTGGAAACAGATTTTGAAGTAGTCTTTTGTTGGTGGACTTTACACTTTGCATCATTAGATGCTCAGGTTTGCTCTGCTGTCATTCCTTACTGACTGAGCCTAGTTTGTAGCAAGTCTTGAGTCTGTTGACTTCATCCCCTCTTTGGTGCTGGAGCTTGAAACCAGGGCCTCTGACATGCTTAGCTCTAATGCCAGACCAAATCTTTGCCATCTTTTGTGTATTCCTTTTAAGATTCATCTTTAATATTCTAAATTGTATTTGATGAATACTTCTGGTACTTATACTCCCTTTCCCTGTGTAGTACTGATGGACATTTTAAATCGGGTTTCAGGTCAATGCTTACCAGCAAGGAGTCGGCTATCAGATGCTGGGGAACGCCGTCACCATTGGCTTAGCATTTTTCCCATTTTTATATCGGCTTTTCAGAGAGAAGAGTTTTGACCAACTAAAGTCCATCTCAGCAGAGGAGGTCCTGACCCTCTTCTGTGGTGCACCACCTGTCACACCTGTTGTTATTTTGTCTATAATTAATTTTTTTGAAAGACTGTGTCTTACTTGGATGTTTTTTTTCATGATGTGTGTGGCAGAGAGAACATATAAGCAGGTGAGTGAACGGACAGACAGCATTTGGCCCCTCTGCTTCCATTTGGCACTCCATTGAGTCATTTTATTCCTTTGACTTTGAGACTTTTACATTTAATGTTTATATTGTTGACATTTGAAAAACATGTTATAATCTGAAATCTTTAAAAATATTTTAATATTCTGTTTTTTGGCTGCTTCATATTTTGATCAACTCACCCGTTACCCTCTCTTATCTTCCCCTCTCACTCCTGCAGAATCCCATTTTCTTCTCACCAAGTCTCCTTTCCATTCTTTTTTCAAATGGCCTGAGTTTTATTAGGTTGTTTGCATGAGTGTGGGTATGGGGTTATTAACTAGAGGGAGACAACTCAGTAGGTACACCACAGATGAAAAACGACCCATCCCTGCTCTCCATCTTGTCTGGTCTTATGCAGCCATGAGTGCAACAGCCATGTCATCTGAAGTTTTGCTGAAGCCTGTGTGTAGAAACAAGTAGTATATGTTACTGACTGCTAAGCATCAGGGCCTTGCATTTTATCCATAGCAGTACAGTGTTAGAGTCATAATAGTTTTGTAAAATGGCCAAGGAAAGAAACGGACTGAAATATCATGAGTTTTATGTATCGAGGATTTCCTATATTGGAAATGTGCACAAGGAATGTAATATCTGACTGGAAATACAATTCTGGAGTCAGCTAGAATTGTGTATGAACATTAGCAGCTGGGAAAGTTTAGGATTCATTAAAATTTCCAAAGAATATTCCTTGCATGCATTGAGAATGTGCTGTATTTGGAAGAGGTGCTTCATTGTGGGATGGGTTTTGAAGTGAACACTGCTATCTATCCTGGGGAACTACTGGATAAGAATTTTGATCTTGTGTTAACACTTTAAATATACCAGGAATACTATTGATGCTTACTGAACATCACTGCGCAATGTAAATTTTATTTTGTGATTTTTTTAAAATCTCCTTTAGAGATTTTTATTTGCAAAACTCTTCAGCCATATTACTTCTGCCAGGAAAGCCAGAAAATATGAAATACCTCATTTCAGACTTAAAAAGGTGGAGAACATTAAAATATGGTTATCACTGCGTTCCTATCTAAAGGTGAGCTGTTGGATTAATTATGGGATATTTGTAGGGCTGTGGAAAACATATGCATTGATGATTCTGGCCACAGTTGCTAAGTATGAGGGGATTTCTTGTCACTGGTCATTCAGTGGCTAACTGAGTTGCTGGATGCCATGAGAGACACAGTAATGGCATGTAAGGAAAGGAAGAGGAAGAGAAGAACTGTTGCCTAGGACAAAGAGCTAGGAATCACATGCCTTTCTGGTCAGGAAAGATCCTGTAAGGCTGAAACTATGTTAATGAATCAACCTCTTAATTTGGAAAAACATGGCTTTTAGTGTTTCAAGTAGATGCCTGAAATGTGTTAAAATGCTCTGTCAAAGCTAATGGTGTGAGGGCTGTTGCTGTCTGGTCATATCCTAAACATTAACATGTGTTTTGCTCCACAGAGGCGGGGTCCACAGCGCTCAGTGGATGTGGTTGTGTCATCTGTCTTCTTGCTGACACTTTCAATTGCTTTCATTTGTTGTGCACAGGTAAAGGGTTCCTGTTTGTTTTAATGTAAGGGTAAGTCTCTGCAGTGCCCACTTTGTTTTAGAGCAGGCTGCCGTGGGTTTTAAGTGTGTCTACACTCCTTTGATAGTCTGGACACCTGTTACTATTTTTTTGACTTTTGAAGTAGGAGTGTTGAGTAAAGCTGTCACACTGATAGATGTCAGTAGTATTTACCCACATTCTTCCTTCAGCATCGTTCGCTCTCACTCTCGGGAGACTGGCCCTTCTCATTCATTTATTGCTTATCTGTTTATTAAATTATGGGCTGATGTGTCCTTGACTTTACCTAGTGGGTTATAATCTATTATCTGTTAGTTTTGCTGTCTGAATTGTCCCACATTTACTTTCTTTTTAAGCACTTTTATTCTTTCTGTATTGTAAGATGTTACAGGCTTATCACATATCTTCCCAGTTGGTGAGTGGTAACTACAGTGGTCAGAGAACAGACTCAACTGTATTCAGTTCTTTAAAATGGGTAGAGGCTTCTTTTATTCCCTGGCATTGCTTCGTTTTTTTAAATCTTTCATTATCCCTTTGGATTATGTCTGCCAGTGCTGAGAGCAATGTTCTCTAAATACTGTTTTCTCTATGTATACAATTTACATTGTTCAAGTCACGTATTCAGTTTGGGGTTGCTTTTTGTTGTTGATGAAGGTGTGCTTAAACTCATTATGATTGTGGAGTTGTTTGTTGCCAGTTTATACTTTAAGCATTTCTTTTTCTTGCTTGCTTGAGACACATTATATAAATCAGAATAGCCTCAAATGGTGGCAGATGTCTATAACCCAGCAGTTGAGAGAGGCAAGGAGGAGGATCAGGAGTTCTGAGAGGCTGTCCTTAATTATATAGCCTGGGCTGTGTGAGTCCCAAAGACTGAAGTCCGGGTTAGTGGCAGGTAGCCGTATTTGCTAAGCCATCTTGCCAGCCCCTGGTTACCTGTTTCTTTTTTTTTTTTTTTTTTTGGTTTTTCGAGCCAGGGTTTCTCTGTGGCTTTGGAGCCTGTCCTGGAACTAGCTCTGTAGACCAGGCTCGTCTCGAACTCACAGAGATCCGCCTGCCTCTGCCTCCCGAGTGCTGGGATTAAAGGCGTGCGCCACCACGCCCGGCTGGTTACCTGTTTCTTATTCAATGTCATAGTCTTAGTCTTTTGTAGTTCCTGATCTATTTAAGTATAAAATAATTGTTGTAACTACAGATACTATTTGCTTCCCGTTTGGCTTACCTATTATTTTCTTTTCAGTCTTTTGGTTATTGTTATTAATATTCCATTTGGTCTTCTCTGTTGTTTCTACTTTTGTTTACTATTGTCTGAGTAGTGACCTCAGAAATTAGTTTAGTGTAAAGTCTAATTAAATGCTTGGTTCAGTTTAGTCTAATGCATAGTTTCCTTGATAATGACAGGATTTTTTTTTTTAAATTTATGTGTATGGGTGTTTTGCCTGTATGTATGTCTGTGTATCACATCTGGAATCCTAAAGCGGGCATTGAATCTCCTGGAACTGGAATTACTGTCGTGAGCTGTCATGTGGTCAAAAGAATTGAACTGTTACCCTCTAGAAGAGCATCCAATGCTCTTAACCAATGAGTCATCTCTCTACCCCTAATGACAAGGTCTTAGAACACTTTATTTCATTTATCCATTCTTCTTTTGTGTCATTATCTGTTATTTAATATTTATACAAATGTATTTAATGCTGAAAAGCTGTAATCATTATTACTTTGTGTAGCTGGTAATTTCTCGGATGCAGCTGCACACCCCATTGCCTATTCATGTCTGTTTTGGGACTGTCTCCTGCCTGAGTCTCTTCCTTAGTGCTCTGTCAGTCCTGGTTTGCTGCAGATGAGTTCTTTCCCAGTTTGCTCATTTGAAATGTCTTTTTTTTTTTCTTTTAGTTTTTTGAGACAGGGCCTCATGTATCATGTAGTTCTGGCTGACCTCCATTTTACTGTGTAGATGAGGATAACCTTGAACTTCTGATACTCCTGCCTCTACTTTCCAAGTATTGGGATTACAGGTGGGTGCCCCCAGTTAACCCCCCTTTAATTTTGGAAAGATATTGTTTGGTGGGAATAGAATCCTAGGTTGCCAGCTAGTTGTACCCCCCCTTCCCTTTTTTCTTTTCAGTTCTTCTAGGATTTTGTTATCCTTTTTTTTCCTTCGAGACAAAGCCTCAGTATTTATTCCTTGCTGGTATGAAACTCCCTATGTAGAGAAGGCTGGCCTTGAACTCACAGAGCTCCCACCTAGGTCTGATTAAAGGCCTATGTCACCACACCTGACTCTGGGTGGTCTGTAACATCCAGCTGTGATTTGTGGAATTGTGTAAGGCTCATCTTTCTTAAAGGGCCCAGTAGCTGCTTCCAGGTGTGACTTTCCTAATCCTGGTTATAGCTGATTGACAATAGTGACCTCAGCCCAGACTTAGCTAAAGAGCTTTGCTCTTTCAGAGTCAGAGACCATAGAGTCAGTCAGGAGGGATGGGAAGAATTTGTGCAGCTGGTTGGTGACTTCCTGCTTGCCTGCTTATTACAAGTCTGCATCTGGCTTCTGCCAGAGTTCTCTGGATAGTTCTTCAAGAAAGTATTCTAACTTTCCTGAGTGAAGAGTTTTTTTTTTTTTCTTTGAAGTCAATACATTTTAAAGCAATAAAGTCTGAAGTCACGGTAGGCACTCGGTGCAGCTGTGCGGCTGTGAGTCCTAAAATGGACTGGCCTGAGTGAGGGCCACTACTGCTGGAGCTCCTAGACAGATGCAGTTCATACTCTCAGTAGTGGCCACCATGTCCCTGTGAGCACACTGGTGATCCAAGGAGCCAGAAGTTCATCATTTCTTACCTTGGCTCCTTGTAGACCTTTGCCATCTTTCATGAACAGAAAAAAAACCTAGAAAACTTGGAGAAATACATAATGACTAAGTAAATAAAATAATACTTATGAATATTTAACTTTTCTCCTTTGAATCTTCAAACTGTGGTTACTATAATGTTTTAAAATTGACACAGGAGGGGGCTGGAGAGATGGCTCAGAGGTTAAGAGCACTGACTGCTCTTCCAGAGGTCCTGAGTTCAATTCCCAGCAACCACATGATGGCTCACAACCATCTGTAATGAGATCTGGCGCCCTCTTCTGGTGTGTGGGAAGCAGAATGTTGTACACATAATAAATAAATAAATTAAAAAAAAAATTGACACAGGAATAAATCTGTGATATTAAGACAACTCCTGAGCTTTTCCTGGTCTTTTGATAGGTTCTTCAAGGTCACAAAACCTTCCTGAATGATGCTTACAACTGGGAGTTCCTGATCTGGGAAACAGCACTGTTGCTTTTCTTGCTTCGCCTGGCCTCGCTGGGGTCAGAAACCAACAAGAAATACAGCAACGTTTCCATCCTGCTCACGGAACAGGTATTGGTGGGTCCTCCCAGCTTGATCAGTGCACAGGTTACACTGTGGTGTTGGTGTTGGGGCCTGGAGCTGCCTCCCTAGCTGTGACCTCAGATCACATCGCTGTGGCCACTCTAATTATCTTTCTCACTGCATGAAAATGAGTTTGACACCTTATCTCCTGCCAAGGACTGGGAGGATGAAGAGCTAATGGGCAGGAAACACTTGTTATTGGTAGTAAGGGAACATGTGAGCACATGCTAAGATTGAGAGATGTTTCTGTGAATATGGAGTGATAATAATGCATTTTCTTGGTTAATTTTGATTTTTAAGTTCAAGTTTGCCATAAATATTAAGTAAAAATACTTGGGATAATTTGTTTTTGTTTTTTATTTTATTTTATTTTATTTTTTTTTTGGCCTCAGATTCATAGTGGATAACTCTTCCTTTAGGGGAAAAATAAGGAATTAGTAAGTTAAAACAATTCTTTTTTTCTCTCCATAAATGTTTATTGAAGATATTAAATTACTTGGGGGATCCTGAGAAGAGTAAGAATTCTTTAAATTCAAGGAATTTGAATGCTGATTTTCCCTAAGTAGCTTTTCTTTATCAAAGAGGTGGTCTAGCAGTGGTTCTCAATTGTGGGTCACTACCTCTTTGGAGTTAAAGACCCTTTCACAGGGGTTGCCTAAGCCACCAAAAGCACATTACTATTCTTAACAGTAGTGAAAATCAGTTATGAGGGGCTGGAGAGATGGCTCAGTGGTTAAGAGCATTGCCTGCTCTTCCAAAGGTCCTGAGTTCAATTCCCGGCAACCACATGGTGGCTCACAACCATCTGTAATAAGGTCTGGTGCCCTCTTCTGGCCTGCAGGCATACACACAGAAAGAATATTGTATACTAAATAAATAAATAAATATTAAAAAAAAAAGAAAATCAGTTATGAGATAGCAATGAAAATAATTTTATGGTTGCAGGGGGATCACCACAACGTGAGGAACTGTTTTAACTGTATTAACAAGTTGCAGCATTAGGAAAGTTGGAAACCACTGTGCTCAAGGATGGGGAAGAATACATGGCTCCATAGCTGCTGAATCCATAGATTCAAAATAGATTTAACTTGAGAATATGACTCTCAAAATCTGCCAGATCTTAGGTATTTTTTCCTGTAAAATTTACCTTTCTTTTGTTTAGATTAATTTATATCTTAAAATGGAAAAAAAGCCAAATAAGAAAGAACAGCTCACTCTTGTAAACAATGTATTGAAGCTGTCCACCAAGTTGTTAAAGGTAAGTAGTATCTCACACTCTCACTGCAGTGGGACTTGGTCAGCTCCTCAGCACAGCAAAGGGTAGCTGATAGCTGAGGTCCTGGCTAGGGTCAGGCCAGAGTTCTTCCAAAGCTCCCTGAAGTAAGGCTGGGGAGAGTGGCTCTCATTACCGTGCTGGGCTGCCTGGTCACAAAAAGAACCTGTCTCATGGGTGCAGGTTGGGAGATCAGTGGCTTATTTTCGGGGATCATGGAAAAGCAGACCTCTCCTGGCCAGTGAACAGGGTTTGTCTGGGTGTTAGTGTTTAGCCCTGCCGAGTGGCCACCAGCATGGCAAGCTTCCTGTCATCTCCATGCACTCCACTGTGAAGAGGCTGCTGCATGTGCACATATTCCAGCCTCACACTCTCCCTAACATGTGACTGGCTCCTGTGGCTGTGTCCTCAACCCTGCTCCCAGACACTAACATCACTGGTGGCACTGGGCCCAAGAAGCAATTGCTTGTCTCATACTCACTGCTGCTTGCCTAGACTGGAGTTGCCCAGATGCTCTGGACATCTTCTGAAGTCTTTGACTGTGAACCCAAGACCTTCAGCTCTCTTATTGTTGACCTCTGTAAAGAGCTATGACTGCCAGTTCTCTTTACCAGATATTCACCTACCAAGCCAAAAGGCCTACTTGTCTCTGTATACAGGGCCCAAGCTCTGGCTGCTGGCAGTTCAGTGTTTTTGTGCAAGAAAGATTAAGTAAATTAAGCTCATTTTGAATTGAGTCATTAAATTCCCATTTTACTACTTAGAAAAGACCTCTGACCAGTACTAGGCAGTATCAGTTCAGAGCACTAGCATAGTGAAAGGCTTTCCAGTCTCCTCACCTAGGTTCTGATGGGTACTCATGCCTTCTTTTCTTTTCTTTTCTTTTCTTTTCTTTTCTTTTCTTTTCTTTTCTTTTCCTTTCCTTTCCTTTCCTTTCCTTTCCTTTCCTTTCCTTTCCTTTCCTTTCCTTTCCCTTCCTTCCTTCCTTCCTTCCTTCCTTCCTTCCTTCCTTCCTTCCTTCCTTCCTTCCTTCTCTTCTTTCTTTCTTTCTTTCTTTCTTTCTTTCTTTCTTTCTTTCTTTCTTTCTTTCTTTCTTTCTTTCTTTCTTTCTTTCTTTCTTTCTTTCTTTCAACAGTATAACTACATAGCCCTGGATGATCTGACATTCACTGTATAGGGCAGGCTACCCTTGAGCTCACAGAGATCTTCCTGTCTCTGACCCCCAAATGCTGGGATTAATGGTGCCATTTAAAAAAAAAAGTACTAATGACTTAATGCTCCCTTCCACTTTAACAGGGCTAGGCCATGGAAATGTTAGTGAATCCCTCACTGATATCTTTGAAAGTAGCTGGGAGATGGAAAGTCATAAGCAACATCCTTGCCCAAGACTTAAAACCAGCATGGAGTAATGATGACCGTTGGGAAGCCATATTTCATTTCAGATTCTGTCTTTGTAGGAGCTGGACACACCATTTAGACTCTATGGACTGACCATGAACCCCTTAATCTACAACATCACAAGAGTAGTCATCCTTTCTGCTGTCTCAGGAGTCATAAGCGATCTTCTAGGATTCAACATAAGAGTACGTGTAGTCACTTCTCTGTAGCTTTTTGTCTCTGAAAGTACTATATGTGCGTCCATGGAACCAGCTCTTGATGACATTGAACTTGGGGCTTTGCAGGTTTTTCTGCTTAACTTTTCTCATTTCACAAAAGTAGTGTGGTCTTGGGGAACATGTTACTGTGATCTGGGGAAATACAGGAATGACTGAAAACCTGCAGAGCATTAGCGCAGGGATCCAGTTTTGATCCTGGAAGTATTTAATTTGTCTCCTTCAGAATTGCTATTTATTTCTTCCCCTATATAAATGGTTCTTATGGGAATCAGTTTGGAAGTTCCTTTAAAAATGAAAAACGGGGGGCCTGGAGAGATGGCTCAGCGGTTAAGAGCACTGACTGTTCTTCCAGAGGACCTGGGTTCAGTTCCCAACACCCACATGGCAGCTCACAACTGTCTGAAAATCCAGTTCCAGGGGATCTGACACCTTCACACCAATGCACATAAAATTAAAATTAGAGGGGCTAGAGAGATGGCTCAGTGGTTAAGAGCATTGCCTGCTCTTCCAAAGGTCCTGAGTTCAATTCCCGGCAACCACATGGTGGCTCACAACCATCTGTAATGGGGTCTGGTGCCCTCTTCTGGTCTGCAGACATACAGACAGAATATTGTATACTGTATACATAATAAATAAATTTAAAAAATTTAAAAAAAAATGAAAAACGGAACTACCATATGATCCAACTATTTTAATGCTGGGCGTATAACCAGAGAAGTCCACTCATTACCACAGAGATCTTCGCACCTCATGTTTATTGCCTCTTGTATTCACTGTAGCAAAGAAGTGGAGCCAACTGGTTGGCCATCAGCTAGTGAATGGATAATGAAAACCTGGTACACAAATACAATGAAACAGTGTCCAGCTCTAGTGAATGAATGGATAATGAAAGTCTGGTACACACATACAATGAAACAGTGTCCAGCTCTAGTGAATGAATGGATAATGAAAGTCTGGTACACACATACAATGAAACAGTGTTCAGCTCTAGTGAATGAATGGATAATGAAAACCTGGTACACACATACAATGAAACAGTGTTCAGCTCTAGAAAAATGAAATCATGAAATACTGCAGGAAAATGGGTGGACACAGAATGTAGAATATTAAGTGAGGTTACACAATCTCAGAAATAAAAACTCTACACGTTTCTCTCTTGTGGATACTAGCCTCAAATGTATGCATGGGTACATGTGTACAGATGTACTGCAGGTACAGTACACGAGGTGCAAAGGAGAGCAGGTAAACACTAGGTGATGGAGGAAAGGACACGAAGGACGTAAAGCTAGTAGTTTTACTAGTATTCACTTTGTAATGAGCCTTTTGTAGTGTATGATGGATAAGTGCATAAAAATACAGTTGAGGGAGTCGAAGAGATGGCTCAGCAGTTAAGAGCACTAGTTCAATTCTTGGTACCCACATGATGGTTCATACCCATCTATATAACTCCAGTTCCGAGGGATCTGACACCTCTTCTGATCTTGGTCAGGCATGCAGAAGTACACATACATACATACATGCAGGCAAAACACAAACAAAATTAAATCTTTGAAAATGTAAATGATAATGAAAATGAAAAATTCAAAACCAGAATTGATAGTGAAAGTGTATAGTCCTGTGTGATAACATGGCAGCTGGGGATGGCAGTTCTGACTGTACAGAACTTTACTGAGATGTGGGAGCTTTGCATCTGCTAAACTTGTTGTATGGTGTTTTGTTTTTTTTTTTTTTTAATATTTATTTATTATGTATACAACATTCCTTCCATGTATGCTTGCAGGCCAGAAGAGGGCAGCAGACCTCATTACAGATGGCTGTGAGCCACCATGTGGTTGCTGGGAATTGAACTCAGGACCTCTGGAAGAGCAGTCAGTGCTCTTAACCTCTGAGCCATCTCTCCAGCCCTGTATGGTGTTTTTTATTTGCAAATTCTTTATAATAAATTTTTAAGCCGGGCGGTGGTGGCGCACGCCTTTAATCCCAGCACTCGGGAGGCAGAGACAGGCGGATCTCTGTGAGTTCGAGACCAGCCTGGTCTACAAGAGCTAGTTCCAGGACAGACTCCAAAACCACAGAGAAACCCTGTCTCAAAAAACCAAAAAAAAAAAAAAAAAAAAAAAAATTTTAATTAAACAGTAAAATGGTTCTTGGTTCATGGTCATTAGAATATATATATATATATATATTCTATTTGTCTTACATCTAACTGGGTGGTCTTTTTTAAAATTTTCTTTTCGCAGCTGTGGAAAATTAAGTCCTAAGCTGAGTTGTGTGCCTGGACTCTTTTCTGGCTGATGTCGCTCACTGCTTACCCACTGAGGACAAAAATGGCTTACTTGAACCAGTGACCCCACCTGCTGGCTGATGTGCATAAGCCTCTCTGCTCTGGCAAGCCTATCGAATGGAGTTTCCAGCGGGGCACATCCTTTCCCTGGGCGTGTGTGCTAAAACCTGCACTTTCACGGTTCTCAAGCAATGTGAACAGTCAGCAAACTAAAGCCTGCCTGACAGTGACACGGACCTTCTGTGTCAGGACATGCATGCTGGACCCTCCAGTATCGTGCTAGTTCTATTTACTGGAAGTAGGCTTTTGGGTAACCATGGTAGATGCCCAGAGCATGAAGCAAGTATCTTTTATTGGAAACATGCAAATTCAGTACTTTTCCAATATAGTCCATGGATTGGAGATTTCTCTATCAAAGAGACATAAACTATTTTAGGTTAAATCCAAATAAAAGAACTTTACTGGAGAATTTCAGTTTCTAGACTTTTTGCAGGGTGGGTGGAGAAATACAATAACCTTCTAAGCTGAATTTCTCTTCATTTGTAGATAAATTTTAATTTATGATTTGAGTTAAGCCTGTAGCGTGGTGAAGTCATGCATACTCATGAGTAATGCAGCCATGCACATTGGATAGCGTGGTTTCCCTAATGGTTTGTCTGCTGTGCAATGTCACATATCCAGCCTTTAGTACAATTTCAGGTCCTGTGTCTAATGATCGCCACGCCGTGCCTTGGATGTAAGTTTTCTTACGAGCATTTCATTATGCACGAGTCTCCTAATGGAAACACCAGCATTCTTGCTCATGAAGCTCTCTGCTTTGAAGAATTTCTTGGGGAAGACTGGAAGTGTGAACATCTTAATGGTAAGATTTTGTGGAACTTGGTCATCTCCTGTACTACGTTTATATCATAGGATTGAGTACACATTTTTTATATTTCTTTATGTGTATAGATGTTTGTTGGCCTTTGTGTATATTTGTGCACTATGTGCATGTCTGATGCCCGAGACCAGAAGAAGGCATCGGATCCCCTGGTGACAACAATGGTTATGAGCTGCTATGTTGGTGCTACAGATTGAATTCAGGTCCTCTAAGCCATCCCTCCTGTCCTGGTTACATATTGTGTATGCAGGGAAATAGATGAACTTACAGATGAGCTTCCCAAGACCCCACAGATTGTACAGATCTCTGTTCACATCTTTGCCCCTGTTACTAAGTGTCTCAATTTCCTCACCTGTTCAGTAGGAATAATAACTACTTAATGAGGTTGTTCTGTTTTAATGAGATTATATAAGTTTCTTAGCACCATGTAAAATACTTAGCTGTTAATTGCACTGTAAATATTATTACTAGTTATACCCTTTATAAATCTGATAGTCATAACTGTGAAGACACAAATATACATATTGGGTCAGCAAGAATACTCAACCATCCCAAATGCTAGACATTTTTTAATCAAAGTTCCATTGATTTGTGTGTACACGTGCATGCGTCTGTATATTCACATATGTTTGTGTATGCATGCATGTATAGAGATCAGTAAAACAAATCCGGTGTCCTTAAAAAATCCCAGCTGGTTCCTTTGAAGCGGGGTCTCCTGAACCTGGTTCGTATTCTTTGAGCACAGATCCTCCAGTTACTATTCCCTCTGGGATCTGAACTCTGGTCTTCATTATTGTGTGTAAAGTTGCTCCTGACTGCTGAGCTGTATTTCTAGCCCCAGGGGCTGTGATTCTTGAAGCCGATCTAGACTCTCAGGCCACAACAGACAGCTCACAGAAAGTGGCTGACCATTTTCTATAAGGAAAAATTGTTTCAAATTTAAGATTTAGGTTTTGCAGAGTTTGGTTGTTTTTAACTTGGAACTTTTACAGTGTATTCTAGTACTTTACCTTGAGGGTTAGCGTGGACTATGGTTTTGATAGTGTGTAAAAGACTTGTGTTTCAGGTGGGTAAACTTATATACAAAGGCAATTTATATTTTTATTTATCCATGTTGGAATTATTTGTTACTCATTCACCTGCCTTATATCGTCACCAAATCTGAATAATTACCTTCTGATCACTTCATGCTTCTGTCCCCATTTCCACCCACTCTAATTTGACATTAATTTTTTAAACAAGGTCTTTCTGCTTCCATTTTTTACATATGGCTTCCTCTCCCTCTTGTCCAATCCAGTGGTTTTTTTTTTTTTTTATTGTATGTGGTGTTTTGCCTGCATGTATGTCTGTGTGAGGATGTCAGATCTTGGAATCACAGTTATGAGTTGCCTTCTGGCTGCTGGAACTTGAACCCGGGTCCTCTGGAAGAACAGTCAGTGCTCTTAACCACTGAGCCATTTCTCTAGCCCTTTTGTTTTTTAAGATGGTAGATCTTTTGCAAAATATGTCTCATTTGGAATTCATTCATAGTTTACTGTCGCAGGGCAGTAGTGGCACACGCCTTTAAACCCAGCACTCAGGATCAGAGGCAGGCGGATCTCTTGAGTTGGAGGCCAGCCTGGTCTCAACAAAAACAAATAGGTGTCCCTTTGCTTTCTGGATTGCCTTGTTTCTTACCAGAAGCCTTTCATTTTTGTTATTCTCCAGTAATGAATCTGCAATTTAATTTTGACTGCTTTAAAGATTTGTAGCTTTACCACTGAATTTGTGCAGCTGAACCATTTGTGTTGGTATAGCTGTTTTCATGTTTGTATTGGGATTTGTTGGCCTTAAGGAACTGGTATATTGTTTTTGTATCATTTTATAGGTAGTTCGTATATTCACATAATCAGATTACAAAACTTTTTGGCATTAAAAAATTAACTTTCTACATTCCACTTTGATTGTCTCCTTTTGGAACTCAAGCCCACCGTGTATGTATCAGGCTGCTTGAAGCATCCCTTAGCTCACCGAAGCTTATACTTTTTCAGACTATTTTTTTGTTGTGCCTTTAAGTCTTCTATCCTGTCCAGCTCTAATTTGGCAGAATCATCCAGGGTACTGTTAATTTTTTGAGATAAATTGCACTGTTGTTGCCAAGGCTGGCCTCCAGCTCCTGATCCCTCACAAGCATGTGCTAGTCTGTCTGCTCTATCCAGTACATTTCCCATCTGTGAAAGTTTGATTTCAGTCTTAAAATAAAGCCTTCCATGTCTCTCCTTAAAATATTTATTCTCAAGCCGGGGGATGGTGGCGCACGCCTTTAATCCCAGCACTCGGGAGGCAGAGGCAGGCGGATCTCTGTGAGTTCGAGACCAGCCTGGTCTACAGAGCTAGTTCCAGGACAGGCTCCAAAACCACAGAGAAACCCTGTCCCGAAAATCAAACAACAACAAAAAATTTATTCTCCCACGTAATTTATATATTTATTATATTTGCTGTCTGGGTCATTTGGGATTTTGTTTTTATTGTCTTGTCTCTTCATTTGGGGCATGTTCCTGTTTTACATGCCTGGTAATTTTTTTATTGTTTGTGAATTTTAGAATTGTTGAGTGGGGTGTTGTGGTGTGCATGGATTCTTTTTTTGTAATCTTATTGAGCTTTATTTGAAATGCAGTTTCTTCGAGATAGGGCATTTCAAGGATTGCTTTTATCCTTGGTAGATATGCCAGGGACATAGGATACATAATTACATTAGGACACATAATTCTTCTGCTAAAGCAACATTTTTCTAAGCACTTGGTCTTCTGTTTGTGAGGAACAAGGTCTTCCTGCATTTGTAGTATGGTCCTAGCCCTGTGTGGAGTTTACCATTTTTTTCTACCAGCTTCTTTTTGAGGCTCAGTATGGTTGTTTGTACTACCGGCGTTCAGCTAAAACTGGTCTACCCTCTGCATGTCCCTGAGCTCTCCTCCTCTCTGAGCAATTGTGTTCTCTCTGGTGCTGGTTCCTTCAGGGGTTACCTTCCCTGTGCCGTTGATTTTCATCTCTACATTGCAGCCCAGAGGCTGCTCGTAGACAGTCTGGGGCTCTCCTTGTTGTTTAAACTGTTGTTATGCATGCCCTTGTCCAGAACCTAACATCTGCTACTAAACTTTTTCTATTATTTTTAAAGAGAGACATTTTCCTTACCTTAGTAAATGGTACAGTGCTGATTCTGCTGCTAAATGTTTAATCTAGTTCTGCCTTGTGATTTGAATGATGTCATGCTTAGTCTTTTGAATACTCGTCCACAATTGGTGGCGCTGTTTGGAGAGGCTAGGAGGTGTGCCCTAGCTAGAGGAAGTGTGTCACTGGAGACCAGCTTTGAGAACTAAGATTCTTACCATTTTAGTTCATGCTCTCTGCTTCCTGCTTGCAACTAAAGATGTGAGCTCTTAGCTTTTGCTCCAGCCAGCTTGTCTGCTGCCTCTACTCCACCATCGTGGACTCTTAACTCTCTGGAACTGTAGGTTCAAACAAACTTTCTTTGTGGATTGCCTTGGCATATGTCTTGTCATAGTTCTATGGAAGTAAAAATTCATGGTTTTCACTGCTACTAGCGAAGCCTCCTTTAGACTCACCTGGGCTGCACTGCTCTGCTGGGTTTCCATTATAGCTGAAAACTTGATTTTTCACAGCTGCATGAATGAACTTAAAATATGGAAATTCCTGTGGTCACCTCCAAGGCCCTCCTGTGTCAGTGCTGCATTCCTTTCCAGTTTGACATCCTCTGCCTCACCTTACCTGCGCAGCCTTCCACACCATCCCACGCTCTGTCTGTCTTGTGCAGTAATCAGTTTTGTTGGCACCTGTGTATTATCTAGTGACTTAGACTTTGATTTCCCCAAAGGCCTAAGATTTTGGTAATTCTACATCTTGGTTTTATTTATCAATAATGTAGTATTATCTGGTAGAAAAAGTCTAAATCTCATACTCGAAAATATGGACACAGCCTTATTTACTGTAGATAAATGCCCATTTTATACTATGCACATTAAAGCTAATTAATTAATTAATTGTAGCAGTATCTATCAAAGAATAAGAAATTTACCTACTGATTTGGATTTTAAATCTGTTTCACTGGGGGAAATCATCCTTCCTAAAATTGCTACGAAGATATAATCTATAAACCTCCTAGACATGTTATGGTCACAACTATAAACTAAACATTGAAAAGCTAAATAACCATGTGCTTGCCTAACTGGGATATAGTTTTCTCCACTTTTCAACCAGAGAAATTATAAATAATAGGATGTCTCAAATGTGTCAGCTTATGGGTTCAAGCTTTTTGTTCATCGGTGAACAAACCATGCAAGGTGAATCAACCTTATTTTAAATTAATCAAACTGAAAGCTTTGAAGAATTTAAATCAACATATTCTTAATAGGTCAGCTGGGTCTTATTCCCAAACATGGTGATTTGGGAATTCATTAATTTACACATACATGAACTAGTCTAATTTAAGTGATCTGTTTCTTGCAGTCAGTCCCTGGAGCCTCTTCTGAGTGATGAAATTTGAACACAAACATGCAGTGGTGTACTTTTCCTGCACAACACACAACTCCGATAAGGTAGCACACCGGTTAACTAGCGATTGTCCTAAGTATAAAGTAAGTTTCTTGGTTTTTAAATTTGTTTTTTTTTCTTTTTGACTTTAATGTCCATATTTTAGAGCATGAAATAATACTTTTTCTACTAGATACAATTCTTCATAAGCATTCATATGCTCCCTCATATTTAATGCTGTTTATATGCAGAGACCAAGTAGCTTTGAACAGGTTCAGCTTCTATGTCAGTGCCCTAGAGAACTTATAGCCTGTCAAGTTTGTAGATGTGTCAGATTTCCGCTAACTAAAGATGACAGACTTTCCAAGTAAATGTATCTTGCTATTTATAAAATTGGTTGCGTTTAGGTGCGAGGCACACAAAGACAGACAGTTGCTCTGATGTATTCCCACTCTAGAGTGGACTGTATTTCAGTCAGGTTATGCAGATGTTCTTTGGTTGTACGGTCATACAGTAGGGCTCAGCTCCAGTCTACATCTTTGTGGCTGTCACTAGGCAGAACCTTACTCAAGCTCTTGTGTGCCTTCAATACTTTTGGTAAGAAATGGAAATATAAATGTTTGTCCAGATGTGTGCAAAGCATTTGGCTTCATATTTCTGCACAAGAATAATAAATATCTTCACTGTTTTGCTTTTTAATTTATGTGAATGCACACACAGAGTGCATCAAGGGCGTCTTAATGGATTTGGTTCTCTCCTACCATAGTTCTGGCGATGGAAGGGTTGGTGGCAGGTGCTCTTACCTGCTAAGCCATTTCGCTGCCCCAGTTTCCTTTAAATGAAGATATTCTCATGTAAAAATAAGAAGCCAAATGCTTTTTGGGTCCAAGACTCTTGATGGAGGAGTTGACACCGCTCAGAGCTGCTTAGCTAAGGTGCTGGAGCTGTCAGAAGGCAGTGCTGTGGGGCTGCAGCTGCCCTGCCTGGTAACAATCTTCACAGAACTTCATAGCAGCTGCTTTGAGCAGCTTTTGCTGACACATTTCCATTATTTCCACGTGGGTCTGGAAATAGAACTAGATTTTTAGTGTGAGGTCATGCAATTATAGGAATTTTTCTCCTGAAGAGTATTAATAAACCAGAGTTTTGAATTAGGATTTAACACACACATGAAGTGAAATGAAATCAAATCCAGATACTTAATTCTAAAAGTAAGTTTAAAATAAAATGTTTTTAAATAATGTGAATCATCATGGAATTCTGTGAACTTGTACATGGTCAGTACTGTTATTCCACTACAAATGAATTCCAGTAAGATGAAATGTCTTCTCTAGTAGGGAGAAAGGGGGCATTGAAAAATGTCTTTGCAATGAAATAATGGTATATAACTTAAGGCTTTCATTCACACATGGAATTCAGTACAGCCAAAGACACATTATTATATCTTTCTGATTTTAAGACTCTTATGATCATGAGTCCGCAAACAGCAATGTTAAGTGATGCTGACAGTTTTTTAAAAAAAAAGCAGGACATAAATTTTTTCTTTTTTAATATCTATATAAAAAATAACGAGCGATTTACAGATCTTTCTCTAATCAGAACCTCAAGTGTATATATAAAGGTACTGTACATATATAAACATTTACAGCCAGGACATCCATATTTGCTCAGCATTCCAAGACCACATGGCTAAGTCAGTATATAATCAATACAGTGACAGGTTACTTAGGAAGAGCCACATCAGACTGACAACATATGACATCAAAGTTATGTCACAGTTTAACAATAAAAATAGGATTTATGTCACTAATTGTGGACTATAGGGAAAATAAATCATTTCTGTGTTACTAAATTCATCAAGCCTCCTAATTTTGCTCTATTCAAGTATATATCATAGATGGGTAGATATAGTTCTGGGTGGAAGCATGTGTTTTCTACAGGGGTCAGTACAGTTGGTCACAGTGGAGTTTGTCAGACTCACGGGGTAACAGAATGAGTGTTCAAATACTCCATAAGTAGACAGTTTTGGTCTGAGAAATGTCTGTATTTATAGATGCTTCTGAATGCTGTTTCAGGGAACCTAACTAACATCCTGATCTATTGCATGAGGTTAAAAATTGTCTCCAACTTTCAGCAAACAGTTTTTCTTAGATTTTAGAAAAGAACTCTGAAAGCTTTTCCTGTTTTTAGTTAATTAGCTAAAAATTAAAGTTCCACCACACAGTCTATACTGTATTAGTCTTGACTTGCTGCAGAAGCCCAATGCAGGCTCTGCTTCTAAAT
Source organism: Chionomys nivalis (assembly GCF_950005125.1). NCBI lineage: Eukaryota > Metazoa > Chordata > Mammalia > Rodentia > Cricetidae > Chionomys > Chionomys nivalis. The sequence goes on from NC_080103.1 coordinate 18,418,610, forward strand.
TCTTAAAACTCATGTATCTGCCGCCACAGGAGCTGGTACTTCGTCTGGCTGTAGCACTGGCTTCATGACTAAGTCTCTCACAATGATCTATATATTTTGGCTTTCCAATAATGTATTAGAGACTAATGATTAATAGTCAAGATATCCAGATATAGTAATTTTTCTTTGAAGAGAAATGGTATTTCTACATGCTTCTGCACTTCTCTCACTACAGCAGGTGGTCTGAGACACTCTTAACTACATTAGGGTTGGCTAACATGGCAGGATTTTGAGCATTCAATTGTAAGGAATATCTTCAGCAGTTACTTGAGAAACACCTTAGCCATAAAAAAGCATCTTTAATATTTGACCTTTCCTGTAACATAGTGATGTCTCTTAGTTGCACTTTTAAAGTAGACGGGCAGAAGCTGTGAGAAGAGGCCAAGTGCCAACTTTAATGATCAGCTAACAATTTCTTCCTCTGCAAGGACTCAAATATTTCTCTCTGTAAACATGCAACATGCTATTGAAAATATCTTCAAGCCAAACTGAACTGTTTGATGACTGGAAATATCAGAATGGGAAGGATAAAACAGACATGATACAGTAGATAACTTGGCACGAATACAAAGTGAGCTGTGACCACACTGCTAAGATCATGTCATTGCTGAGCGGGTGGCCTGAGCAGGGCGTGGCAGAGGAGCCCATGGGTGCAGCTCCTTCCTGAGCATGAGGAAGGGCAGCCAGCAAGGGCCAGGTGGGACTTAGCAATCTCAGAAGCCCTTCATGCAGCCTGGCTAACTTGATGCTCCAATTAGATATTGAAGACTTTCTGGGGAAAAAACACACCTCTCCCCTTTAAGAGAATGCTGTGTAATAGTAAAAGATAACAACTTAAATTTTCTTTGAATTATACAAAAGGTCACAGCTGTTTATCAGTCATGCCAATGGTGCCTGTGATTTTACTTGCGCGTGGCACCCTCCAGGGCCCTGGAGTGATGGGTGCTTTTTTGACTGGAGAGCTGTTTTCAGGTGTGCTCCCTGCATGCTCCTTGCATTTGTCAGTGGCCTCTGGATCTTTCTGTTTGTCATCTCCTGATTTATTTAACATCACCTTCTCTTCAGGTTCCTGCTTGAGCTTCTTTGCTGAGATCTGGACGCTCTCTCCTGCAGTTGGCTTCTTTCCTTTCTCCTTCTCACACATCGCCCTGCTGGCAGTGTTGTTAGTCTTTTTCGATGAAAGAGATGTTTCGTCAATTTTATGGCCCTTTTTCTCTGGAGACCTCGTTCTGTTTTTACCCAGTTGATTCTGCTTCAGGTCTTTCCTGATGACACCCGACTTTTCTTTACCATCTGGGAGCTGTTCAGTACTGTCGAAAATATGGCCTGCTGCTCTTTGGCTCCCAACCTCTGGTAATTTGCTCTCAGTGTTTGATGGGCTGCTGCCTCCAATCTTTTGCTGCTTCTTGGGACTAGAAGAGCGTCCCCTGCCTTTTCTGCAGGGATCTTGTCCAGAGCCTGCCTTAGTGGTGATCTGACCTTTAGTCTCTCCTTTCCTAGGGCTGAGTGACCGATCTCTAGATTTTCCTTTGGGGTCACTTTTTAGGGGCCTGGGAAACTTTTCCGCATGTTCGTCTGAATGTCGATTGGCTGACTTTTTGGGACTAGCAGATCTACCTCTTCGTGTGACACTATTTTCTCCTTTTAGTAGACTCTTCTCATGCCCATAACTATTGGGTGGACCCTTCTTACTCACATTTTTCTGGAAAACAATCTGATGCTTCGTTTCAGGCTGGCTTCCATTTAAAGTGCTTTTCTTTTCTGGTACAGTGTCCTTTAGTTCTTCTGCCTTTTCACATATCTGAACTCTAATCAGAGAGTCTTCGGTTACTGGCACATTAGACTCTTCAAACATGGAAGCAGAATGTGAAGATGGGAGAAGTGGCTGTTCATCATAAATGACATTGGAAGATGAAGGACTGTTAATATCCCAATCACCTAAAAAGTGATTGAGTAAAACACAGTTACACTCAACAATTATAAACAGGAACAGTGAATTTTGAACTTTGACAGCCATTTGAGTATGTAACTGGTTACACAGCACAAGGAGGAGTATGTTACATTGCTTATACATGTTTACGTCACTCTTTATAAAGGCAGATGCTTGTAGATATCTGCTCATACATGAAGGGTAGATTATAATTCTTTCACTTATGTACTGTAAGAGGTATTATATGATTTATAAATTATTCATAAATCCAAATAAGATACAAATAATAAAACTGGACCAAAGTAGCTGGTCCAAGAAACTTACTAACTTAGCTATTATTACTGTTTAAGTTAAGGATTTGCCAAAATCACTAGTGAAAAAGACCAGACCATAGTAACCCAAATGAGGTTTATGGGCACTGTAAATACTTTTCTTGTTAAGCTGTCCAACTTAATGTCAAAAGGAGACTGAAAAAGTGCAGAAGACAGGAGTAGATGTATTTATTAATAGCATCATTTTAATTAAAAAGAAAAAGAAGTGATTTAAAAGACATGCAAATTTACCAAGTCTTTTTAAGGAAAGACCAAGAAAAGCCCTGAAAGCCTTAATGTTGCTCAGGTTTCACGTAGGAGCACAGACCGGAAGGAGCCAAACCTGAAGAAGGAAGAGAAAAAGCCTAGGACTATGTGAAAACAAACCAGCACAGTTAGCACAGATGTCATGGGCACATGTGCTGTATGAGCAGATGGTGGAAGGGAACACAGCCAGAGAACACAGCTGGAAGGGACTGCAGGAGCTTATGTCTACATGTGCCCTACAGAAGCTCTGACGGGGCTGTAGGGAAGACACGCACAGAATGGGTGTTCTAGGGTCATGCATCTCAAAGTGAGCTTTAAAACACTGCGACAGTTCAACACGTCCAATAAAGCCAAGGGCGTTTACTATCCGTGCAGGAGTGCAGACATCTCAGATTTACCTCCCTGTCCCCAGGTAGTGCGGCTATGGCAACTTAATTTGATAAGTGACTAGAAAAATCCCAAAGTTCTGGCATTCATTGACACACTTATCTTACTTTAAGAAAATAACATTTATTGGCAATGTGTAGTTAGCCAAGGAGGGGATGAAGCTAGGCTATTCTAAAGATATTTGAAACTTTTGCTTCTAATGTTCTCATTTCTTACAGGCATATTTCTCTACAAGAAGCACTATGTGCTTTCAGATGAAATAAAGACATCCATTCTATTTCAACAAATAACACTGTTTGGAACATCACTTGCATTATAGTAACATTCTTTGGTGGTGCTGGGGTCACTTCTGAATCAGCCAGTAAGATGTCCATGCCCTCCAAAGGGATATCCCTGTCCTTCTGTCGGGCCCTCCCCAGCATGAGTGTTTAGCTGTTTTGCTTACCATGGTCAGGTATCAAGCCAGTTCCTGGCCTCAAAAGGAGGAGAACTTTATTTCCACCAGCCTGAATGAGCTCAATTGCTCGCGTATGTGTGATGCCTTGTGTAGGTTCCCCATTGATTTCAACAATCTGGTCACCAACCTGGACAAGGAACATTCACAACTGTGTGAAACAGCAGTTTTTCATTTCCACATTGTCAACAGAGCCCTTCACCCTGCTAAGTCATTCTTACTTGTGAAATCTTTAACCTAGCAGAGTGCAATTCTGGTGACAGCTGATGGTGGGTAGATAATGGCAACGAGGAGAGACAACGTGTGACTTTATCTACTTTATAAACATTCCACGTGGGAAAGCTTTCTGTGGTTACTAATCAGTATCAGGGATCAATTTTTCCCACATGTGTGAGGCCCTGAGACTGATCTCTAGTCTTGGGAAATAAAGAAATTTTAAAATCTAGTTTTCTACCAAAATTTAAAACAATAGAAAAGGTGACATTTCTATATTAACCTAAATAACAGCGTAAAGCAGCATCTAAATGACAATTGTACAGGTCTTTCAAACACAAGCTAGGAAACTTACTAAAACGCTGGGCAGATGACTGCTCCTAACAAGCTTTTCTGAGACTGACCATTCTTTACACTGCCAGCATATCCTGTACATGTGTGAGGCCTTAGCTAAATGATATACTTGGAGATTACAGTTTATAAAGCTTTGAGAATACATTATTTAGGTATATGAACACTTATTTAAACCAATTACTGGACTGTATATAGTGATTTACACACAAAGTAATTTTCTGGGAAACAAAAAACTAGGATCAAGTGAGACACCACAATGCTGGTGTCATTTACTAGAAGTATGTATTTTAAAAGAAAACAAAACATATGGGGAAATTTAACAGTAAAAGACATAAGTAAAGATGGTGGCGTGATTTAAGAGCTACATCAAGGTGGCATGCAGCAGAGTATTTATTTTAAAACAAACAATGAGACATTACTGAAAATAAAAACCCAAATATTCCAGATATTGGTAAGATCATAAATAATCCATAAGTAGTAACAACATACTCGAGATTTGATGGGCTGGAGAGATGGTGGTTAAACTGGGTTCAATTTCCAGCACCCACATGGCACCTCAAAACCGCCTTTAACGCCGGTTCCAGGGGATTTAATAACTTTTTCTGGCCTCTGTGAGCCAGGCAAATACAAGCAAAACACTCAAAAAAATTAAAAATGAATCTACAGATACAGCCTGACCTCACAGGAAGCTGAGGCCCAGCTATGCGGTTCCTACCATACACAGCTTTAACCTTGTCCTAGGTCGGGGGTCTCATTTTCCTCACCTGTCTCGTGGGGCTGTAGGAGAGTGCTATGAGACGTGGTTACACGCCGCCTGTGAATACGTGCCACTCTTCAAGTTAGTATAAAATGCATTGGCATAAAGATGTGACTGAATATATCCAAATCTACACACTGAAAAAATAATCATAAACTATAGAACAAATAAAATTGTTGTATATTTACAAAGAGAATAAAACATGTTTTACTCTTGAATAAATGGAGGTATGAAGGGTATCAAAAACATGACCATCTAATCTACATGGGAAGTAGAAAAAGACAAGATCTAAGTAAATTGGGAGTGAGGGGATCATGGAAAAGGGTAGAAGGGAAGGGGGGAGGAAGGAAGGGGAGCGGAGAAAAATATATAGCTCAATAAAAAGAATAAATAAATGAAACATGACCAGCTGGTGAATTTAATTGACAAATATGCTTTAAACATTGCCTAGAATTCACATGTTGAAAACCTAACCTCTTAAGTCATATAATGGGGTTCTGATGAGTGGGAACTTGGGAGGCAACTAGATTATTATCAGTGGGGAGTAGCTTTGTTTTAACAGTGAGATCCTATCTCCTAGGCACCCCCCCCCCCACCGTCACATGCCTACTGTTGGTGGAGTGGCGGGGCTGCATCCCCGCCACCTGGCTAGCTTTACATCTGAAATAACTATACAGAAACTGTGTTTTTTTTTAAATATTGTCTGGCCCATTAGTTTTAGCCTCTTATTGGCTAGTTCTCTTACATTTTGATTTAACCCATTTTTAATATTCTGTGTAGCACCACGAGCTGGCTTACCAGGAAAGATCTTAACCTGCGTCTGTCTGGAGTGGGAGAATCATGGCGACTCACTGACTCGGCTTCTTTCTCCCAGCATTCTGTTCTGTTTACTCCACCCACCTAAAGGTTGGCCTATCAAATAGGCCTAGGCAGTTTCTTTATTAATTAACCAATGAAAGCAACAGATAAATACAAGACCCACCTCCATTTTGTGGGCTGTGTTTTTGTCACCTAGCTCTCGGCCGCCTGGCTAGCTTATGTCCCGAAATAACAGCACACAAACTATTTTTTTAAATGTTGTCTGGCCCATTATATTTAGTCTTTTTTATGCTAGTTTTTATGTACTAATTTAGCCCATTTTTAATAATCTGTGTAGCACCACTAGATGCGCTTACGGGGAAAGATTTAGCATGTCTGACCTGGCGGCTGGCTGCATTGCGTCTGGCTCTGAGAGAAGCTGTTCTGCATCTGAGCTCACTTCCTCTTTTTCCCAGCATTTTGTTCTGTTTACTCCACCCACCTATGTTTTAACCTATGAGGCCAAGCAGTTTTTTTTATTAATTAACCAATGAACTTCCTCCATCAGCCTACTGTCTCAAAACTAGCATCCCCAACAGCAAGGGCATCTTAACACGAGATTCTACAGACTCCAGAGGTATAACAGTTTATATATTCCCCAAACTCAGGTGTTCAGTTATGGTAACAAGCAGACTAAGACAAACACATGAAATGAACTCAAACAGAAAACAGTAAGAAAATCAATTATCTAGAATAAGTGGAACAAAAGCCACTATTAAGCTCCTTTGATAAATGCTAAAAAATTATTTCCTCAAGGAAGTATAGATAACAAAATATCTCTGAATAAATAATTCTGACAATAAAGGAAAACTAATGTGAGCACGATTAGTTCATTTTAAGAATGATGTCACAGTTTCAGTGACATTCTTTGTCTTAGGCCACAAACCTGTATTTTTTTAATATAAATAAAATCTTTAAAAAAATTTTGTAATTGAACAGACTTGCCAGCAGGTGTCGTTTTAACTTTAAAATAAAAATGGGAAGGAAAGGGAAAGCGTTGAGTCTGAGAGCTCTGTATTTAAAACACTCTTCTGGGAGGACAGATGAACATTTTTTTTTTTTTTTGAGATTATAGGTTGCTATAAAACGTCAATAAAATGGTGAAAATATTTTTGAAAAGTTGAACATTCAACTCCAGTTTTACCAAAAAATCATGAGAAGAGAGGAGGAGAAGGGAAAGGAGAGAGAAATGAAAGGCCCCAGCACACAATCATCTGTTCCTCCAGTCCCCGAGGACCTGATGCCCTCTTCTGACCTCTGAGGGTACTGAATGCATGTGGTCAGAAGACCTATACAGCCAAAACACCCACACACATAAAGTATTAAATCTTTAGAAACTCAGTGTCTTCTAAAGCATAAAGTCTGACACATGGATTACGTTATCTTACAACCTATTAAGAAATGATATGCCTCCTGAGGAAATCCAACCCAGACGATCTCAGCAAGGAGATCCTTAGATTTAAGTCTGTAAGCATAGGTATTGCCACTTACCTCATGACCAACAGTAGCATAAGTGGCAATACCATTGCTTGAAAGACGGAACTGAGAATCTGACTTCCTTGCTTGCAGTGCTAGGGATAAAAACTTAGGCCTCAGGTATGCTAGACACACACTGAACCATACCCCAGGATCTAAGGACCAGCTTCAGACTCAAGATAGTTCTAGATCCTCTGCTGACACACAGCACCTTCCCACCCCCAAGCTAACATTCTCGTGGTTTCCGAATTATACTAGAACATTATTGCTGTACCACTAATCCTATCTACCCAGTTATAAGAGCTGAGGACAAATCTTGATTTTCTAAAAATTTCAATATCTAGGAGCTGGTGCAGTAGCTCAGTGGGTAGAAGTATTTGCTGCTAAGACTGACAGACTTAAGTTCAATACTGGGGTCCACATGGTGGAAAACAAGCACCAATACTCTCAAGTTGTCCTCTGACATGCACCTTGGCATGTGTACCCTCACACATGTATCCATACACTTAATAATTTTAAAGATTAGCTATCTAGATTTATCCATCCATTCTAACCTCTTGATATCTATAAGCATCTATAAAGTACTAATCTTGATTTAAAAACTCATCCAGGACATGCTTTTGAAAAATGTTTATGAATTATCCACTGAATATTCAAGGCACTGTATGAAGTACTGAAGACACTGTGACTCAAAGGCACAGAGTACAAACTGCTATATGGAGACCAGTAAGGGAGGAAGGAGGCCAGAAAGGTGGAGGCCCTTTCATGGCATCATGGAGAGTGTTAGTTGAGACCTCTCTGAAAGCCGACATGTTTTCTTATTAGAACGGATCCGAATATGACAGTTAATAGTCTAATTTTGTTTTCAAAATCTAGTGTTTATTTTTTAAATAAAAGTAGGTTCAGTCATGGGACTTTCAGTTTCTGATATCTTTTAGAACTACACATTACCTGCTTTTAAGGCCTGTTTGGCTTACATCTGTATGATGGAATTAGTAGATCTGAGGGCTCTATTTGGAACCAACATTTTAAAAAGAAGAAATGTAAGCCAGGCAGTGGTGCTGCACATCTTTAATCGTGGCACCAGGAAACAGGCAGGCGGATCTCTGAGTTTGAGGTCAGCCTGGTCTACAAAGCAAGTTCCAGGACAGCCAGGAAACTCTGTCTTGAAAAACCAAAAAAGAAGAAATGTGAACTACCTCAGCAGAGGAGAGGTAAAGAGGAAGAGCATGAGGGGAGAGGATCAAGAGAACTCTAAAGCATGTCACAATGGATCCTAAACTGATGTTCAAAAAGAAGCTGCTTAAAGCTATATTGCTACAAAAGGGTAGGAAAAAGGTTTGATTTGTATCTTTCTCAATTCTCAAACCTGAGCTCTTTTCACTCTGTTGAACTATGTGAGAAAGCAAGCAGGCTAGCCTCAACAGCTCTGTATCAGATGCTCCCAATGGCATTTGGCCTTCCTGCTTATAATAAACCCTCAGGTTTTGGTGTGTGATTTTGCATTTCTGCCCTTCCTGATTGCTTTACTTTTCTTGTGCACTAATTGTAGGCCCCACTCAGAGTTATATCCACGGCCTGCTGCTCTCTAAAACTCTTTTGAGTGATTTAATCTACCACAAACACTTGCCCTTTGCTTATGTCTGTCTGGGTCATGTCACTGTCTAAGGCCTGTGAAATACACTTGGACAGCTGATACCTCTCCTTTAATATAATAAAAATTATAGCAGCTGGCTGTCAAATTCTTTCTCATCTTTTTTTTTTTTTTTTTTTGTCACACAGGTAAGAATAGGTATAGACAGAAGGTTCTGTCCTGCCCAGTCCCACAGCTGTTCAATCCCAACAAAACACACAGAGAATTATATTAATTATAAACTGTTTGGCCTATTAGCTCAGCCTTATTATTAACTAGCTCTTACAATTTAAATTAACCCATAATTCTTGTCTGTGTTAGCTAGGTGGCTTAGTACTTTTTATCAGTGAGGCAGTCTCATTTTTGCTTCCTCTGTGTCTGGGTGGTGACTGTAGACTGAGTCTTTCCTTTTCACAGAATTCTCCTAGTCTGGTCGCCCTGCCTATACCCTTGGCTACTGGCCAATCAGTGTTTTATTAAATCAATATGAGTGACAAATCTTTCACAGCAAGGAGGTCCCCCAGACAGCCTTTGTCTTTGTCCCCTTGTCTCTCACTGATCAGATACTTATGGGTCACCTAAGCTGGTCCTTCCTTCACTGGAAAGTGATCTCCTCCATTTTACTTTCTACCCAAATCATTAGCAGGCAAGTTCTCCTCATACCACCACTTCATGCATGAGTGACAGCGACTTCTCTTCTCCATCCATCTGTACACTGCAGTAGACACTTCTTAGCAGCATGCTGCTCTGAAAAAAATCTTTGCTCAAAAGCTTACTGTGGCTTTTCACTGCCCAGCACCTCCATACTTCTAACCAATGCTTTCTTGACCTCATTTCCTTCCACTCCTCTGTATACATCCTAAATAATGACATCACTCAGCCACAGAGTTCCCTGTTATGTAGAGTGCCATTCCTTCATTTCACCCATTGTTATTTCTTCAGCCTCTTTCCTGAACTGTACTTATCTTTAGGCACCTTCGTTAGTCACTCTCTCTGATCTTGTGCATATGCCTGGTCATTTTAAGGATGGAATGATATCATACTCTGACCAACTCATTTAACACCAGACTTAAAGTCTTGGTTAAGGCAAATACTCAAAACTAATTTTGAAGCAAATGATGGGTATGAAGCAGTAATGTGGAAAAGCAAAGCTGCAATCACCCAGAAGATATTTTTGTTTCTGAAACAATGCCTACTCATGTAACCCATGCTGGTCTCAAACTTGCTATGGTAGCCGAGGATGACCTTGAACTTGCAACCCCTCTGTCTCTACTTCCAAGTGTGAAAATTACAGGTGTGCGCCACTGCTTTTATGTGGTGCTAGGAATTGACCCCAAGGCTCTACTATGCAAGCACACTACCAGCTGAGGTACATCCTACCCCCACCCCCGAGCCTTTTCTGATTATTAGAGCTAAGAATAATTTGTCTTACTAATTACTCAATTAAAAGGGTCATTTTTCCCTGGTGCCTCCTAATGACAGATAGAGGAAACCCAAAGTTCTCTTGGGTAGTAAGAGGGAGGCTGTCTAGAAGTTAAAATTTTAGTGATGACTAGTGAATTAACTAGTTTTTAAACATTAAAGCCAACAGTTTTCTATGTAAAATTCCTCTTTAACATGCAGAGGACGAAAAAATGCAGATCTTTAAGCCATTTAGTCTCCAGTGCCTTATACAATGCTGGTGTTGCAGGGTTGAGAAAGCCTATGATAAAATATTACTGATGTGGATTCTGGTCTTTCTAATAATCATAAAGGTTGGCAGACCAGAATTTTCTGCCTCTTCAGGGAACTAAGTGGAAAAACTCCCTGAGCTTATTATGTCATGGAAGAAATTGGAATCTTTTTTATCCTGCTGTCTTTTTAAAAAATATTTATTTATTTGTTATGTATACAGTAGTCTATCTGTGTGTATGCCTGCAGGCCAGAAGAGGGCACCAGACCTTATTATAGATGGTTGTGAGCCACCATGTGGTTGCTGGGAATTGAACTCAGGACCTTTGGCAGAGCAGGCAATGCTCTTAACCACTGAGCCATCTCTCCAGCCCTTATCCTGCTGTCTTTAAGACTTTTAATAAGATGGAAGTATATTTGATTTATTAATCCATTGGCCTTGTATGCTGACTATACAAGAACCAAGTTTTCTAACAGACACACAGAGAAACCATCAAACTCAGAAACCCTGGGTGGCCAGAAAAGCACAACAGCAGCATGTGGCTGCTTCTAGGAAAAACCCCTTCCTTAGATGTCTGAGGCTTCCTCATTCCCTCTACAGCAATTATTCTTAAAAGTTTCCAGTCCAGAGTCAGAAGTAAAGGCTGCACAAAGACGCCAACTCACGTGAATCCTGCCGTCTTTGATGGCAGGGCCGTCCTCAGCGAGGCGAAGGATGAACAGACCCATATTGTACTCTTTCCCTCCTCGGAGGCTGAACCCAAAGCCCCGAGGGCCCCTCTCCAGCTCTACTGGGTAACACCCAAGGCTCTGGAGGAAAGAAGCAGGAGAGGACGCTCTTATGCACCACTTTTACTACATCTTGAAGAGAATCTGCTTTTATAGCCGAGAGACATGATGACTACACCTGATATGCATTTCTATGACGTAAGGAAGGAATGCTAGTTTGGGCTGCTATTTAATTTTTATAAATTCATTAGAAGATTATGCAGTCTTCTAGGTGGGCAATATGAAATAGAACAATTTAGAGAACAGAATTTTTAAATTTTTAAAACTTTCCCTAAACAATAAGCACATAAGCTCCCCCTATTTAATTAGCTATAATACCATGTACCTATACATATTTAGCCTAGGTTTAAATTTCTCCCTTTACAGGGTAAAGTTTTATCTCTACACCCTCTTGTATGGTATAGTAAATTCCAACCATTTTAGCAGTTCTGTAAAAATTAGTAATTTTGGAAGTAAATTATTCAAACAGATTTGCAATAAAAACACCAATGTCAGTGACACAGCAACCCAAAATTTCAGCAGCAGGGTGTTTGTGTTTACCTGATTGTGCCGACTTCCCACAACGGAAATCACTGCCGTGTCAGGCTGTGCGAGGTGCTTGTGGTCAGACCACGAATGTCTGTAGGAACTGCAGACATCTTTCCCAATTTCACCTTCTAGGGCAATTCTGTGAGAGAAACCAAGGCATAATCTACCCCGAGGAAATGAAAAACAGTCTAAGGAGAAAAGCAGATCAACTTCTATTTCCTTGAAGCTGAGCCTTGCCATCCTCATCCTTACAAGATGCTGCAGACGGGCTATCTCTAAGGCCAGAATTGCCAGAGAAAATGCTGCTCATTCCTCCAAAGTAGCTTTACCGCCTGTGCGCACCGCCCCACTTCCCTCAGTAGTGTCCTGATGGAGTTGCTCTCTCAAAGAAACTTACACCAAAAAAACAGGCTGGAGCAGATATGGTGACCTTGTTACCCTGAGAAATGGACCTCTCAAAGCCCCAAGGCCTGGGGAGAGGCTGGATTTTCTTTTGTGACTAATGTTTTTAATAACAGGACAGATATATGTATGAATTCTCACTCAGTCTGAGGCAGTGCAGGAAGACTGACTCAGGTGGGGCCCGGCCTTCCCTACTGAAGTGGTTTCCAAGAGAAGCACAGTCAGTTGCTGCTGTCAGGCTGACTGGGATGAAGACTGGGAAGGGGGAGACAGTCTGGGTGGGGACCGCAAGGGTGAAACGCACAGCAGCTTTCACCTGGTTGTCTGGTTATGCACGACTGCCTGGGAGAGGGACAGTGAAAAGCAGGGAGATGAGAAAAAACCCAAAACCTGAGAATAGGCACACCTGTCCCCAGGTATGTGGTTGGTCTGTGCCTGTGCCATGGACCTGTGCTGCAGTGCTGGGCTCTGCCGGGCTGAGTTTGTTCCTGATGGTGGACCGTGATGCTCTGTCCAAAGGAGAAAACAACAGAAATCAGAATCTGTACATGAACACACGAAAGCCAAGTGGATCGTTAAGTAAACAATAGTAATGGTTACAGTTCCCAATTTGGGGGCTTTCACAGAACTGCACTATTATGTCCTGGAGTTGGAACAGTAATGTCTTTCCCCTCTGGCTTTAAATAACATGTTTCAAGAGGGTAGGAGCTATTTCTAATTTCATATTCTCACCCTTGTCTGTCTCTTCCTTACATGGTAATTAGAACTGCATACATCAGTCATCTGTAGAGGACAGAGCTCCAGGGGAAACTGCTCAACCCATTCTAAGTTTCCAGAGCACAGGTTTTTTTTCTTCCTGATAGTGCCAAGTTTTAAGATGCTAGGGCACAGCGGGTGCACACAAACTCAACACATCTTGGAATTTGCATTTTAACAGAGGAAATTATTCTGCCGGATGCTGAGCATCAACGATCAAAGACACCTAGACTGTCGAGAGAAATGGTTCTAAAGATTTCCTGGTTTTTGTTTTCTAAGAGCACAAATGCAAGAGAGTATTGTGTCCACATCACTCTTGACTGCTTGGAAAACTGACTACAGAGCCAACCAAGGTCTACACCCACAACTAGACGGATGTTCCGGAAGAGGACAGTTGAAAGAGAATCTTTACCACCACCATCATCAAAATGATGCCTCATCTGGAATTGCATTCTCTTCAAGTATATATTTAGAAATTATTTTGTAAAAATGTACGATGTGGGAGGCTATTTTTTATTAGATCAACATAAAGAAATTGATAAATGAGTCTTGGAGTATAATGGAGAAAAGAAAATGTGATGTTAAAGATAAGGGATGGAAATAGGAAATTTTGTATGCCGGAAGCAGAAACTTCAGGCTTTACAAATCACTATTCTTGGATTCTATTTCTATAATTTTGATTATGTTGTTTCCCTTCAAAATTGTATTTAAGAATATCACATGCTGGGCGAGGGTGGTACACACTTTTAATCTGAGCACTCCAGAGGCAGAGCCAGGTGGTTCTCTGTGTTCAAGGCCAGCCTGGTACAGAGTAAGTATCGGGGACAGCCAAAGCTGCACAGAGAAACCCAGTCTCAAAGAACAAAACAAAAAGAGAATGTCTTGCAAGTAGAAGCTGTGAATACTCCTAAAAGCACAGGCAAGATGGTAAGAAGTGAAGAAGACAGAAAGGGAACACAGTCTATCCCGGGCCGGGGCAGTTCTGACCTTGCTTTGCTGTGGGGCTTGTGCCAACACAAGCCCACTAGATGAGGGTACTTCGGACTAAGTCCTAGACCAGACGTTGTCTTTAAAGACAAGTATCCCAGGAGAGAGATGGAGTAGAGTGCCAACCTTTTCTCTGTAATGAATGTGTCTCTTCTATATTGCAGCAGTCACAACTCCTCCTAGTGGTTTTAAGAGGTTACAATTTGACCTCCTAACTTTCCCAAAATATGAAAAAAAATATGTATTTAGTTTTTGAGACAGGGTTCATGTAGCCCAGGTTACCCTTGAAATTGTTATGTAGTTGAAGATGACCTTGAACTTTAACTTGCAGTGTCTGAGTTCTGAGATCCCATACTCAATTTATGTAGTACTGGATTTGAACTCAGGACTTCAAGCAAGCTAAGCAAGAATTCTACCAACTGAACTACATTTATAGTATTTTTTCTTTTCTTTTTTCTCATTGTATTTATTTATTTTTTACTTTTTAAGATTATAATTAGATTTCTCCCTTCCTTCCTTCCGAATCCTACTTACTTTCTTTCAAATTCATGACCTCCTTTTTCTCCTTTTTAATTCTTTTTTTAAGACAGGGTTTCTCTGTAACTTTGGAACTTGTCCTGGAACTTGCTCTGTAAACCAAGCTATCCTCAGACTCATGGAGATCCACCTGTCTTCGCCTCCCGAGTGCTGGGATTAAAGGTGTGTGCCACCACTGCCTGGCTCCTTTTTCATTCTTACTGCATGTATATATGTGTATGTTTATACATATACAACTCTCTAACTGGATGTAAGACTCATTCAACAAGATGGAAGCCACACATATTACTGGAAACCTAGCTAACTACTTAGTGCTAGTGAAGTTAAGGTTACTGTAGGAGAATCTACACCCACTAATTAACAACAATCAAAACATTTGTCATTAAATCCACAGGTAAGGAAACGTCTTTGTCACAGACTGAGACCAGTACCAAAACCCACAACCAGTCAAAAGGCGGAACTGTGGAACTCAGTCCTAGAGAATGCATCTACAAAACACTTTTGCAACAAAGGCTCAGGGAAAACTATGGAAAGGGGGCAGAAAGTTTGTAAGAGACAAAGGATCAGAGACTGCTGTGAGACCATGTCTCCTAGGAATGTCTGGGGCTATATCCATAAAGTCACCAACATGACTGCCCACACGTGAGCTGAACAAGGATGGCACCAATGGACAAAGTGGATTGGGGAAAAGGTCATGAGACCTCAACCCTATATGGTGCGGTGGTGCACACACCTTTATCCCAGCACTCAGGAGGCAGAGGCAGGCGGATCTCTGTGAGTTTGAGGCCATCCTGGTCTACAGAACAAGTTCCAGGATTGGCTCCATAGCAACTGGGAAAGTCTGTCTCGAAAAACAACAAAACAAAACAAAAAACCACAAAAAACTACAGGACAAGCAACTGAGAAACTCCAGAAGCGGGCGAGGTCGTCTTCCTCAGGGAAGAGCACACCCAGTGTCAGCCTGAAAAACCTGCACAAGTGACATTATGCAAATGGAGCAAGTCTTATCTAATTGGTTTTCTTGTCACCAATTTGAACTTCCCTTGGCTCCTGGGCCTCTAGTTTCAACGTAACCAATGAAACAAACAAACTATTTTGCTGTTTGTTGTTCTCTTTGAATTTTATCTGAAAAACTGCACAAATAGTAAATCAAAGGATTAAGTATATCGTTCTTCCAATGAGTATTAAGCCTTTTGCTAGAGTTTCTACATGTAAGTACCAAAGAAAAGCTATACTGTCAGATGCTGAACAATTAAACTATAGAGCAATTACATAAATGCACAATTAAACTATAGCAGTCAGAATTACAGTGTGTTGAGAGAATGTTCTCAAAGTGTAAAACTAAGAAAGACATAAAAGATGACCTGAAAAATTGAAGAGGTCTCCCACTCTGTTAAGTGGACTAATAATATTTAACCATCTAGATTATCTCAAATCTAGTATGTATATTTTAAAATATATTTTAATAAAAATGATTTTTTGAGACTCTTCATTGGTCAAAGATTTTACATAGGCATGTCCTTTGAATATTGTCATGGTTGGAAAAGTATGGCCTCAGTGATAGTTTGAACGCATTTGGCCCCCATAAACTCATAGCAATTGGCATTATTAGGAGGTGTGGCCTTGTTGGAGGAAGTTGGTTGACGTACACTTTTAATCCCAGACCTTGAGGTTGGAGGGCTCAACTTTAACCTGGGTCACACCTTCTGTTGAGAGTGTGTCACTACAGGGGCAGGCTTTATGGTCCTTTTCTCAAGCTTCACTCAGAGTGACAGTCAGTTGATTTCCTGCTGCCTTCTGGTCAAGATGTAGCCAGCAGTCTGTCTGTCTGAATGCTGTCATGCTCCACATCATGATGCTAATGGACTGAACCTCTGAAACTGTAAGCCATCACCTCAATTAAATGTTTCTTTGTAAGAGTTGTGGTCATGGTATCTCTTCACAGTAACAGTAAACCCTAACTAAGAGTTCCCATAGCCTCATGTGTTTGAATGCTTGGCCCACAGGGAGTGGCACTATTAGCAACTGTGGCCTTGTTAGAGCAGGTGTGGCTTTGCTGGATGAAGAGTCACTATGGAGGTGGGCTCTGAGGTCTTATATGCTCAAGCTCCGTCCAGTGTGGCACACGGTTCACTTTCTGTTGCCTGTGGATGAAGATGTAGAACTCTCAGCCTCCTCTCCACCACCGTGTCTGCCTGCATGCTGCCATGCTTCCTGCCGTGACGCTACGTTCTCCTTTCTGAGAGTCGCTGTGGTCACAGTGTCTATTCCTTCAATAAAACCCTAAGACAAATGTCTAGCTGTCTGTGGAAGAGAAAGGTTGCTTTGTCCTAACAGATATACAGGATAGCAAATTTACATATAAACTAACATGGCATCAGTAGATGACAAAGTAAAAGAATGGAATGGGTGGAGACTCATGTTTCTAGGATAAGCTGTGTAGAGCAGACAGCACCACAGCCAATGAAGTAAAGCAATACTAACTACTACTGATGTAGAGAAATCGGCTTATTACAGGAGTAAAGACTAAAACAAAAGTGAATTCCTAACGTCACATCCAAAGGAAGACTACAGGTGATAAAATATCTAGGAGAAAACAATGCAGACATGATCTCCGTGTAGTGAAAGGACGATGATTTTAGAACCCGAAGAACAAGTATGTGTCACGCACATGCTGGTAACTGCAGTACTTGAGAGGCAGAGGCGAGAAGACCATTAGTTAAGGCAGGCCATGCTGCATAAGAAAGTGTCTTAAAATAATATTAAACAGAATAAACATCAAAAGTCCAAGCCATAATGTAAAAATAATTATTTACATATACACTAAGAATTTTAATTTAATAAGAGTATCAAAGCTAAAGTTCATAAACAAATGACAAGAATATTTGTATTTCCTAAAATAAAGTTGAATACCAAAATAATTCTCAAGAAACCCCCAAATAACATAAGAAAATGATAAAAATCTCCAAAGAAAAATTAAAGGAAGCCGGGCGGTGGTGGCGCACGCCTATAATCCCAGCACTCGGGAGGCAGAGGCAGGCGGATCTGCGTGAGTTCGAGGCCAGCCTGGTCTACAAGAGCTAGTTCCAGGACAGGAACCAAAAACTACGGAGAAACCTTGTCTCGAAAAATCCAA
This sequence comes from Chionomys nivalis, assembly GCF_950005125.1. Taxonomy (NCBI): domain Eukaryota; kingdom Metazoa; phylum Chordata; class Mammalia; order Rodentia; family Cricetidae; genus Chionomys; species Chionomys nivalis. The sequence continues at coordinate 18,436,095 of NC_080103.1, forward strand.
AAAAAGAAAAATTAAAGGGTATGTTGTGAAATGCAAATTAAATAACAATGACACAATCCTTCAGATTGAAATAATGCAGATATGTGGTGACATATCTTGAATCAGAAAGATCTCTGAATTCAAGGCTGTCCCAAACAAACAAGCCGATAATACCAAGTAAAGACTAGGATATAAAGGCTCAAGAAGAAATCTTGGTATTTTAGTGAGGTAGAGATTATGGAAATGCTCTCATAGTACTGAACCAAACTGGTATGGTAATGACAGAGAAAGTAACACTATTCCCAGAAATTCTCACACTGTCTTATAAGGACCCATCCAGATAGATGTGTGCAGCACAGAACTGGTTTTGATGCCTGGAACCGGGGACAATGTGGAAGACAGGTCAGGTGAGGTAAGCACACATAGGGACACCAAGTAACAGCGTGGGTATGCCCTAGATGTACATAGGCTTTAAGAACAAAGCACAAGCCAGCAAAAAGAATATAAAAAAGTCAGCCTTCATCAACATTAGAATGTTTGTGCATCCAAGGGTATTTATCAAGAAAGTAGAAGGCCAAGTACAAGTCAAGAGACAAATAACCTGAAAGTGATACAGGTCTAGTACTCAGAGTAAGTAAAGAAACCTTATAAAAAAGAAAAGGGAAGTGAGCTATAAATAGGCAAAGAATCTGAATAGACATTTCTCCAAAGCACAGGAAAAGATGCTAAGTTTAAATTACTAGTCACCAGTGAAACGCAAAGCACAGCACAATGAACTAGCACTTCACACCTTTTAGAGTGGCTAGGATGAAAAACCACACCCACAATAAAAAAATAAGTGCTGTGGAGGGCTGACAAAATTGGAAGCCTCATATATGGCTGATGAGAGTATAAGATGTGAAGGCACTTAGAAATCATTTGGCAACTCCTCAAAAAGTCAAATATAAAAGTACACCATATGACCCAATAATTCTACATTTGGGTATAAATAAACTCAAGAAAATGAAATCATGCTTGAAAAATGAAGCCATGCATTTGCAGGAAAACTTGTACATTAATGTTCACATCAACATAATTTAAAATAAAAAGGAGAAATAACTGCCTATCAAATGATTAATTGGTAAGTAAAATGATATACATGGAGCATTACATATTATGTGTATGACTTATAAAAAGGAATGATAAAGCTACAGTGAAGTTGAACCTTGAAGGTTTGCTAGAGAAAGAAACCAGACAGACAAGGTCATGTACTCCATGATGCCACTGAAGTGAAATTACTGAGATTTAATGAGGCAAACAGTAGATGTGCGGTTGCTGAGAAATGGGAAATAATTATGGGGTTTCTTTTGGGGGCTGATAAAATGTGGAATAGTAATGGTTAGACAACCCTGTGGATAAATTAAAAAAAATACCTCCCCCCACCACAGCCAAAATGATCTTCCAGAACAGCACTGAACTGAATATGTTGGGATGAGCTTCATAATCTGTGAATTTATCGTACTTAAAAGAAAAAAGAAGATATGACGACTAGATAGCATAAGGAATTTTAGAATCTTTGACTGGATCCTAGAAAATAGAAAACAAACAAAAATCCCTTGGTTCTGAGAACAGGCCCCAGCAGAGCAATCTATAGCAAAGTAGCATGTATCCCTTGCAACTGAGAAACTAATGACAACACGGCTTACTTTAAAAGACATACAAAGGAAAACGAACAAATGAAGCATATGAGAAGGTAAATGAGAATGGAATCTGGAGAAATGGCACAGACACAACTAAATGGAGAAAAGGAGAAGAAACAACAGAACTAAACGGAGAAAGAGCCTCAAATGACGCCCACTCCACAACACATTCTTGGTAGCAGTGGTAATTTAAAGTCTTAAACAGGACTTGACAAAACATTAGGAGTCATTTTTGGGGAAAAAGTTTTCTAAGTAGTAAGCAGAACCTACCAGGCACATTCAATTCCTGTACCAACTTTAAGGCTAAAGTAGTGTGGGGGAGGCAACAGAAAGGGTGGACACAGGTCCAAGTCATGACTGGAGTTTGACAGTTTTTGTATGGCATATGGCACTTGCCTTGTCATTTCTTTGGCAAAGTAGGCCCAGATATTAAATAACACCTTGCAAAGGGAAGATGAAAGGCTGAGGAAACACACTGTTCTAAGTGATAACCCTCTCCTGCTCAGTGAAGGGCTTGGGCAAGCAGGTGACGGGTGCCAGGGAAGAGGCTGTAGAGCTTAGAGGAATGATGTGAACAGCTCCCAAGAGTCATCTCACTGCAAGACGGCTGGTAAGGTTTACACTGGATTCAAAGAGACATTTGGAAGACTTACAGATTTCATGAATGAAAATTTTAGAACAAAAGAAAGACTTTATTATTTCCTGAGTAAAATAAGGGATTCTGAACTTTTTTTTTTTTTAATAAATCTTTTTTTTTTTAATATTTATTTATTATGTATACAATGTTCTGTCTGTGTATATGTCTGAAGGTCAGAAGAGGGCACCAAACCTCATCACAGATGGTTGTGAGCCACCATGTGGTTGCTGGGAATTGAACCCAGGACCCCTGGAAGAGCAGGCAATGCTCTTAACCACTGAGTCATCTCTCCAGCCCCGATTCTGAACATTTCTACAGTGTAAAAAAATCTAGAGTTCAATAAAAATGACAGCAATCACTGAATTAGTTTTCTCCCATTTTCCCATTTCTTCCTAGTGGTGACTAACATCATCATCATGTCGGCTACCTTAAGCATCTGTCCAGAAATACTTGGGCTAAAATGTCAAAGGTAGATTTTACTCTTAAAAGAAAAAAGCGATTCAGGATAAACTTTTAGAAAAATTTACCAGCCTGATATGGTGGTGCATGTCTTTAATCCCAGGACTGGGGAGGCAGAGGCAGGCAGATCTCTGAGTTCAAGACCAGCTTGGTGTACAGGGTGAGTTCCAGGACAGCCAAGGTTGTTATACAGAGGAACCATCTTTCAGAACAAAACAAAACTATCATGATAACTGTGAATCAACAATATACTAGGAGAAAGAAATGGTTGTTCTCCTACCAAAGTACCCCAAGAACACTCAACTATGATCTGTGGCCAGTAGCAGTTGCACATATAAGGACAATGAGAGTAAGCAGTCAGAAAAAAAATGTTACCGTCCGATAGAATATTTATGTGGTTTTACTTTGACTGTACTTTATAAAAGTAGCAGCCTGAGATAGACTGGGAGCGCTGGCGGTTATCCCCTGCAGTCCGCTAGTCTGAGATAGACTGGGAGCGCTGGCGGTTATCCCCTGCAGTCCGCTAGTCTGAGATAGACTGGGAGCGCTGGCGGTTATCCCCTGCAGTCTGCTAGTCTTGTACTTGCAGCCCACTCTACTACTCAGTCCCGCTGAACGCCAGGTGGGAAGGTAAAGAGCACACACAACTCTGCAATGCTGTTCTGTGGCACTGACTTCTGCTTTATAATCTGAGTCACAAAATAAATGTTAAGAAGAGAATGCTCATGAATAAATACCCACCACAGTACCTTGGACAGAAAGAAGATTATATAATACCTTAAAGGTAAAACCATGAGAGTAGTCCAGTTGGAACAAAAAAGAAAGGCACCTGGGAGTGGTGGCGAGCCTCAAGTTCTGGTAGGCTGAGGCGGAAGGGCCACTGGAGATAAGGAGGCTGAGACCAGACTTGATAACACAGCAAGATACTATGGGAGTGGGGGTGGGTTACAAACCACCTGGAAATTGACTTTAGGATCAAAGAGGAAAGATGGAACATAAATAAACAAAACTATGGGGAACCCTAATTGCTATCCATCTCCTCTTGACAGTACTGGGGATCCAACCCAGGGTCTGTGCAAGCGTTCCACTACTGGGAAATCTTATATGAAGAGCATCTTCATAACTCCTTTTTCTTCTCCTCATTATCACTACAAAATCAGGACAAGTGACATGAGCATTATGCTGTGCCTGCTTAGTAATTCATAGACAAAGAACAGGCTGATTAAAAATGGTTCCTAATTAGAAATTCCTAATGCCTGAAAGGCATCTTTTGAGCAAGGCCAAATACTACTCCAGGCTACCAGCATGTGTTCTACGCCCTATGGAGGAGCCATTCCTACCTGCTCCACCAGTCCTGTTCATATAGCAGCTGCCCAGAACCAAGCTCTGCTTCCGAGGAGGGCACACCATGGCATGGATCTGACATATCAACAGCAACTCCATCTAAACCCTTTGAAGCCAAGACTTAAACATTAAGGAAACAAGATCTGAAAGCTATCAATTTTCACTTCTGGATGCTTCTTCAGTTCATAAATAAATGGCCACCACTCACCAACTAAATGACTTTTCTTGAGCAGCTGACAACTTTATAATAAACTGTCGTTTGAGATATAAAATGAAAAAGGCGAGAAATGAGACTGCAGGGCATATAAACAGCTCTCTCACACTCCGTGCTGGTACTGTGCGGTGGCTTGAGGTCAGCCCCTGTAGGCTCATGTTTGCACGGGTGGGCCCTAGTTAGTAGAACTATTTGGGCAGAACTGGAAGGCAAAGGTTTGCTGGAGTCAGTGTGGCCTGTTTGAGGTTTTAACACCCCACACCAGAAATGCTCTTGCTATCTCTTTATCTGCAACTTTTGCATCAGGTGTAAGTAAGCTCTCAGCTCCGGCTCCAGTGCCGTGACTGCCTGCCTGCCTGCCTGCCTATGCGCTCTATTATGTTCAGATGCAAGCCCTCAGCTAGTGCTTCCTTTTATAAGTTGCCTTGGTCATGGTGTCTGTTCACAGCAATAGAACAATAACTGAGACACACTAAGACATCGGCTTGGGGGAGGCAGGGTGGCCACTTCCTCACCTTCTTCAGCAATGACTGTCAGTGTGACAGTGACTCCGGCATCTTTGATCAGCTGAACAATATTATCATGAGACAGGTCAACAATGGACTGCCCATTCACCGCAGAGATGTGATCTCCGACTTTCAGTTTTCCACAGCGATCAGCTGGACTTCCCTCTATGACTCGGCCAATTTTATGAGGAATAACTGTGGAAAGAACCCCAAGTTTTCCAGTTATTAAGATACCTTTGCTAGTGATGGGCTTGTCATCATCATTATTTAAGTATCATTATCCCCTCCAAATCACTCCCCACTGACCACACACAGAGACTTTTTAATGTGGTTGTAACCATGAATATAAGCTTGTTGATGATTTCCATTTACTGGAAACCTGTACTAGTTTTTCTGGAAAGCCACTGACTTTATTGACCTAAAAAGCTTTACTGTGACAGTGTCCATTGTAGGGCGGGGGGGGAGGGGGGGAAGAGCATCAACCAGACCAGAGAGGTGAAGATGCAATGAAAGGAAAGGGACCAGAGTGAACAGGGAAGAAGGGGACAGGAGAGTACAAATGTGACAATCCCAGAAGTCTGGTCTGGGGGATAGGAGTGGGGCATCATGACAGCTGGTTCTTCCTCTGCTGGGGCAGGGATGGGGATGCTCCTGGTGGGGCACCATGGGCATCCACAGTGCTCTAAAGAGCACTTAGAATATTTCTGGTACTACTGGGTATTGGTGTTGGTTCCACATGTGTCCTTCAGACATCCCTGTAAAAGATCTTTCATCTTTTCCTTTTATTAGATTTATTTCTGTGTATAAATGTTTTGCCTACATGTACATATATACACCGCATGTATGCCTGATCCCCTTGGAGTTCAGAGACGGTGTCAGATCCCTGGGAACTAGAGTTATATATGATTGTGTGGGTGCTGGGAACTGAACCAGGATCCTTTACAAGAAAAACAAGTGCTCTTAACCACTGAAACATCTTCATAACTGTAGCACAAATTTGAATTGTTCTTAATAATAAAATCTCAGAGTCAGCTATCAGGGGGTAAAAGCCGAGAGATCAGAGAAGCAGGGCTGCCAGCCACTAGAGCTCTGACCTCTATCAATGCTCAGAACAAAGAAGCGATCCTGTCCTCAGACTGACATCTGCAGACTACTGCCTCAGACTGCACTGAGTTCCTGTCTCCTCCCGCCTTAGATTAATCTCTCTGTCCAGCAATATCACTTCTGTCTTTACCTCCCTAGTGCTGGCATTAAAGGCATGTGATCCCAAGTGCTGATGATCTCCAGACCATGAGAGACCCTGTCTGAAAGGAAGTGAACTGTGTTCCTGAGGCTGGCACCTCAAGATGTCTTCATGCACACATGTATACACATGTATGCATCCTCCCAATGCACATGCAGTGGCAGAAAATCTGTCTTGAGATCTTTTTAAAATTAATGTTATATGAGAATAGAAGGCTGAATATTTATTTATTGTTGATACTATCTGGCTCTCTTTGCACAAAACTGTGACTACCACACAGACAGACTGGGGGGTGCAATATGTTGTCACAACTTAAGACAAGGCCCCATGCACTCAGGGCATCTTGTCAAAAACTGGTATCATCCAATGTGCAATAAGTGGCATTTGTACTAGAAAACAATTATATTCTCTGAGAGTTTCCTAGCCTACGTCAATAAAGCTACCAGGCACTTGGGCTCTTCATGAATACTGACTGATAAGAACAGTGATAGTATTTTTAGATGGTACTGTGAAATAGGTTTAATTTCTTGAGAAAAACACTCCTGACTAGTATTTCAGAATCATAGCTGCTACTTTCCTGTAGATTAGACTTTCATTTTGACTGGGGAAGTTATTCTTGGTCATGATTTATGTCCTTGACCCTGCCAGAATTACACAATAGTAGATGCTGTCTATGAATGGGACAATTACTGTTGGACACAGTGCTGAATGAAATCAAGCTCTTAGGAGTCCATTCTCCTTACAATGGAATTATAGTGGCATATTATTTGTGTTTTAATAAGTAAACCCTGCCTGAAGATCAGACGGCAAAGCAACCATACTAGTCAGCCACACAGGCCAGTGAGTGGTGGCACACACCTTTAATCCCAGGATTTGGGAGACAGAGGCAGAGGGATCTTTGTGAGTTTAAGGCCACCCTGGGACACACAAAATTGAATCTGTCTAAAAGAGAAACAGCCCATTCATACAAAGTTGATCCCACAGCACTACGGAGGTAGAGACAGGAATGATATGGCTGAGCAGAGAGAGGAGCATAAGGAGGAGGAAACAGGAGCTCAGTGGAGTGTGGAGTCTGAAGATTTGCGGAGACAGAATCTTCCCACCCCTTCGGTGTGAAGATTTGGTAGAGGTCTGTCTAGTGGTTAGTTGTTTTGCTTTTCTGATCTTTAGGTTGAACCCTAATATATGTCTCTGGGTTTTTATTATTCATGTTACATAAAATAATTAGAAAAAAATGTCAATGTTATATGGGCCACAGTCTCCACCAGGCATTCTGGGTTGGTACGTATAACAGGTGGCAAATCATAGGAAGGCCCTGTTGTGATCTCCTAAATCAAAGATTTACTCATGAATAGAGTTCATTCTAAATCCTGAGAAGAAATCACTCAGGTCCTTGGCACACTGGAAGGTTTGTTCAGACTTGGGAAAGCATCAAACAGAATTAATCTGTGAAATCTCAGTGGTTCCCTTTCTTGTACCACAAACAATAAAAACTCAGAGACAGAAATTGGGGTTCAACCCAAAAACCAGAAAAGTAAAGCAGCCAAGCCACTAGAGAAGTCTTACCTCTATCAAGGCTGGGCGACCACAGACTAAGCAGCCTATGCCACCCTCTCTTCCCATATTTATTCTAGTGCTGGGATTATAGGTGTGTGTGACTCCCTAGGGCTGGGATTAAAGGTGTGAGCCACCACCACCTGGATTTGTTTCTGCTTTGATCTTGTGTAGCTCAGGATGGCCTTGAACTCACAGAGATTCACCTGCCTCTGTTTCCCAAATCCTGGGATTAAGGGTGTGTGTCACCATCACCTGACCTCTAGTGGCTTTAGCTTTGCCTCTGGTCTTCAGGCAAGATTTATTTAACAAAATACAGTAATATACCAGTACACTTCCTTACAGTGTGAGCTGAGCAACAGCATGGCACTACAGAATGGTGGTATGCACCTCCACACGGAGCTTGTCTGGGTGAAGGAGGGTGGAAGTGGCCAGATTCTTAAAGTCTGGCCACTTAGAGTGGAGTCACCAAAGCAACTAGAACCATCAGGCCACCTGAAAGGTCATACCTGAACATTCCGAGTGGACTGGGAAAACTGTCATGGTATTTTCCTCAGAATGCACAAAGCTACAAGTCTTGTCTCATTTTGTTGGTGTATAGTCTATGGATATCTGCCATAAGGCCTCCTTTTCTGTATCTATCTACACTCATCTCTGGCCTCAATCTGTTTCATGGTTTAGCATGTCTAGTTATTTAGGTCAGGCTAGTACTCTTAAACATTTATTTTCAGCTAAAAAAAAAATACCTGGAAATGTTCTTTTCTCAAATAAACCTTTGTAACCAGAACTGAAAAGCACGGAGAACATGACAAGAGTAACAGTAACGCCCCTACAGTGCTGGCAAAAGGAAAAGGAGCCCTTCTCTGCAGCTAAAATGGGGCCTTTTCTAAGCTCTGCCCATTCAGCACTGAGGCTCACTGAGGATGGGTGCTGACCGGGACCTCCTGATCTCAGACCAAGTCAACAGTAGGGAATCTTACAGTTTCAAAACTGACACCAGATGTGTTACTAGGAACTCCTTTTTGAGACACGTGCCACTAGAAGACACATTTACCTAGAAGAAAAAAATGATCTATGTCAAACAGGGCTCTGCGACAGGTCCATAGAAAGGACCTTACAGGCAGGTTTTCTGCCCTTCCACAGTACACACCCCTTAGAAAGTGCACTCTGCACGGACACATTAGCTGTGCTGCCTCTGTGAGCGAAAGCTCTGCTCTCTGAATGGACAAACGGCATTCTAGGAGGAACGCTCCAGGGTCCAGAACCTGTGAGATTATTATCTAGCAGTTAAGTAAAATCACTAATTTTGATTTTGTATCTTGAATAAAAACTTGAGTATTTATTATGAAAAACACACCAACCACCTGGCCCCAATTTACGTTCACACTGATAACTCATGAGCTGCAAACACTCATTTCCTGCCACATGCTAGTTTTGTCTTAATCTTACATTTGAATTGGGTTTTCATATTTTATTATTAAATATGAACAAAAACTGTAAAGGTTCTCTAATAGAGAAGGTTGCTGGGTATCCAGCGACTCTGAGGCTGAGCCAGGAGGACCACTTAAGCCCACAAGTTCAGTAATAGCCTAGACAATAAGACACTGTCTCAAATACCCAGCGTTTTAGGTAAGATGATAATAACAATAGCAAGTAGTAACCACAATGAGCCACAGCAACTACTGTGGGCTCTGGGATCTACTTTTTTTTTTTTTTTTTTTTTTTTTGAGACAAGGTTTCTCTGTTAAAGCTCTGGCTGTCCTGGAACTTAGATCTGCCTGCCTCAAGAGCTGGGATTAAAGGCATGCAGCACCACCACTAGGAAACATACTTACCTCTTGCAATCTTCAAACCCAATGATAAATGATACAATTATGTTAGCACCAGCCTCAGTTTACAGAGGAACCACAGCTCTTGTTGGGTAAGTAGCCTACCCCAAGGTTAAGTCTTCTGCTATTAAAGACAGAATAGGCTTGAATCCAAGTTTGTCTGATTATGAAGCCTAAAAAATTCAATGATATCATCTTACTCAGAGGCCAAATATCTATAATATACAAAATCTCTCAAAATAGTAAAATGTTTAAATGAATATAAAAGCAAAATATAAACATAAACTGCCAGGGCCCATGAGAGCCGCAGCAGGCGACAACTCGTGTTCAGATGTCAGCCCACCAGAGGGGTGTTATGTGACGGCGGTGCATCCCGTCCAGACAAGGTCTGCAGGACCACTGACTCTGCTCACTTTTGCTAAAGCACCTTGGTGTCTCCGCAATACCTGCCCTGTAATGTGTAATCTCATGTGGTGTGTATATGTCATCTCATAATTACATCTCAATCTTAGGGGCACATATAATCTGTGGAAGATGACTTTTGGCTGTGTAATTTTGATATATAAAATATATATTAGGACATGCTTTATAAGTAGATCTATTTGTCCTATAAGGACTGTCGACAATAAAAGTCTGCTTTGTTTCTTTTTACTCAGACTGATATAAAAAATAACAACTTCTCTTCAGTGTAACACAAACTGCACACAATTAGCTCACTTTTAACTCAGAGTAAGTTCAAACCAGACTAAAGGCTTTTTGTAAATAGATCATAAGTTTAAAACCTTACAGCTGTGCACAAGGGCAGAGTTGCAGATGACTAACCAAAGCTACTACACAAAGCACCCTAAGAACAACATGCCTGTTCTTCACTTGCCAGTATGTTACCAAAAGACCTATGTCTCAAAGTTTGTCACTGGGCACTGTGCCCTCAACCCCCAGTCTGGTTACAGTTTTACTCCTGAAACCTTGGAATCCATGTGTTACTATGACAATGGCTCAACTCCTAATCCTATCCTAGGAATGTGATTTTTGACCAATGAAAGGTAACTTTTGTATTTTCTTCATTGCTTCAAGGCTCCTGGGAAAAAGAAAGTTTTTAGGCCAGAGGAAGAAGCAGGGAGGAGACAGAAGAAGGACAGGAGAATTAGAGTAGAGAAGAAGCAGAACAATAAAGAGACTGATTCTGAAGAGCAAACGCGGAGTTTTCTATTCGCCCTCAGACAGCCAGACAAAGAAGCCCTTTTTGCTTGTTGTAGTGTCTGATTCTGAACCCTGAAGAATGTCTTGGGGCTGGACCCCAAAGACTCTTGTTAATAAACAAACTTGAAAATGTTTAAACACATAAGTAATGCAACTTCTTACTGAATCTACCTTTATACCTTTATTATTGCTTTGTTTTACAGGGAACACTAGATTCTCATTATTTTTTGCAGTGATAGGGAAGAGAGCATTTTTAATATAAAAGTTGTCAGCACAATCACAAATTATAAAAATCTTTTACTATTTTTTATTAATTTGAATGTCAGGGATTAGATAAAATGATTAATATGATTATCTTTAATAGTTACTCGTTTTTAAGAGTCTGATTTCCAATAAGACAACACCAAAACATCTCTTCTTTCATATTTCTGACACAGGCCATATAATCATCTTCACAGCATCAGTGACAGTTCTAGTTCCAAGTGTTACCATAGCAACTGCTTTTGGAAGATGGAACTAGTGTCAGCGAGCAGTGACCTGACTCACGTCACAGCAGCTTCTCCTTCACATGCATGTGTTCGTTGTAGCAAGATTTTTGCAAATTGGTTTCCTGAAAATGTTTTAATTTTTTTTTTTAAAAAATTAAGGTCTTAGTCACTGTTAAGTTTAATAGGATCTCCTATTCAACATATACCCAAGATATAATCAAATCCACTAGCAAATGATAGGATATTCTTATGTGGTCTAGGATATTTTATTGTTCTGACTTAGAAAAAATAATTATTAGATAACCATAACACAGAAATGTCAGTGCTGGTTCTCATCTGAGATTCAACTGGATTTCATAATCATAGTTAGGATCCCTGCTTTTTAGAAACATAAAGACAAGGTGAATGTCTAACGTGCTGAATCCTAACAGCCTGGTGCTCACTACTGTGCTTCCCTGCTCCCTTATGTGCACACTCATCCACCTCACATGGAAAGCTCTTGACACTGGCTCAGAGCAGTAATTTTAAATGGCCTAGCAAAATCTTACCTTTCAATGAAATATGTATAAGAGGCATAAATGTTTCTTTTCATTCAACAAGAAGGCTTTATAAAAGTTGGAATACAATTATGATGAAGCAACATAAAATAACTAAGGCATAACTGGGTCAAGACTTTCCATTTCAGTTCTACTCTTTTCCTCAACTATTCCCAGATTTTAATTCATTTCTACTTTGCCATTTCTAATTTGGAAAAGTCTATGCCCTCAAAATTTAAAAATTATTACTTAAAAAATGTAAGTTGTATCTTCTCTAAAGTCATAAAACTGGGTCCCTGGCAATTTCTGTATTTTCATAGTGTAGCCTTGGTGAAAACCAAGACTTATTTTATGACATTTGAGATGCCTGAGGAGTCTGAAGGCTGGAAGGTTTGGTTTAGATTACCTAATTTTGAAATTAAGGACTCTCTCTCTCTCTCTCTCTCTCTCTCTCTCTCTGACACACACACACACACACACACTAAAAATTTACTACCTTAAAAAGATATAACCCAAGGAAAATTTATACACAAGTCTTAATTCATTTCATAAAGTCAGGGAAACTGAATGTTC